>NC_044561.1:5607238-5943488 GCF_007565055.1 Rhinopithecus roxellana
CAAATAACACCTGTTGTTGTGGCTTGAAAGAGCTGGATCATCATAACTCCCGACTCCTTCCCTGAGGGCTCTGCATCATGGGTTTCTTCCAAAGAAGAAAGTCTTTCCAATATGGAAGAGAGAGGGGAGAAAAGGAGTAACTTGACAGTAGTGAAACCTCTGCCAGGTGACAAAGTCAGGTGACACACCTCAGCCACTGACAGGGTCAGCGCCAGCGTGATGAGTCGTATTAATAGCAGGAGCCCTTGACAAGATGTGATGAGAAGGGCACCCCGCCTCTGTGGTCTTCCTTCCAAAAACACATTACCCAGTCTAATCATGAGAAAAATATCACACAAATCCCAACTGAGGGATGCTCTACAAAATATCTGACCAGTAATCCTCAAAACTGTCGAGGCCATCAAAAACAAGGCAAGTCTAGCAAACTCTCACAGCCAAGGGGAGCCTCAGGAGATGTGAAGACTCAATAGAATGTGATGCCCTAGATACGATCCTTGACAGAAAAAGGACATGAGGGGAAGAGGTAAGGAAACGTGAAGAAACCAGGGACACTTGGAGAGTTAGTTGCCAGTACATTTGCATTAAAAGTACAAAAGGGAGGTCTTTAGGCAGAATTTAAAAATGAGTCCAGGTGCAAACACAAAATATGAGATGGAAAGAAGAGCAGCAAGAGTAAATATATAGATTCATTTGACAAATTATTTACCATATGAAATAATAATAATGCCTCATGGGATTTAAAATACATATAAGGCCAGGTGTGGTGGCTCACGCCTGTAATCTCAGCACTTCGGGAGGCTGAGCCAGGCGGATTGCCTGAGATCAGGAGTTTGAGATCAGCCTGGCCAACACAGTGAAGCTCTACTGAAAATACAAAAATACAAAAAATTAGCCAGGCGTGGTGGTGGGCACCTGGAATCCCAGTTACTCGGGAGGCTGAGGCAGGAGAATCGCTTGAACCTGGGAGGCAGAGGTTGTAGTGGGCTGAGATCGCGTCGCTGCACTCCAGCCTGGGCAACAGAGCAAGACTCTGTCTCAAAAGTGAATAAATAAATAAAATACATGTAAAATTAAAATGCAAAACAACTATCACACATAAGAGAAGAGGGGCTAAAGGGAATATTTTTAAAATCTAGCATTGTTAGGGAAGTGGCGAACAAGGATTTATATTTGACGACAGTAACACAGGCTGCGTGTCACAGTCTCTCGTGCAGCTTCTGTGAGACTAATGTAAGAATGAAACAACTCCTAAACTAATAGAGAGGAAACGAAATAACACAACAGAGTGAGACACTGTCTCAAAAAAAAAAAAAAATAGTTGGATAATCCTAAAAGAAGGCAACAAAGGACAGAAAAAGAAACGTGAGACAGCCAGGTCAAATAAAAAAAATCTTAAAGCATCACAATGATAGATAGAAAGCCAACTATATAGATAATTAAATACGTGTAGAATGGACTGAATACTTCAAGTGGAAGACTCAGACTATCACACTGTATTTTTTTCCATTGGCTATATGCTGCCCACAAGAGACTTATTCTCAATAAGTAACCAGATAGTTTCAAAGCAAAAGGATAGAAAAGGATATGCCATGTGAACACTCATTGAAAAAAAGCCAAAGTGACTACATTATTACCAGACGGCATAGGCCTGAAGGTAAATGGCATAATGATAAAGGAAACAATTCATGGGAAGTCTTAGCAATTCTAAATTTATTTGTACCCAGTAATTAGCTTCTAAGTGAATAATTCAACAGTCAACAGAATGAAGAAATAAATAAAAGATCTCACTAGACAAACCTACAATCAGATGGAAGACCTCAACACACTTCACTCATTAGTTAATAGAGTGAGCCCACAAAAATGTGGTAAGGGGCTGGGTGCGGTGGTGCACTCCTGTAATCCCAGCACTTTGGGAGGCTGAGGCGGGTGGATCACCTGAGGTCAGGAGTTTGATACCGGCCTGACCAACATGGTGAAACCCCTTCTCTACAAAAACACAAAATTAGCTGCGCTTGGTGGCGCATGCCTGTAATCCCAGCTACTCGGAGGCTGAGGCAGGAGAATTACTTGAACCCAGGAGGCGGAAGTTTGTAGTGAGCCGAGATCGCGGCCACTGCACTCCAGCCTGGGCAACAAGAGCAAAACTCCGTCTGAAAAAAAAAGAAAAGAAAAATTTTTAAAAATATGGTAATGATATAGAAGTTCTGAAGAACACAATTAATAAAATGAACCCAATTGACATACTGTTATGGACCACATAATGGCATTTTGGTCAGCAGCGGACCATATACTACAGTGATGCCATAAGATTATATCATATTTGTTCTGTACCTTTTCTATGTTTAGATACACAAATACTTATTGTATTACAATGGCCTACACTGTGCAGTACAATACCATGCTGTACAGATTTGTAGCCTGAGAGCAATAGGTTATACCACACAGCTTAGGTGTGTGGGAGGTTATACCACCTAGGTTGGTTGTAACTACACTCTAGGATATCTGCACAACAACCAAATCACCTAACAATGTGTTTCTCAGAATGTATCCCTGTCATTAAGCTGCATATGATTGAATGTAGGAAACTGAGCCTCCAGTGGCAGAGAACATACATTCTTTTCCAATGTTTATGAAACATTTCTCAAAATTGATGGCTAGGCGCGGTGGCTCACACCTGTAATCCTGGTACTTCGGGAGGAGGAGGCAGGCGGATCTCTTGAGCCCAGGAGTTCAAGACCAGCCTGGGCAACATGGGGAAACCCTTTTCTACGAAAAAACACAAAAATGAGCCAGGTGTGGTGGTATGCACCTGCAGTCTCAGCTACTCAGGCAGCTGAGGTGGGAGGATCGCTTGAACCCCGGAGGTAGAGGCTGTAGTGACTTGTGATGGCACCGCTGCACTCCAGTCTGGACGACAGAGAGAGAGACCCTGTCCTCCCATCCCCCAAAATGATTATACATGTTAGGTCATAACCCACACCTTAGCATATTTCAAAGGATAGACTGAAGTCATTTAGACTTTAGAATCTATTCTCTGATCACAATGGAATCAACTTTAAAATCAATCATTAAAAAAAAAAAACTATAAAATCCCAACTGTTTTGGAAATTAAATACATTTTAAAAATAAACCATTGGAAAAAGAAAACAATCACAAGAACAATTATAAAACATTTTGAATGAAATGATATTGAAAAGACAGTATACCAAAACCTATATTAATGTGACTAAACCTGTTCAAGCACTTACAGGGAAAGAGAGAGCCACGACTTCATATACTAGAGAACTAAAGGCTGAAAATCAATGGTCTAAATTTCTAATTTTCAAGAAATTAGAAAAAGAACAGCAAGCTAAATTCAAATTAAGTAGACGTAAGAAAATAATCAATGTAACAGCAAAATACATGAAATGTAAAATGCATACACAACAGAAAAAAATAACAACACAAATAAAGTCGTGATTTTGAAAAGACTAACAAAACTGACAGACCTCGACATCTGCCTCTGGATAGGATAGCACAATTTATAGCAAGCAAACATTCCCAATTAAAACAACCAGAAAAGCCCACCGGGGCACAGCTGGATGCCAAGAGAATCTGGCCGTGGCCTCGGCGGAAGGGCATTACAGGAGGATGGAGGAATAAGCAATGACTTCTGAAGGTTGTGTGGGGCTTGGACTGACAAAACTGAAGACATGAGGGACCTCCAGCACAAAGCTGGTCATCCCCTTAAAATAGCCACAGAATTAGGAGGCTGTTTGGAACAGGAAGCTCAAGAACTAAACCCATTCACTCCTCCCCACACACACACCAGCTGCCCTCGGTAATGTAAGGCTGCCACTGGTTTCTCCAGGTGTTTCCTAAGCCCCTGAACGAGGACGGAGAACCTTTGCTCCGTGTGCTGCATCTGATTAGGCCTCACAGCAAGCTCAGGAACTCCTGCTGGGCCGACAGCAGCCAAAACGCCGTGATGTCAGAGGCCCTTGCCTGTGGTGCCCCTAATCCAGCATGTGGGAGAAAACTCCGTAAGGATTTCTTGTGCGCTCTCTGGGTCTCTGGCGCTGTGTGGGTGTATCTGTGACTCTTACTGTTTCTCCCTCTTATTATTCCCTTATTTTTGTGTTTTTTCCCCCTCACATAACTGATGTGATACATAACAAAGAGCTTTTAAAATAGCTGTTTCTGTTTCATTTACCAGAGTTGTATGTTCCTAATAAAAGATTTACAACCAGAGAAATACAAATATTTAATATTTGACTTTAAAAAAAATCTAATTCAGCTGGGCATGGTGGCTCACACCTGTAATCCCAGCACTTTCGGAGGCTGAGGTGGGTGGATCACTTGGGCCCAGGTGTTTGTGACCAGCCTGGGCAATATAGTGAGACCTCATCTCTACAAATAAATGTAAAAATTATCCAGGTGTGGTGGTGCATGCCTGTGGTCCCAGCTCTTCAGGAGGCTGAGGCGGCAGGATTGCTTGAGCCTGAAAGGTCGAAGCTGCAGTGAGCCCTGATCATGCCAGTGCATTCCAGCCTGGGTGACAGGGTGATACTCTGTCTCAAAAATAAATAAATAAATAAATAAATAAATAAATAAATCTAATTCACTCCGTTACCATAATCATTTAGTCTGCTTATCCCACTGAGAGCTATGAGATGATGAACAGTGTTCATGGGGCTTGTTTTAGATTAGGGTCTGTGTCCCCGAGGTGGGAAAGAATATGTGTGGGGAATTCATGGTAGTGGGTGAAGAGCAGGCAAATTCTCTGGATGTGTGAGTTTCAACAGCAGCCGAAGGGAGGAAGTGCTCTGCACAGAGGAAGGAAAGCACATCTCCGGCTAAGCCGGGTGAGATGTCCCTGCCTCAGAGCAGGCACAGGAGAAAGGAGCTGAAATCTGGGACACCGGGTTGGGCTGTTCCAGACTCCGGCTCCCTACTGCATGTCTCAGGGGCCCTAAGCCAGCTTGCTGATGAGCTCTGCAGCTCCACGTCTGTCTCCAGAGGCCGAGGCGGGGTCTCCAGAGGTGGCACTAAGAACAACAGTGAGCTGAACAATGTCCAATATGTTCACAGAGAACGAAGAAATCAGACACAGCCAATCACAAGAAGCTGGGATGAAAAAGCTGCCCTCAAATTCCTGATAGACTGTATAGCTCAATTAGCCTAATGACTCAATTAGACTAATCTTAGCTCATGTGTCCTTGGGTATTTTGTCATCTTATGTTCCCCGTGGGCCACTGGCCCAAAGCAACAAAATCATTTCCCCTGGTGTCAGAAACTGCACCTTCCGCTACATCCCCATTCCCCATGTGCCTGGTGCCATGCTAAGTGTACAACAGGCACCCTCAAAATGCCTACTGAGAGAAAGGGTGGCAGACAGTCACATTTGCCTACCTGATATATATTTCCTCCTTCTCCCATAGGAACACAACCTTGCTTTTTCCATACTAATACACCCAGCCCCCAATTTTTGTATATAGATATAAAATAAGTATACATATTTATGCATTTATAAAATTATATATTTATAATTATACACATATATTTTTTCCAATCCCCCCTTATAGATAGGTATGGCCACATAACACAGTCTTGGTCAATAAAATGTGAGTGGAAACTTCTGGGAGGAGTATCTAAGAAAGAACTTTTAAAAAAGAAAAAGCTGGCTGGCTCAAGCGCCTTGCCCTTCACGCCTCCCCATCTTTGTATCCGAAACATCTGGAGTGGCTGGCGCTCTGGCAGCTAGCCTGCATGCACGAAGATGTACCTGGAGCTGTGGAAAGCTAAAAGCAACCAGGGTGTCTGATGATACGCTGCACTGGCGCTGTAGCAGCAATATCTGGACTCCTGTTCTCAGAGACAAAAATAACCACCTCTCTTATTTAAACCACTGTTTTGCGGGCTTTCTGCTAATTCAGCATATGAAGAAAAGGGAGAGGAAGATAAACGGTTCTGAGAAAGAATATAAAGACTCCAGATCACCCTAAAGTGTTTTGCTGACTTCACCAGTTCTTGACTTGATATGTACGTAAAATGACATTTAAAAATCTACAAGAGTCGGCTGGGCACAGTGGCTCACATCTGTAATCCCAGCACTTTGGGAAGCCAATATAGGAGGATCTCTTGAGCCCAGGAGTTCAAGAGTGGCCGGGGCAACATCGTGAGACCTCATTTCCACAATAAATTTTTTAAAAATTATTCAGGCCTGGTGGCGTGCACCTGTAGTTCCAGCTACTTGGGAGGCTGAAGTGGCAGGATCACTTCAGCCTAGGAGATTGAGGCTGCCATGAGCATGATCACACCATTGCACTCCAGCCTGGGTGACAAAGTGAGATCCTGGAAAGAAAGAAAGAAAAGAAAGAAAGAAAGGAAGGAAGGGAGGAAGGGAGGAAGGGAGGGAGGGAGGGAGGGAGGGAGGGAGGAAAGGAAGGAAGGAAGGAAGGAAGGAAGGAAGGAAGGAAGGAAGGAAGGAAGGAAGGAAGGAAGGAAGGAAGGAAGGAAGGAAATGCAAAAGTCAAAGAGGGCCATTTTCTTTGGTGGAGAAGTTCAGAACATTGTTATGTTAAGTGTCAAAGGACAGACCATGCATGAGGTGAATGGTCAGAGCAACAAATGGAGGCAGGATTTTCTGGGAGAGGGAATCCGCATCACAGGGTTGCTATGAGAAATACTTCCAACTACCCAGAACAGGTCTAGATAGTTCCAGAAAGAATGGCGCCCTTCTCCTTCCCCTCCTCACAGTAGACATCACACATCCAACCATGAAAAAAAGCACATGGCATTCATTCACCCCGAGTGAGTTCTGCCTCCGCCAGGAGGCATGCATCCATTCAGCATGCTGTCTCGGTAATTCACATGAATCAGAAGCTCTGCTATGTCTTATATTAAACAGGAAAGAGGGAAGAAGACAAAGTCTTATTGATAGTTAATAAATATAGTTCATAGAGTTGGCTGGGCATGGTGGCATGCCTGTAATCCCAGTACTCTGGGAGGCCAAGACGAGTGGATCACCTGAGGTCAGGAGTTCAAGACCAACCTGACCAATATGGTGAAAACCAGTCTCTACTAAAAATACAAAAATTAGCCAGGCATGGTTAGCCAATATGGTGAAAACCTGTCTCTACTAAAAATATAAAAATTAGCCAGGCGCCTGTAGCCCCAGCTATTCAGGAGGCTGAGATAGGAGAATTGCTTGAACCCTGGAGGCAGAGGTTGCAGTGAGCCGAGATCGCGCCACTGCACTCCAGCCTGGGTGACAGAGTGAGACTCCATCTCAAAATAATAATAATAATTTATAGAGTAGACAAAATATTTCTGGCCACAGTGGTGACAGTGATCTCAGCAGCAACAATGCAGGGACTTGGATCGGGGGACCCACAGGGCCTCATCCACCTGCAGACTCTATTTCTGCCATTCTCCCTCATTGATCTGGGGTAGGCAGCCACCCTCTGCCATGGCACAGGGAAGGAGATGGTGGGAATAAACAATTAGCACTTCTAATTTACAGTATGAGGTTACCAGCCCACATCTAAATGCAGCCTCTGTTTAAATGATGAACAACAACACGCATGCTCAGGCAGGAAACCTGAAGTTTGTGACATAGACCTTCACTCCCACTTCCCCAGGGACAAACCTTCACAACCATTTGGTATACTAACTGGGGTTACACACAAGATGTGGTGGAAGAGGAAGGCAAGAATATTGTATATCCGTGACCAAAAGGACAGAAAGAATTAAAAAGTATTGTTATTAAAATTAATGCGCTTCTCACTAAACTCTGAGGCCAGATACTACCTTGAAACACATGGCCATCAATCACTCAGCAAACCCAGTCTACCCAGCAAGCCAGAATTATGCCAGAATTACACCCGGTAAGCCTCTACTACATGCAGCAAGCCCGCGGTACATCCTGCAAGCCTGTTCACATCCAGCAAGTCTATCTCACACCTGCCAGGCCCACATTACACCCAGCAAGGGTCTGAGTCTGACACAGACGTGAATTCAAGTCCAAGTTCTTGAACAGCTTAACACCTGAACAACACTGAGCCAGTATCCTCGGTCCTAAGCTTTGGTCTCCTTGTTCGTGAAATGTGTAGACTCTATGCCTACAGGCTTCCTGTGAGGAGAAGAAATAACGTAAGTAAAGCAAATTCCACATGCCTAAATATTGGAGGGGCTCAGTCCATGGTAGGTGCAACTATCACATCACCATCATCGTGATTATTCCAGCAGTGACGATCGTCATCATCGTAATTACTATTGCTGTTATTGCCATTACAAAATTACTATTGTCCACTATACTTAAAGCTCTCTTGAGAAGTCAAGTTCAAAGGCTTCCACGCCACTGAAATTCAACATTTCCAAGCCCTTATCATCTGGAAGCCTTACATCCGGTCTAACGTACATACTTTCTTTCTACTGTATAAGCCCATGATATTTCTAGCTTTGATTTCATCAGTAGTAGAAGAAAGCCGTTTACCCTGATCTATAAACAATCTCTGCCAGTAATTATGACAATTTATATTTACATAATGCTTTAAAGCTTATGAAGTTCAAACCCAGGTCCATAGAAGTCTGACTGTTGAAAATCACCCCACTGTTCTTGATCTTTAAAGATGGTCACAAGAGGACTTTCCCAAAGGTTAAACCAAACAAATCACTAGGAGGAAAACCAGTGCAAACTGGCCTCGCTGTGTTCACAGCAAATTGATCGTTACTTTTCATGATAAAACACAAGGTATCAGTTTGTTATGGACTGAATGTTTGTGTCTCCCCCAGATTCATATGTTTAGACGCTAACTTCCAATGTGAATGGGATTAGAGCCCGTATCAAAGAGACCCCAGAGAGCTCTCTTGCTGCCATGAGAAGTCTGCAGTGTACCACCCAGAAGAGGGCCCTTGCCAGAGCCCCAGCATGCTGGCACCTGAGCCTGGACTTCCAGCCTCCGGAATTGTGAGAGAGAAATGTCCATTATCCGCAAGCCACTGAGTCCAGGGTACTTTGTTAAAGCTGCTCAAACTGACTACGGCAAAGTCCTTGTTGGGTTTCTGCTTTTCCTTTCTCTTCCCTGTGGGCATGTCTTCAGGCAGCAGGGAGGTCTCCGAGAAGCCTGCAGACAGGCAAGAGGAAGGGGCAGGAGCATGCTGGTTGCCACCATGGAGCCAGCAGCAAGGCAGCTGTTCAGTGAGTTGACCTTTGGGCTTGGCTAGCACCCAGAGTAATTCATGGGGCAGAGAAGAGCATGTGGGGTTGGAGGGCACTGGCCCAGACAGGTGTAGGAACCAGCTTCACATCTGGGAATGCCCATGTCCATCAGTCCTCAGGGTGGCATTCATTTAGGACTGCACTGGGGATGCCAGGTACTCTTCACATTCATTCATTCAATACATGCTCACTGGGCCCTACTAGGCGCAAAGCACATGGGGAGCATCACTACACAAAAGAGATCAAATGTCGACCTTTGGAGGATATTTTATAATAGGGGAGGGCAAGCAAACAGACAGAATGCAGAAACAAATGAAAGACGTGGTGAGTGCCGTGCAACACACAACACAGGTGCTGTGGACAGGAAGCAGGATGGAGGAGGTGAAGGCGAGGAGGGTGGGCTGTATTTGCAATGGGAATGTCAGGGTCACCTTGGTGGAGGAACAGCAGTTGAACAGAGACTTGAAGGAGGCGAGGGGAGAGCCATGCAGTTACCCAAGGAGCCAGGATCCTGGTAAAGGGCATGGCCAGTGCCGAGGAAGAGCCAGCCTATGTCTGAGGGGAGAGGAGGCTGATGTGGCTGGAGTTTCTTGAGCAAGGGGAGGGTGACCAGAGCTGAGGTCAGGGAGACAGTTGGACCATGCAGGGTTTCCTAGGCCAGTCTCGGGCCCTGGTTTGTGTTTGAGGAGCCCTCGGTGGGCTCCAGTGAGGGGTCGCTCTGGCTGCTGGGTTGATAATGAACTGTGGCATGGCCAGGGTGGAAGCAGGGAGGCAGTGAAGGGGCTGCTGTGATAATCACGTGGGAGACGCTGGGGGAAGAAGTGGAGTGGGGTCTATCTATTCTGGAACTATCTGGAAGGGAGCCAACAGGCTTTGCTGGTGAATTGGATGTGGATACAAGAGGAAGAAGAGACTCAGTAAAGACGACTAGATTTTAGGCCTGAGCAACTGGGGAAAAAAAGGTTGTTGTCTTTGACTGAGAGCAGGAAGGATGTAGGCAGAGCAGCCCCTCTTTGGCTATGCCCACATGGAGAAGGCAGGTAGACAGGTAGGTGCATGAGACTGACATTCAGGAGTTGCTCTGGGACATGAACTCAGGAGATGCTGGTTTATCAACAGCAGGTACAACCGGAAGCCGGAAGAACCTGCAACTGAGCTGATGACCCAAAGTTGTTCTCAGGTGACAGAAGGATGGGCCAGGTAAGAAGCTGCTCTTGGACTCAGGTCATGGGTGTTAGTCCCTGCCTTCCTATCATCTACTGCCACTTCTCTAAGATAGTCACTTTCCACTCTGAAAAACCAGGGGCAGACTAGGGATTCTTAGTTTCCCGTGAATGTGTGAACTGAGTTTAAGAATCAAGAATGCAGAGCATTGTGAGAGATCAAGATCATTATGCATTATGGGCAAGGACCCGTGCCACGTAGCTCAGGGTGAAACACAGTCGAGGACAAAGGGCCCCGCATGGGCAGGGATGGAGGGAGTCAGATTGGCCCTCATTCAGTTTTCAGCCCCTGAAATTCAGCTCCACGGCTACCACTCTCTCCATCAAAACTGCTCTCATCAAAATCATCAATGACTGGTTACCAGCCACCTGGTCCCCAAGCCAGAAATCTGGGAATGTCTTTAAACATTTCCTCTCCCTTATTCCCTTCTTTTTTTTTTTTTTTTTTTTTTTTTTTTTTGAGACTGAGTCCTGCTCTGTCACCTGTGGTGTGATCTCAGCTCACTGCAACTTCCACCTCCTGGGTTCCAGCAATTCTCCTGCCTCAGCCTCCCGAGTAGCTGGGATTACAGGCACGCACCACCATACCCAGCTAATTTTTGTATTTTTAGTAGAGATGGGGTTTTGCCATGTTGACCAGGCTGGTCTTAAACTACTGACCTCAAGTGATCCACCTGCCTCAGCCTCCCAAAGTTCTGGGATTACAGGCATGAGCCACCACACCTGGCCTATTCCCTTATGTCTTATGCCGTATCCCTCATTTCCTATCCTCAACCCCTTATTCCTGAGTCTTTCTTGAATCTATTCTCCTGGCTCTTCTCATATGCTCAGACAACAAAAGACCCTCCACGTCTTGTCTTGTTCTGGCTGAGGAGGGAGAGGGTCTAGACTATTTCCATAGCTACCTATGCCATTTCTGTGCCTGTAGCCCTGCTCACTCCTCCAGTTCATGCTCCTCCGTGATGCTGCATTCTGGAGGCTTGGAAATAAGATCCATAAAGAGCCCATTCCTATGCCCGGCAGTGGGGCAGGCACCAGATAAAGGGGCCACTAATGTAATTATTCTCTTCTTGGAAATATATTTCATTGCCTTCTTCTAAATTTGTCCACATGGACACTGCTACATATTAACTGAAATGCTTTCCTTAAAAATAGCTGAGGATGATTAGCTAGAGGGATCGTAATCGGAATTTTAAGCAATCATTTAAATTAATTCCTGAGAAGTCTATGCAGAACCCTTCAAGCTGAGCCCTTTCTGGCAGACACTCACCAGTTCCCATAAGCACATGCAAATCAGCACTCTGAGTTTCCCATATTTCACTGCCAGATTGTTTTTTTTTTTTTCATTCTAAAGGAACAAACCACAGCTCTGTGATTGGGAACTCTCCACTGGCAGGCGCGGGCCGGAGTGGCTTTGTACTCCCACCCGCAGGCTGCCCCCATGATGCCCAGTGCCAGGCGTGGAGCAGAGAGCCAAACCACATCAATAAATGCTTCCGATATGTAAAAGTGTAAATATCAAAGGCTGGCCACATCCATGTTGAAAGTATTCTCTAAGAAATGTGCCAATGACAATTTTTTGGCCAAAAAAAAAAAAATCCTTTTAAATTGTTGAAAGATGCCTAGAAATGGATCTGCTGCATCCTGGGATAAGCCATTGTCCTTTAAAGTATGTTAGTATAAGAAAACAACTGAACTTTTGCAGGAAGGAAACGAAGAGAAATCCATTCTCCTACCTTCTTAAAGTCATGCACGTTAATTTTTCCATTAGGCTCCTTGCTGAAGTCAAGAAATCGTTTTTTGAATTCTGGGTCCTGCTGCTGTATACAGTTTTTGAATTTTTCAATCACTTCCTCTGTGGTCATCTTCTTGATCTGGGTGGTTTTATTCTCCGTGGGCTTGGTTCTAAAATCACAAGCAGGCATTTAGACCTGGTGTCCCAACGGACACAGGCAGGGTGCTTCCTCCAGACTGCACCCATTTCCATGTAACCCGTGACAGTAAGAAAGTTTCCCATCCTCGGTTCACTAGCTGGGAAGGGTGGAGTGACTCAGGGACTTCTTACCCTCCCCTGGCTGGTAGGTTCCAGGGCCAGACTGGAGGTCCCCAGCACAGTGTCCAAGTGAAAGCCCATATACAGTGGCAGGCTGGGGGCAGGGGGGACTTGAAGGGAGACAATATTATTGTCCTAGAGATTTTCAATTATGCTTTGAGCTGGCCAAAGGTGGCATGTGACTGGGTACACAGGGTTGAAAAAGGATATTTTTTGTGAAGTGGAAAAATTTCAAGTCAGAGCCCATTAGAAAGCTTTAAATGAAAGAAATAGGCTGTTTTGTGGTAACTAGATCAAGGAAGTCATCAAACATCCATGGAAATGAAGGGAAGTCCACAGTTACTCCATAAATCAATTTGATTTATAAAATACAAATTGAATGTGCTGTTCTGTGAGTGTCAGAGTGTATGTGTCTGAGCGTGTGGGCATGGGTGTTTGTAGGACAGTGATTTCCTCAGCTCTCTGGAAGTCTCTTGGGTCCCATATTTTTGGGGATAAAAGAGCTGTGAGACAGTCATGGAAAATGGACTTCCATTCCTTTCCTGCTGCGTCTCTTGATTTTTAAGAGCTCTCCGGGAAAGCTACATTTTATGAAATGTTTCATTGCCATTGCTTCTTTCACCAGTTTTAGGAAGCAGACATATCTTATCATGGAATATTTAACCCGTCTCTTAAAATACCACCTTTATGCCCATTTGTAAAGCTGCTACTACTGAAAAGCCCAGGTATTCAAATGTAATTAGCATATCATTAAAATACTCCCATTGCTCTTTACTTGAGAACTTTTTAAAAGGGCTATGACAAAGTGAAGTCTGCTGAATAGTTCTACATTTTACCTTTCATTATGAATTTATTATAAGCTATGAATGAGCAAGTTAAAATAATATCTTTTCATTAAACTAAACCTGTATTTTTAAAAGGAAGAAGAGTTAGAATATTCATCAAGCTAATTTTTTATAGATTTACTAAGTATGTTTTATTGTTACAATTCAATTTGGAAATCATTTTAATCATTCTATCATTCATATTAAAAAATGTTAACTGGTTTAATGGATGTATGTTGCAATAAATATTAAATGGTGGTAAGGAATCTAAGCTTCTGGAAGAGAGTAAATGTGAATGCAGGTATGTAATAGAGAAGCTACAGATTGTCTCTGGGAGTCAGAAGTCCCGGATTCTTGACCCAGGCCAGTCACTAAGTTTGTGAGCCAAGTCCCCAAACCTCTCAGACATCAGTGTTTTCATTTCTAAATTTAAAAGGTAAATTCAATAATTCCTAAGATCTCTGCTTGCTCTAAAATTCCCTGATTCGAATCACTGTCTTTCTAGTGTGCCATCTTTCTTATTTATAAAATGAAATATTAAAATACTCAGTCAACAAATAGTTACTAAATACCTATTCCATGACAGACACTGTGGTTTTGATATGTGCATTCATTTTGCTTAATTTTACCTCTCAGAAAGATCTGGCTGCTGCTGTTCATCTTTTCGTAAATGTTCACTTAACAGCTGATCCTTGGGAACAAGAACTGGAGAGACAGTGGGTGGGCCATCAATTCCTATGTGTGCCAAAAGTTTCTTGTAAAGGATTCTTCCTGAACCAATGTCCTGGATCTTACTGCAGAGTCTGAATTTTAAAAAATAATTAAAACACACTCAGTAGAGTAACTAAAACGGAAAAGAATGACCCTGCCAAGTGTTGGTGAAGATGCAAGTAATTACAACTTTCATCCACTGCTGGTGGGAATGTAAAACGGTACAACCACTCTATTCTTAGGCATTTACCAAAGAAAAATGAAAATGTGTGTCTACACAAATATATACAGCTTTATTTGTAACAACCAAACAGTACATATACAGCTTTATTGGTAATAGTCAGAAACTAAAAACCAATCATATACCTATCAAGAGATGAATGTATACACAAACTATGGTAAACCCATTCAATGGAATACTACTCAGCAGTGAAAAGGAAAGAACTGTTGGTATACATAAAACAAAATGAATGAATCACAAAATTGTTATGCTTAGTGAGTAAAGCCAGACAAAAAAGAGAATATCTTGTGTGCTTCCATTTACATAAAGTCCTAGAAAACACAAATCTACCATGAAAGACAGCAGATCAGTGTTTTCATGGAGGTGGGAGGATGGAGTGATGATGAATTGCTAAAGGGCATATAGAAGATTTTTGGGGTGAAAATATTTGATATCTTGATTGACATCTTGTGATGATTTTATGGATATTGACACATGATGAATTTCATCACATTGTATCATTTAAATGTGTGTAGCGTATTGTATATAAAGTATACTGCAATACAGATATAGTAAATGTAAAAAAGGAATTATAAAAAAGTATATGACTGAAGGCAGGGGCTCACAAAGTGTGGTCTGAGGACACTTCCAGAGCATCAGTGAGGCTAGAACTATTTTTCTATTAACACTGAGGTGTGATTTGCCTTTTTCACTCAATTCTTCTATGCATATAGAGTCGAGTTCGTCAGAGGCAACATGTGTGATCATGTCCTCACTCTGACCACAAATAAAATGTATTCTTGTGTAGGCTGTGTTTTCTAACATTTTTAAGGTTGTAGGCTTAGGGTGTAAATGAGGAACTAGGAGTAGGTTTTCAGTGATTAACTCAGTTTCTTTATAGCCTTTCTACCGCGCTCTCTACTAGAGACCTTCAGTTACACTTGCTATAACTGCTGTAACCTCATTATTGTCCAACAAACCACTATTTTGAAATTCCAAAGTTTTCCCTGAGCCTATATGAAAGCATAGCAAGGAAGTACACTTCTTTCTGCAATGACACTTTAAAAATGTCTCAGTTTTAATTTCTGATACGGTATATAAGGACATACTCCATATGAGAAACAGCCTTTGAGGTCCTCGATAATTCTTCAGAGTATAAAAGTGTCCTGAGACCAAAAGTGCTGAGAACCACATTCCCTACCCTTGCTGTGCCTCAGTTTCCTTATCTGTGAAATGCAGATAATAAAAGTACCAAGGACTGCTGCAATGACCAATGGGACAATCCACATAAAGCTGTTAGCGCTGGCGCTCACATGCTCTATGTATATGTGCTTAATAAATCGCAGCTGTAATAACAGTACTATGGTATCTTTATGATGATCTGCATACATCTGGGGGCTGCGCATGAGCTCTGAAGCCACACTTTGCTCAATAAGTGCTCACTAGTATCATAATCGCTCCCATAAATATTCATGTGGCTATGTATGAAGCACTGTGCTAACTACTGTTGCCACAACTGTGAACAAACCAGAACAACACCTACCTGACTGAACTTTGGTCAGCTGGGAGAGACTGTTCATTCGGAACAGAGGGAAAGATGGTCTAAAAGTCCAGAGGCAAGACAGGGCCCAGAGTTTTCAAGGAGTGGAAAGCAGGTCAGCATAGCTGGAGCTGAGACCAGCAGCAGCAGCAGCAGCAGCAGCAGCAGCAGCAGCAGCAGCAAACACTGGCTGAGGCCTCACCATATGCTTGGCCCTGAGGTAGTAAGGCTTTGTGTATAAGATCTCATTTGATCCTTATCACAACTCTAGTAAGAAATAGCTGGATGAAGAAACAGAGACTTGGAGAGGTTAAGTCACTCGCCCAGGTGTGGAACTAATTCAGCCTAGGCAACCTGGTTGCACAGTCTCAGCCCCTGAGAGATGAGAGGCTCATGGAGGGCCTGGGAACCATCTGCATGGTTCCTAATGGCAATGGGACTGCAAAGTGGTTTTTTGTTTGGTTGGTTGGTTGACTTTTGTTTTTGATTTCTGTTTTGAGACGGAGTTCTGCTCTAGCTGCCCAGGCTGGAGTGCAATGGGGCGATCTCGGCTCACTGCAACCTCTGCCTCCCAGGTTCAAGTGATTCTCCTGCCTCAGCCTCCCAAGTAGCTGGGATTACAGGCATGTGCCACCACACCCGGCTTAAGTTTGTATTTTTGGTAGAGATGGGGTTTCTCCATGAGTTGACTGCATATCATTATATTGCTCGGCTATCAATATTTGATCATTTTGGTTTTAAAAGTACACGAAGCTCTTGCTCTATCAGAAGGCAGCATATTTCACTGTTGCAACTCGCACACACAAAATATCTCCATTCCACAAGAGCTGAGATGAAATCTTTGCATCTTGAACAATATCTTACAAGATATTACTAAAAAATAAAGGAAAGATATTTGCTTGCAAGAAGAAAAAAGAGAGCTCAGGAATCATAGAGCCCTAGGAGGGAACCCAGGCCTCACAACTCACCAGCTGTGCAAATTGGAGTGAGTATTTAACTTCTCCAGACCTCAGTTTCTTTGTCCGTAGAAAGGAATAATGTTAACTACCTTACATGGCTGTGATAAGGACTATATCATATAATGCATGTCAAACTCTTCAGCGATGTCCAGTGCTTAGCAAGGATTCAGTAAATAGCAGTTATTATCAATATTACCTATTAATATTTCAAAAACACACAGAAAAGGTTTAGAATTATGGAACAGGCCTTATGAAAAACATGACATGAATTAATTTTGTTACAAAAAACTTACTTTATGAAATGTGCATTCGTTAAAAATGGGCAGAAGACGTGCAAGATTTTCTTGAAATTATTTCGGCCAATGAGCCCTGTGTCTCCAAGGTCATATGTGCGTAGCATATTATAAAAAGCATGTAGGTTCCTAGTAATTGTATCATGAACAATTTCTTCCACCTAACATTAAAGAACAAACACATTTCCTAAGCTGTACATCTGTAACCTTTTGTAACAGTAACCTCAAACCATATAGGAAGGCATCTGCACAAAGAAGGCACGTGTTACTTACTGAATCCCAGGCCAGAAGGAAAGGTGTCTTAGTATCTGTACAGGGGGATGTTTTTCTCATCTAATTGGGAAAGAGAAGATATATAAATAAATACCACTCATGAAAGTCATTAGGAGCATTGGAGGCAGGTGGACCTGGACTTGAATCCTAGCTCTGTCCCTAATTAGCCATTAGTGTTGAGACCTTGAACAATGGAGTTTGCACTCTAATACCCATCTGAAAGTAAAGACTGTAACACTTAACTTGAAATACTATGCAGCCATAAAAAAGAATGAGATCAAGTCTTTTGCAGGGACATAGATGGAGTGGAGGCCATTATCCTTAGCAAGCTAACACAGCAAGAGAAAACCAAATACCACATGTTCTCACTTATAAGTGGGAGCTAAATGATGAGAACACATGCACACATAGAGGAGAACAATGCACGCTGGGGCCTATTGGAGAACAAGAGAATTTTCACCCTCAGGAGAATGAGGATGGAGGTTGGGAGGAGAGAGAGGATCAGGAAAAATAGAATAACTAATGAATACTAGGCTTAATACCTGGGTGATGAAATAATCTGTACAATAAACCCCCACGACACAAGTTTAGCTGTGTAACAAACCCGCACTTGTACCCTTGAACTTAAAATAAAAGTTAAAAAAATAGCATTTAATTTTCACTTAAAGAAAAGTACAATAAACACGAAAAAACCTATCACCTAGAAATGAAATAAATGCAAAGTAGAACAACGAGATGGCATTTTTGCCTACCAGCATGGTGAAAACGCAAAAGTAAGCAAACTGCCTGCACAGGTGGGGGTTTCAGAAATGGTGGGAGTGTAAATTGATCTAACTTTCTGGAAGGTATTTTTGTCTCAAGATACATTTGGATACTATTTGACAATATGATCATTTAGACTCTACAGCGATGAAGGCTGCCGCTGGGGAAGAGAACCGGTAGCTAGGGGCTGGCAGAGAAAAGAAAACTTCCTTTCACTGCATCCCCTCTTGTGTTCTTTGCATTGTGTACTTTATACATATCATCCTCTTTAAAAAATATTAAAATATTAATAGAATAAAACACATTCTTTGACCCAATAATTCCATTTCTTAAAATGTATAACTGAAGAAATAATCATAGAGTGATACAAAAAAGTGCCAAGATGTTCATTGCAGCGAAATTTTAAAAATAAAAAACAAATGAGCATCCAAATTATAACAGTTATTTAGTATCTTTTAAAATTAGATAGCTGGCCGGGCACAGTGACTCAAGCCTGTAATCCAGCACTTTGGGAGGCCGTGTGGGTGGATCACCCGAGGTCAGGAGTTCAAGACTACCCTGGCCAACACGGTGAAACCCCATCTCTACTAAAAACACAAAAATTAGCTGGGCGTGGTGGTGGGCGCCTGTAATCCCAGCTACTCAGGAGGCTGTCACTGGAGAATTGTTTGAACCTAGGAGGCGGAGGTTGCAGTGAGCCAAGGTCATGTCACTGCACTCCAGCCTGGGCAACAGAGTGAGACTCTGTCTCTAAAATAAATAAAATAAAATTAGATAGCAGAACTTTTCATTGACATTAAGTGTTAACAGTATGTTAATAAGTGACAATATAGACTAAAACGTCATTATATGTGGCATGAACCCAGGAGGCGGAGCTTGCAGTGAGCCAAGATCACACCACTGCACTCCAGCCTGGGTGACAGAGTGAGACTCCGTCTAAAAAAAAAAAAAAAAAAAAAACAGCCATTATATTGTCTTGCTTTTAAATAAAATAGCTACAATCTAGAGAAGTGTGTGTCCAAACTCATCAAATTGCATACATTAAATATGTACACTTTTTTAATATCAATTACACTTCAATAAAGCTGTTTTTAAAAAACAGAAGTATGGGTGTGCATGTATGTGGATATGGAAGAATATACAGCAAAGTATAACAGTAAATAACAATGTTTTGGTGTTAGAATTAGTGGTGATTTTTATTTTTACCTATTGCACACCTATGTTTTCTAATTTTTCCAATTCCTTCATTCATATTCATTCATTCATTCATTCATTCATTCATTCATTCATTCAATAGATTGTGTGAGTGTGCCTGACATTGCCTGTCCCCTATAGTACAATGGGCAGTGATAACAGAAAGGTCTCTGCCTTTGTGGAGACAGGAACACATCAGGCCACAAATGTGACTCTGAGGCTGGGAGGGTCCCTGTGCAGGCTCTGGGGGCGCTGAGCTCTGGAGATGGTAACATAGGTCACAAGGAGCTGGAAGGAATCCCAGGTAGCAGATGCAGTGCACGCCAAGGCCTGAGAGGGGCAGCCGGGGAGCCTGAGGAACTGGATGAAGAGGCCTTCCCAGAAAGCCATTGGAAAGGTGAAGGCGTGAAGACAGACATGATCTGTTTTATACTAAACAAAGATCACACCACTTGCCATGTGGAGAAGGGATTGCTTACGTGTCTACATTTTGTTTTTAAAGAAAACAGATTCTTAACATTTTATGCGCATTATCCTGTTAAATTCCCAACAACCTTACAAGATGGTATCATAATCAACCTGGTTTTACAGGTAAAGAAATGAGTCTTAGAGAGGTAAATTATTTGCCCCAGGTCACAGCTAATAAGAGGTGGAGGCAGGGAGTTGAATGCAGGTGCACAAGCTCCTACCCTGGCCGGCTCCCTCTATTCCCTGGCCACCAGGCTTGATCTGACTCTGAAGCACTGGCAGTAAACTGAGTCAAGGCACATGCTCAGGCATCCATATGCCACATACATGGCATGGGTGCACAGGTTCACATATGCATCTATTACTTATGCGGGACAGGTACGGGGTACAGCCAACACCAACGGTCAGCCTATTCTGACCCACTGTCTAGCAAAACAGATCACAAGGCCTTTTATGCATAAAGGAATTTTATATACATTATACTAAATTATAGTATATAATATAGTAATATAGTTGATACATAGTATAGCTAATTTGTAATATACTATATATCATATAACTATGTATATATAACTATGTTATTATATATAATATGTGTACATAACATATGCTATAATATAATATAATTATGTAGCATAATTATATAATAATATAGTATCATATAATTATAATATAGGATTTATTAAGCAATAAAGCAGTGTACAAATGTCTATATATATCCAGATATAGTATATTTATATGATAATTATATTATATATCTGGATATATCTGGATATATAATATACATAATTCAATATTGTTAAATAAAGTATAATATATGCAATAATTCCATTTCTAGAAATATATACTAAAGCAATAATCATAAAGTGATACAAAAAAGCAGGTACCAAGATGTAATTAATATAATAATTGTAAAAATATAATATGTAATATATGATGTAATTATAATATATAACTGAATATACAATATGTCTGGATATATGTATCTAGCAATATAAGAATGCCCACACCTTTTGGGCCAGTATTTCCACTTCTCAAATCTATTCTAAGGAAATATTTAGGTATGACTGGAGATCTGTGCACAAAGATGTCCAGCACAATGAAAGGAAGAAGAGAAACAGCCCAGCTGCCCCAGTGACAAGGACGTGCACAGAACACTCTAAGATACCATTGACAATCTTGTTTATGATGAGTTTTTAATGATGTGGGGTGAGGGGGAAAGGCTCATCATATAATGTGAAGCTGAAAAAATGGAATATACAAAGTCATACAAAGAGTGAGTTCAACCATGTAAACAAAAAAATGTGCCCACCCACACACAAAGAGCAGAAGAAAATTTATCACAATTTTAACTGTGTAACTATCTCTGAGTATGGGGATTTGGGATTTTTATCATTATTTTCACCTTTGTAGTTTGGGATATGTTCTAATCTACAAAGAATTTCTGTTACTTGTGTAATCACAAAACATTTGAATAAGTCATGTATTATGGCCTATTAAAATTACCTCCAAAATGTTGGTAGAAAATGTCTACATGTACCAAGAGGAAGGTAATTTAAATATGACGCTTTCGCTCCAATAAACTGTCCCATTTTAAACCAAGAAGTATGCCATAATATCTTCCCAAGACCTTGATGCAAAACCATGACAGATGGAAAGGATTTATTGATGATGAATAAATTGCACTTTGCACAGAAACCATCAGAACAGAATGCAGCTGGCTTCAGCTAAACCATCTTAAAGCTTTCCCCAAAGCCAGGTACCCCATTCAGATCCATTCAGCAGAAACATCACCTTTAAGGAAACAGTGCGTCTCGTGATATTACTGGTTTGAATTTGATTCATAGGGATGCCAACTTCAAAAATCTAAAATTCAAAGCTAATTTGTACCTGTTAAAGGAAGCTTTTTTAAAAAACATTTCAACAAGAATCTGTTAAAGCCTATTGCATGCACTATCTGAAAT
Source organism: Rhinopithecus roxellana (assembly GCF_007565055.1). Taxonomy (NCBI): domain Eukaryota; kingdom Metazoa; phylum Chordata; class Mammalia; order Primates; family Cercopithecidae; genus Rhinopithecus; species Rhinopithecus roxellana. The sequence goes on from NC_044561.1 coordinate 5,628,925, forward strand.
GAATCTGATAAAGTTCTTAAAATTGTTTTAATGCTAACAGCTATTAAAGTTATAGAAGCATTTCTAATAATAAAACTATCAACTTTTCAGTCAAAAGAAACAAATGCTAAAGGCAAATGCTAGTCACTAAAGGCAATAAGCAGTTATTTTTTCAAAGTTGAACCAACGTAGGGTATGAAACTCTAAAAATATGAATGAGAACCACAGTAGTCACTCACAAATACTCCTTTTAAAGGCTGTGGCTAGGTGCGGTGGCTCATGCCTGTAATCCCTGCACTTTGGGAGGCTGAGGCAGGTGGATCACGAGGTCAGGAGATAAAGGCCAGCCTGGCCAACATGGTGAAACCCTGTCTCTACTAAAAATACAAAAATTACCCGGGCGTGGCGGCACGTGCCTGTAGTCCCAGCTACTCGGGAGCCTGAGGCAGGAGAATTGCTTGAACCCGGGAGGCGGAGGCTGCAGTGAGCCGAGATCATGCCACTGCACTCCAGCCTGGGCAACAGAGCAAGACTCCATCTCAAGAAAGAAACAAGAACAACACTAAATAAATAAATAAGACATGGCTGCAAGAGGAGTCCTGTCGAGGTGGTACCAGTTACATCCTGCATATAAAGGGCTCTTGTTCAGGGATGGGTTTTCAGAAACGTCCATTACCATCCTTTTTTAAGATTCAGAAAGTAAATGTTAAAATCAAACAATGCTTGAACACTGGACCCTTACTTGAAATGACTGAGCTGAAAACTGGGAAGTCGTTAATTTATTTAAACCATATTTCACCTGCATCTCTTATTAGGAATACTGACATTTCCTGGCAGGAAGAGAAAACCAAACAGGAAGTTGTTACAAAACTCACCCTAGAGTTCTTTTCAACCAGATCAATAAACACGCTGATGTTGACCACTCCAGTGTTCCCAGGGTCAAGCGTTTGCATTAGTTCTTTGAATTCTGAATCGCTTAGTTTTACAGCCACGCAATTTAGAATATGTCGAAATTCTTCCCTTGTTATTGGTCCATTGGGTTTCTGAGCATCAGAGTATATATAACAGAATTTTTGAAAAAAGGAAAAGGAAGAAAAAGTATTATGTATGTTTAGCATCATTTAATAAAGAGCGAGCTTTGGCCATATAGAATTATGATTGGAAACGCAAATACATCAATCGATGATCCTTATATAACACGAGCAGTGTGTGTGTAGGGGGGATGCTAGAACTTTCCAGGTGCAGTTCCTACAATGTTCTCTATCGGGACATGGCTTTGGGTGAGCAGTGAGGCCCATTTCTCATGCTCAGGCTGACTGCCTTCCCCAGAGGCTTGAACAGCTCCTATCCCACCTGAGAGCTGGGGGTTCAACCGCATGGGGCACAACACTTCCTAGCAGTTCAATTACAGTTTGCCAATTTAGTAAGAATAAATTGTACTTGTTTCTCCACCAACAGTCTCATCCATTACATAAATGGAAAATTACTTTGCTAGAAAAATTTCAGCCATGCTGCATAAAGAAAACATATTATGAGCAAAATACAGTGAGAAAAACATTTCTTCCCCCAGAAAATTTATTAATAAGTAGACTGAATTCCAAAATTGAGAGATATTGTTTACTAGAAGGACAGGGTAAATAAAGAACCCTCACCTCACATGGAGACATAGTGAATATTAACGTGACAAAAGGATTTATTAAGTAAGCAATAAAGCAGTGTGCAAATGTCAACTATTATTTGGGGGTCCAAAATCTGAAAAGAATATAAAGTTCTCTTGAGGGGTAACCTAAGTACTTTAGGGGACATATGCATGCTTACCATTTGGTTTGGGAGTCATAATCAATTCTTTAATGCCTAAATAGAAATCACTGACAGCTAATTTTTTAAGTGACTTTAATAAATTTATAGCATTGTGTAACCATCACCACTAATTCTAGAATATTTTCAGCACCTCCAAAATAAACCTCGTGCATATTTGCAGTCACTCCCCATGTCCAGCCCCAACCTAAGGCAATGACTTCATTTTCTGTCTCAGATATTTGCCTTTTTCTGGATATTTCATGTAAATAGAATCATAAATACATGGTTTCCTGCATCCGGCTTCTTTCTCCTAACATAGTGTTTTTGAGGATCATCCATGTTGTAGCATGTATCAGTATTTTGCTCCTTTTTATTCCTGACTGAGCATTACATTGCCAGATTTTGTTTATCTTGTCACAAGTTGATAGACATTTGGATTGTTTCTGGTTTGGAAATTGTAAATAATGTTGTTATGAACGTTTGCACACAAGTCTTTGTGTGGACATACTTTCATTTCTCTTGGGCAGATACCTAGGAGTGGAATTGCTGGGTTATATAAGTCACATTTAATTTTTACAGAAACTGCCACGCTGTTTTCCACAGTGGCTGTGACATTTCACATTTTCACGAGCAGTATATGAGAGTTCCAGTATCTCCACACATCCTTGTCAACACTTATTATTGTCTGTCTTTTTCATTATAGCCATCTTAGAGGGTGAGAAGTGGTATCTTGTGGCTTTGAGCTTCTCTAGTAACCATGCTGTCAAGTATCTTTTCATGGGTTCATAAAAGATTTTACTGATTGTTCATAGATCTTCTTGGGTAAAATGCCTATTAATATATTTTACCCATTTAAAAAATCAGGTTGTCTTCTTATTGAGTTCTAAAAGTATTTGTATATTCTAGATATAAGTCCTTTACCAGATATATGATTTGCATATATCTTCTCCCAGTCTGTGGCTTGTCTTCTCACTTTCTCAGAGGTATCTTTTGAAGCATGAAATTTAATTTTGATAAAGTCCAAAGCATCAATTTGTTTCTTTTACGGGTTATACTTTGGTGTCATTAAGAAATGTTTGCCTACCACAAGGTCACAAAGATTTATGTATTTTTTCTTCTAAGAGTTTTATCAGTTTACCTTTTATATTTAGATCTACTTGTGTATGGTGTAAGGTAAAGGACTGAATTCATCTTTTTGCTTATGGATATCCAACTGTCCTCTTAACATTTTAACAAATAGTTTCCTTTCCCCCACTGAATTTGTCAAAAATAAATGGACCATAAATGTAAGGGTTTATTTATGAACTCTCAACTCTGTTCCATTGATCTAGATGCTGGTCTTCAAACCAGTATCACACAGTCTTTACTACTACAGCTTTGCACTAAGATTCAAACTCCGGAAGTGTAAGTATTCTAACTCTGTTCTTCTTTTCCAAGACCATTTTGGCTGTTCTTCCACTGTGTATTTCCATACGAATTTTTAGATAGTTTTTCAAAAGCAAAAAAAAAAAAAAAAAAAAAAGCCAGTTGGGATGTTGATAGGGTTTGCACTGAATCTACAAGACAATTTGCAGAAAACTGTCATCTTAATAATATTGTCTCCAATCTATAAATATGGAATGTATTTTTATTTATTTACATATTCTTTACTTTCCTTTAACAATATTTTGTAATTTTCAATGTACAAATCTGGCACTTCTTTTGATAAATTTATTCCTAGCTATTGTATTCTTTTTGATGCTATTGTGAATGGAATTGCTTTCAGAAGTTCCTTTTCAGACTGTTCACAGCTAGTTTATAGAAATATAACTGATTTTTGTATGTTAATCTTCTATTTCTGCAGCCTTATAAATCCATTTATTAGTTCTAGCAATATGTGTACGCACACATGCACAAATTCCTTAGAATTTTCCGCACACAAGATTGTATCGTCTGTGAACAAAGACAGTTTTACTTCTTCCTTTTCAATCTTGATGCCTTTTATTTCTTTTTCTTTCCTGATTGGACTGTCCAGAACTCTAGCACAGTGTTGACTAGAAGCAGCAAGAGCTGACATTCTTGTGCTGTTCCTGATCTTAGCAGGAAGGCATTCAGTCTTTTACCATTAACTATGCTGCTGGCTATCGGTTTGTTGTAAATTCCCTTTATCAGGTGAAGGTATTTCTCTTCTGTTCTAATTTGTGGTAAGTTATTATCATAAACAGGTGTTAGATTTTTCAAATACTGTTTTTGCATCTATTGAGACAATCATATAGTTTTGTTCCTCACTCTATTAATGTTGCATATGATATTAATTGATTTTGGGGGAAGTTAAACCAACTTTGCAATCCTGGGATAAATCCCATGTGGTCACAGCACTTAAGCCTTGTTATGTGTTGATGATTTCGGTTTGCTATATTTTGTTGAGAATTTTTGCAACTATAGTCACAAAGGATATTGGTCTGTGGTTCTTTTCTTGTGATGCCTTTGCTTGGTTTTGGTATCAGGGTAATACTGGCCTCAGAGAATGATTCTGGAAGTGTTCCTTCCTCCTCTATTTTCTGAAAGTTTGTGAAGGAATGGCATGATTTTTGTAAGCAATCATTGTAGTCTTCAACGTGGAGAATTTGCACATTTTTGTAAGACATATTTCTAGGTACTTGATTTTTTAAAAAATGTTATTAGAAATATTTTAAAAATTCATCTTTTTCTAATTGTTTATTGCAGTTTATTGAAATATTGTTGGTCTTTGTGTATTGACCTTGTATCCACTGACTTTCTAAATTCTATTATTAATTCTAATGTCTGGGAGGATTCTATTGGACTTCCTATTAACAAAATCATGTCAGCTACAAATAATAACTTCAAGACTAGGTAAAAAGGCAGGATGCAAATTACTTCTGGATGATTGATAAGAAGTGAGCCACACCTGATTTAAATGTAAGCGATCACAGCAGCTGGGTCCACTTGCAGAGCTGGTGGCAGCGTTTGGAGGCAGCACACATAGCAAATGGGATGCATGCCTGGGCGTGGATCTAAAGCAGTCTTTCTTCTAAACATTTTGCATCCCTCTCTATAGCAGTAGAGAGATCTGTTTCCCACGACTGCCCTGAGCAGCCAGGCAAAATGCCCAGCCCTGCCCACTCCTGGCTCCCACCCTTGTTCTCCTTCTTACCCAGTCCCCTCCGTGGTGGGGTGCATGGTGGCGGGATAGGAGAGGGGAATCTCACTCTGAAATCATGCACTATGTAACTGTCAGGCATCTGATTGCTAATGCCATGATGTGATACCCCAGAGTGTGAACTCATCGGCAAGGACTTAGCATTAATCATCTGTGTGCTTAGCCTAAGTGCCCAGCACAGGGGCCCAGCATGGACTATGTACTCAATTCTTAAGCTACACTGTCTGTTTATTGATCTCAAGTTGAATACCACAACAATGACTTTTAAATAGTCCAATAGTTGGAGTGATTAGCATTATTGTATAGTCCTCCGTTAAAGGAAATGAAGGTTTCCCTATTTTTAATTAAATTACTTCTTCAGTATACCATTAGAACCTGAGTTGGGGGGTGGGGGTGGGGATAACACACAAAGGCCTCCTTTATCTTTTTCCAGGCGGCTCAGCTGGCAGGGTCCCGGGCAGCCATGCCCAGTGCTGGAGTGTGGCTGCTCTAGAGCCTGGTGGCCTCCAACACCACTATCTAGGTAGCCTCAAGTGGGTTACTTAGCACAGAGGCCTCCTTTCCTCATCTGTCAGATGGAGATAATAATCATGTTTGCCTCACTGAGGTATGAAGTGGATTTAGTGAGTGTATATACTCCTGAATCACTTAAGACTGTGCCTGGCACAAAGTAAGCACTCAACATTATTGCTCATTCAGAGAGACCAAGTCACATAGGCCTAAAGATTCATTCAAAGAACCCCGTGTTCCTGAATCCATACTGTGCTTGGAAACCCCACGCAATGGCATATTCCAGTATGGCGGACGCAGGCGCTGGTGTCTCCACAGACGGCAACCCACAAACCTGGAGACCACCCCCAGGCAGTGCTGGCTTCTCTCTGGGGCACCACCCTCACGCTCCAAGACGTTCCCTCCACAGCAGGTTCTAGGAGGGTGATGCTGAGCTAGGGACGCCTTTGGCCTCTGAAATCACTTGTACACAGTCCTGTGTGAGTCTCAGATACAGTAAATCACTCTACTTCTCACTGTTCACTAGAGCTTCAATGACCGAATGTGCTTAGTAAATGTTGCGTATCAAAAGGATCCAAATGCTGCTTTCTAAAACGATATTAAAGTGAGACAGGAGCTAACGGCGAACGTGAGAAAAAGCAGGTTGCAAATTCATGAATTAGCCTCTCTTTATAATACAATTTAAAAAAATTAAGTAGGCTATTTTGGCACTAAGAAAACGCTCCTGTTTGGGGCAGTAAGTTGGTTATGAACTGATCAACTCTGGGTTAGGGTGGGGAAGGGTCACCAGGTCTGGATTGTTTGTTAATTAAACAGTGAATGATGATGAGTCACCACAACCATCACGATCTTGCCACGCATTGTTCCCATCACAATTGGCACTTATCTTACTGTATTGCAATTACTTTTCCATCAGCTGTCCTCGCAACTAGACTCAACTCTTGAGGTTGGGGCTTCTACCCCTAAGTGCTCAGAACAATTCCCAGCATGTAACTGGGGCTCAAGAAGTGTTTGTTGGATGGATAAATGAACCAATATGGAGTTGTTATTGGTCTCGTTCTCAGTGTTTGCATTCTTAGAAACAATAAGTGTTTCACAAGAGAAGGCTTTCAAAATCTTACGGTGTTGATTATCAATAATGCTTTCTTCAGTGATGTAAAGCGGTCTTCAGTGTGTCTGAATAACTTTGTGATGATGTTTTCCTTGTGAGATTCATTTCTAGAGTTGATGCTACAAAATGATTAGGAGAAAAGCAGGAATAAGATTATATTCTTGAACTTTGTTCTTTCTTAATGCAAGAAACAAGCACCCTCACCACAATACAATAGTGCTTTATTTGTGGGTGGTTATTTATCCTGACAGTGTGCTGCATTTGTGGGGCTCATCTGAACCTCAGTTCCTGTGAGCAGAGAGACACCACGAATTGAAGGGCGAGCCTTGCTGGACCATCTCCTCTCCCCACGAGACCAACTAATCAGCCATCTTGCACACCTGTGGTTTTGGTCTCAAACAAGATCAGTAAAGGGACTGTGGACCAGTGCTGAGCCCTCAGTGGCTGGGAAGCTGGAAGCCCTCTCTCCTGTGTGGGCAGCACATTGTAGCTGTCTCATGCACATGATGACTGAGGGCACAAATTCTGTGTTTAGAACTACAAGGACAGCAGCCTTCTCAGCCTCTCCCTTTCCATTGACATGACCACGACTCCCTACGTTGCCAGAGCCCCCTTTCCCTCTATGGCCTCTTTCATCCGTGAGCTTGGGGCCCATCAGTGTACATGTGTGCTCTGAAGGCCATGACTACCCCCTCTGGAGACCAAAACCAAATTCAATGTGGACTTTGCTCAGAAAGGGAGACTGTCAGAATCTCATCACAATATACCATTGGGTGCTTCTCTTTTCTGATGTTCTACTAGACCATCGTGCCTTTCCTGCGAAACAATGAATGACAGTTTACCTGTGAAACCATTCTCAGATTTGTTTGGGAGTTTTTGTTGCTGCATCTATACAGCCATCTTAGCTTCTTCTGTTAGTGCAGAAACAATAAGCCTATGCCTACCACCACTTTTCAGAAACATATGCTGGCTTCCTGAGTCTAAGTTCTTCACATGACTTGTTGGAACCTCATTTTTCTACAGACCGTCAGCACCGGCATGAACAGATGCTTTTTTACAGCAGATTTTGTCCACCAGATATCCCTGACATAGGGGCTGGAGAGCTCTTTGTTGTGAGGACTCACTGCAGAGTGTTGAGCAGTATGCCTGGCCTCTACCCACTAGATATCAGTGCAGATTTGGATCTTAATCCTGAAAGATGCAATCCCAAATGCCATAATTCCAAATGTTGAAATCCCAAAAGATCAAAATCTCTAAATTCTAAAGCCCCTAATGCCTAAAATCACAAAAATCACAATCCCAAAAGATTACAATCCCAAAAGCCAAACTCTAGGCAAGGTATTTGTGTGTTTTCAGTTGTACACAGCATAGTTGCATCATGTGAGGTGGAACTAAGACCTTGCTATTGTTGTTATTTGGAAATTAAGTATGGTTTAAGGAGATGCCTATGGGTACCAAGTTGCCGAGAGTAGATTTGTGAACTTAATTTCAGGTGTCAACTTGACCAGATGAAGGCATACCTGGAAACCTGGTAAAGCACTGTGTTGGGTGTGCCCACAAGGGTGTTTCTGGAGATTAGTGTGTGGGTCTCAGTGGGCAGGGAGGGTGTGGGGGGAAGATGTGCCCTCAGTGTTGGCGAGCACCATCCAATCAGCTGGGAGCCCAGAGAGAACACAGCTCTCTCTCTCAGAAATGGGACATTCTCTGCCGCTGCCTTGGACATTGGAAATTTGACTCCACAAAAGTGCATTATCACAATGTTGCCTTTGTGTGTGAGCATTGTATGCGTTACGTAAAAACACTGAAACTCGCCCAATATATGAAGAGATGTCATTTTTGTTCACTGCGTTTGTAAAAGATAAAATTTTTTAAGATCTTGGCTCTTCGGACGACTGCACAGGCAGTGGTGACCTATGCGGATTTTGATTGATCTTGCAAAAGACTTAGGTTGTCTGTCACGGTATTCTGAATGAAACTGGGTGCATGCAATTACCCACCATAGTGATATGCATTTATATATTTCATTTTTTGACCTATTTCTTTAGGAATATGGTTCATGGTTAATCTGCTCATAAGTGTCATACCTATGTGATGGTCACTAGTATATCTGAGTGTTTACGCTTGAAAAATAGGTGTCATTATTGTCTATTTTTTGTGTAAAGTGGTCTCTGAAGTGTTCTATTATGTTTTTATGTTTCTCAAATAAACCCCCTTTAAAAAATGTAAATAAATATCTTTAAAACAATTTTTTTTTTTGAGACGAAGTTTTGCTCTTGTTGCCCAGGCTGGAGTGCAATGGTGAGATCTTGGCTCATTGCAAACCTCTGCATCCCAGGTTCAAGCGATTCTCCTGCCTCAGCCTCCCGAGTAGCTGGGATTACAGGCATGCACCACCACGCCCGGCTAATTTTGCATTTTAGTAGAGATGGGGTTTCTCCATGTTGGTCAGGCTGATCTCGAACTCCTGACCTCAGGTGATCCACCCACCTCGGCCTCCCAACATGCTGGGATTACAGGCGTGAGCCACCATGCCAGCCTAAAGAATTTTTAAATTATTTTTTCCAGAATTATATTTTCACGATTTTGATGTTCTGAGGCTTCAACCTTAAGTATGACGGCATTTGTGTCTTTTGGGGTTATGATCAACTCCCATTAGTAGCTTCCCCACCCTCAGTGTGACAACCAAAAATATTCGTGACATTGCCAGATATCTCCTGGGAGGAAAAATAGTCCCCATTTGAGAACCACTGTTTTAAAGTAAATAAAACTTTAAGTTTAATTCTGACAGCCCCTCTAGACAATGTGCTATCAGATAAGAAAATCATAAAGAAACAGAAGTAACTTCATGTAAGGGATGAACTCAGAGGCTGCAGCTCTGGAGCAGAGAGGGAGGCTATGATTACCTGCAAGACTGCTAACAGGGGCAGTTCATTAAATATTCATAAATCCCCGAGACAGGGACGGGACCCACGAAATAGGAATTAACTCCATGGTATATTTTACTTTACAGTAGAGCACAGCACTTTCAATGAATGTGCCAATATTATAAAGCCTGTTTTTTTTTTTTTTCTTAAAGATTCATATAGGGCAATGAATACAGGATACACATCAACATAAAATACTTTTCAGAGCAAAAAGCTGAATTCTAACATTTCATATTATTAAACATTTTTAGAAACATTTTTGGGCCCCCACCACAATAGATGTGGTATTGCAAATCTGAGGTTATAATAGATATTAAAATGAAAACAGAAATAATGACAGAGAAATAATCTCTGTGACCCCTGATAGCTGGGCCACGCAGACAGTGGCTGGAAAACAAATGAACATATATTGTTCCTTTCCATGTAACACCTAACAAACACACGTGTATATACAATGTTACAAGGATATGCTCAGAGCTGGGGAGCAGTGCTTGCCATGACGGCCCGTGTGCCTGGAGCCTTTGTGGTCCATAGCTGCCTCCACCACACTCTGAGCAGGTAATCGAGTTAAGATTGTATCATCTAATGCTTCTCATCTAGAAACTGAAATAATAATTATACCAACCTTATAGTTTAAGGCAGTTTTAAATATGAAAAATTTGTAAACGGTAAATCACTACATAAAAGTTGCCAATTATTCAATGGAGACTAATCGATCATTCAATCAATGCAAAAAAAAGGAACACATATTCTCTGATCTTTTACATAATATGATATGTGTAACTAAAATTTGTTCCTTTTTTTTTTTTTTTACATACCTATTTCTTTTTGTCAGGGGACCTTTATTGGTAATTTCCAACCCCCGAGGCTCATGAAATGATGTTAGAAATTTCTTCCAGTTGATTTTAGTGGTGGCTTTAAGTCCAAATCTGTATTTAAAAATAACAACAAAAACATTACTTTCAACATTTTTTCTATAACACTGCATGGATTAGGTACTTAATGTTGAACTGAAAATGGCAGCAATGCATGTATATGAAGTTTCAAATCTAATGTAAACAAAATCACTTAGTAAAATAGTACTATGAATTGATTTTTTAAAGCAAGGAAAAATCAAACTGATATTAGATCTACATGTCTCTATATTGTTAATGGTAGCATACACTGAAGGAAGAATCTAAGGGATTTGATTAAAATAATAATGTCCATAAAATAATTCTTTCAAATTCATCATTTCAAGAGCCTCTATGTTGGGGCGGGGAGGACAATGGCTACCATGGGGTCCACCCTCTCATCCTGAGCCTCTGTGACTACGTTCTTGCCCCAGCAAAGGAACATGGTAGATATGATGGAGGGCAGATCTGGAGATGGAGCGACTCTCCTGGTTTATCCAGGTGGGCCCACTCTAATCCCATACATTCTTAAAATTGGAGAGCTTTTCCTAGCTGCAGCCATCAGAAGACGTGAGGACAGAAGGGCAGAGGTGTGAAGCTGGTGGCTTTGAAAGACAGAGGAAGGGGGTGTGAACCAACAAATGCAGGTGGCTTCTAGAAGCTGGAAAAAGCAAGAAATAAATTTGCCCCCAGATTCCCCAGAAGGAAAAAAGCCCCACTGATTCCTTGATTCTAGCCCAGTGAGACCCATGTTGGGCTTCAACCTACCAAACATGAAGATAAAACATGTGTTGTTATAAGCCACTAGGCTTATGTACTTTGTTATGGCAGCAATAGAAAGTCAGTACAGATTCAAAGTCTTAGCAAGAATAATTGGAAAATTGTTCAAAAACACATTTCCAAAGTAAATATGGTCCCATGATTCAGAGTCCAATAATTTCAGAGTTATAAGATGTCTGTGGGAGCAACTTGATGTGAGCATGGGTTTCAGAAAGACCAGAGTACCTGCTCCTGCACTCCCTACTGATGTGACCTCAGACACGCTGCTCACTATGCTGATTCTGTATTCCTCTCACCTGGAACATGAGAATAACACCACCTACTGGGAGGGTTGTGATAAGGATTAAAGCTAACAGGTCAAAAAGCCTCGGTTACAGGCTGGAAAACCAGCAAGCGTCCCATCACATACACTGACCTGTGTCACATACACATTCTGTGACTTACACACTAAACCATACCTATCCTTCCCTAACAGGATGGCAAAAAGTAGTTTGGGCAGAGTTCCTTAGATAATCAATATGAGATCTCAAAGTGGGCATGAAACAGACTGCCCTGTTTTGATTGCTAAAAATTAATGGCTGAGAGCAAACTGGTTAGACAAACAAATTCTTTATCTATATCTGGGGTATTAAAAAATCCAGATAATAGAGGATAAAAGAGTGAATTTTGGGAGAAAATCTTTTGGTGGTACTTGAGTCCCAATCCCAGCACAAAAGAGAGAGTGAAGGATGCCTACTCCTCACCTGAAGCCTTGTCAAAAGAGCTGGTTCCACTCAGGGAGCTTGACTCCTGTCCCCTGCAATTGCGGGTGGGATGTATCGGTGTCTGACTCCCAGCTAGAAACCTAGCAGGTGAAAGATGAGCTGGCTAGCCATTGGGAACAAAAAGTTTTGGCAGGCGGGGGTGGGTGGTTGGTTGGCTTGCTCTATCAGAGTCATCAGGAAAGTAACTGCTGAGAGTTTCATGGGCATCAGACGTGGGCCACGTGAGGGGAAGTGGGCCACGTGAGGGAGAGCATGTGCATGCACAAACACACAGTGGCATCTTCGTCCTTGCCCAAGAAAGCCACCTGGAGAAATGAACACGCCTTAATAGAGAAGGCTTGCTTTCTCTCTTGCCAGATTCCCAGAGGCTGAGAAGGAAACAGGCAATCAGCGGGCGAGGCTAGAGATGCATCTGCCTTCATCAAATGTGAAATCCAAAACCCATCAACAGCGCTCATGATGGCAAACACCTTGAACACTTGATCAGCCCTGAGAACGCAGCTTCAAGCTCACAGCAGTGCCAGTCACATGAGAACTTTCAGCCTCCACTTTTGCTCCTCTCCTTCCTCTGTGCACTTCAATTCCTAGAGCAGGCAGAAACTTAGTTTACAAAATGAGGAAAGAAGAGAAGTGCAAAGTGGGGAAGAGGTGAAGCTGCCATCATGCCACCTGTACTCGTGCCTGTAACAGGCCCTAACAGGGAGGAAATGCAATTCATGTTTGAATCAACCTTACATGTTTGATGGCTGTGTGAGATTGGCAGTTGCATGACTAAACTGAGGCTCTTTCTATGATCCAAGACAAACCTGGAAGCAAGATCTGCTCATGTTTTTATCTAGGGGCAAAATAACTAATCCAATTGAGTAAATTTAAAGGGGCAGTGGGAAACAAAATTAAGTAGCTGTAAGATGACACTCCATGAGTCTGCCTAGTTCAACTTAGGTTACAGATCCACCCAGCCAGATATCCATCCATTCATACATCCACATATATACCAAGCTTCACTTAAATTATTGCAATAATCTCCTAATGGGTCTTCTTGGGCCTACTCTTGACTTCCTCCAATATATTTCTGTACTTCTACCAGCCTGATGTTTTAAAAATGCAATTCCAGCTGGGCGTGGTGGCTCATACCTGTAATCCCAGCACTTTGGGAGGCCGAGGCGAGAGGATCACGAGGTCAGGAGATTGAGACCATCCTGGCTGTCATGGTGAAACTCTGTCTCTACTAAAAATACAAAAAATTAGCCGGGCATGGTGGGGGGCACCTGTGGTCCCAGCAGCTTGGGAAGCTGAGGCAGGAGAATGGTGTGAACCCAGAAGGTAGACTTTGCAGTGAGCTGAGATCCCACCACTGCACTCCAGCCTGGGCGACAGAGCAAGACTCCATCTCAAAAGAATAATAATAATAAAATAAAAATAAATAAATAATAAAAATGCAAATCCGGGCCGAGCGCGGTAGTTCACGCCTGTAATCCCAGCACTTTAGGAGGCCGAGGCGAGTGGATCATGAGGTCAGCAGATAGAGACCATTCTGGCTAACATGGTGAAACCCTGTCTCTACTAAAAATACAAAAAAAAAAAAAAACTAGCTGAACATGGTGGTGGGCACCTGTAATCCCAGCTATTCGGGAGGCTGAGGCCGGAGAATGGCGTGAACCCGGGAAGCGGGGCTTGCAGTGAGCCGAGATCGCGTCACTGCACTCCAGCCTGGGCGACAGAGGGAGACTCCGTCTAGAAAAAAAAAAAAAAAAAAATGCAAATCCGACCAGATTAGTCTTGCTTAAAATCTTTCCATGACTTCCCACTGCTCTTAGGATAAAAATGACACTCCTGAAACGTACAAGCCTGCATGGTGTGGCCTTGCTCACCTCCTTAGCCTCGCCCCATGGCATGCTCCCCGGGCTCTCTTAGCACCAGCCACATTGGTCTCTCCGTTCTTCCAAAGAGCTGTACTCTTCCCTGTCCTCGGTCCCTTCTGCTTGTTGCTTCCTTTGCCAACTGCCATGTCGCCCATCATTACCTACTTCCCATACTTTCCTAGTTAATTCTACTCCTCTTTCAGGTCTCAATGCAGTCACTGTTTCCTCAAGGAAGCCTTCCCTGATTTCCACAGCCAGTGCTGTTTTCCCTATTAGACTCTCATTACACTATGTATCCTTCCATTATTGCACTTATTATTTAAATATTATTATTATTACAGCATCTAATACTTCTATAGCACTCTTACTACGATTATGATTATGGCAGCTAATACTTGATAAATGGCTCTTTCTACTTCTGCTGCTAGCACTGTGGACATGATCATGAGAAAGAGAGATGGAGACTGATTAATTGATTTTGTTAGGCACACATGGCCACATGTAAACAAGGAGAACATGACTTTGGCTTCATGTACTACTATTCACATAAAAATTTCTTTTTTCATTTTTCTGACTCAAATTTGAGTCTTTCTTCACCAAAATTTGCCAATTACTTTGATATAATTTGTCAATATTATATATGTTCATCTTAAATTTCAGCAAATTGAAAATTAACTTTTTATAATGGAAACTGCAGCTGCTATGAAAAATAAAATCAGCCTCTATATATTATGTTTAGGAAATTGCCTTGCTCTTTGGGGAAAATATCAAAGGAGATCTTCACTTAGTATTACATACTAAAATAAATGTAAAAGAGATTAAAAAGTTAAATGTAAAAACTATAACTACAAAAAAAGTAGAAAAAATCTAGGCATGTGCTTATCTGATACTTTAATAAGAATGAATTTTAAAGCAAAACTTAAAAAATCTCAAACTTACCTATTTAATTACATCAAAATATAAGATTTTTGTATACCATAAACACAAAACAAAATTTAAAAGCTGAACAACAGATTAACAAAATTATAAATATATACAATAAATTGCTAAAATTCTTAAAGCATAAAGTGCTTATACAAATTAATAAGAAAATACTAAAACTTGACTTCTTCCAATAATGGTACAATAAGATCCTACTGGCCCAACCCTCCTTCAGATAATCACAATAAAATCTGGACATAATTATCAAAAGCAGCTATTTGAAAGTACTGTGATCAGAACAGGCAAAGTCTCGTGGGGAATCCACGCTAAGAGGAGAACTGTGGGGGTGTGGTATTTTCAATGCTTTTAGCCTCAGATGAGGCACTGCAGCATGAGGAGTGGCCGGAACATCAGTTAAAAAAATAAATACATAAGTAGCCTTTATGGCCTGCAAAACGAGAAGACTAATCCCAGCCACAAGAGAGAAAGAAGAAATCCTGGAAGAGAAACAGCCAGAGAGAGATCCCCAAATTCTATCTAACTCACCATAATTCTTACTGGCTGCTGAACCTCACCTGCTCAGAATATATGCTCAAAATAGCTTAGCTAAACACAAAAGATCTGAACTGAGATCAGACCTGCCACCCAAGAAACAGAGTATGCGGTTTGAGTCCAACAAGATAACTGACTACTAAAATAACAGAAGGAACATTCATTAGAAAAAAATAACTGAATTTAGAGTCTCCACAATTTAGCCTTCCAAATGTCCAGGATATACTACAAAAAATATAGCACACAAGAACAACCAGAAAAAATGTAACTCATACTAAGGAGAAGTGAAAATCAACTGAGACAACCCAAATATAGGCATTAACATGCAGGATTTTAAAAGCAATGATTATAACTATCTTCAGTAAAATGAATAAAAATATGCCCACAATAAAGGACAGGACATCTCAGCAGAGAAACAGATACAATAAAAATAACTAAATGGAAATTCTAGAAAAGAAAAATATACTATCTGAAATAAAAAATTTACTGAATAGACTTAACAAAAGAATAGAGAAGATAGAAAAGAGTGAGTGAACTTAAACACAGATCAACTAAACCCAACCAGTATGAAGAATACAGAATACACATATATTTATCAAATGAATAGACTTAAAAACATGTTATATAATACTCGATGGTCTGACATACATGTACGTGAAATCACAGAAGGAGAGAAGAGAGAATGGGACAGAAAAAAATATTTGAAGAAATAAAGGCCAAAATTTTCCCAAGTTTGATTAAAGATATACATCTACAGATTTAAGATACACAACAAACATCAAGCATGATATACATGAAAAAGGCCATGTCTAGGTACAACATAGCTACAAAGCTGAAAGTCAAATTCAAAGGGTAAGTATCAAATACAACAAGAGAAAAGTGACTCATTAAATACAGGAAGATGCCAATTTAACAGATGACATTTCTTTCAAAACAACAGAAGTGGAAAGATGTGGAAAAATGTCATAAAGTGCCAACGGAAAGCAAAAAGTTACTCAAAGAGTTTTCATCAAAGAGAACTTCCTTTAAAAATGAAGGAGAAATAAAGATATTTCTAAAGAAGATAAAACTAAGGGAATCCATCATTAGCACACCTATATACCTCAATAAAGTAAGTTCTTCAGGCTGAAGGAAGACGCTAGCAGATGAAGACCTTGACTCCTCGGAAAGGAATGAAAACAGTGTCAGAAATGGTAAATTTCTGAAAAAAAATACAAAAGTCTTTCTTCTTCCTAATCTCTTTATAGATACTTAAAGGAAAAAATAATAACACCATCTTATGAGATATGTAACACAAGTCAGTATCTAGTATTCATAGTAGTCCCACCTCATCCACAGTTCTGCCTTCCATGGTTTCAGCTACCCATAGTCAACCAAGGTCCAAAAATATTAAATGGAAAGTTCCAGAAATAAACAATTCATAAGTTTTAAATTGTATGTCATTCTGAGTAGTGTGATGAAATCCCAGGGTTCTGCTCCATTCTGCCTGGGATGTGAATCATTCCTTTGTTTAGTGTGTCCACACTGTGTACGCCACACACCTGTTAGTCATTCAGTAACCGTCTAGGTTGTGAGGTTAACTGTTGTAATACTGCAGTGATTGTGTTCAGGCAACCCTTGTTTACTTAATAATGACCCCAAAGCAAAGAGTAATGATGCTGGCAATTTGTACATGCCAAAGAAGCTGTAAAGTGCTTCCTTTAAGGGAAAAGGTGAAAGTTCGTGACCTAATAAGAAAGAAAAAAACCTTGTACGCCAAGAGTAGTGATACTGGCAATTTGTATTGCCCAAGAAGCTGTAAAGTGCTTCCTTTAAGGGTAAAAGTGAAAGTTCTTGACCTACTAAGAAAGAAAAAATGTTGTATGCTGAGGTTGTATTCAACAGTAAGAATGAATCTTCCTTCCATAAAATTATGAAGGAGAAATAAGAAATTCATGCTAATTTAGTGGTCACACCTCAAACCGCAAAAGTTATGACACAGTATGTGGTAAGTGTTTAGTTAAAAAAAAGGCATTAAGGCCGGGTGCAGTGGCTCACGCCTATAATCCCAACACTTTGGGAGGCCGAGGCCGGCGGATCACGAGGTCAGGAGATCGAAACCTCCTGGCTAACACGGTGAAACCCCGTCTCTACTAAAAAGATACAAAAAAATTAGCAGGCGTGGTGGCAGGTGCCTGTAGTCCCAGCTACTTGGGAGGCTGAGGCAGGAGAATAGTGTGAGCCCGGGAGATGGAGCTTGCCAAGATTGCGCCACTGCAGTCCAGCCTGGGAGACAGAGCAAGACTCCGTCTCAAAAAAAAAAAAAAAAAAAAAAAGGCATTAAATTTGTGGGTGGAAGACAATCGGGTTTGGTATTATCTGTGGCTTCAGTCATTCACTGGGATCTTGGAATATATTCCCCATGGATAAGGGGGAACTGCTTTATAAAGGACATGGAGGGCGGGATATAGGCCTATATGCTTGAATAGGTTCTTCATTTTATGTGAAGTGGTACAATATTTACTGCATGTAGACTGGGAACAATTAAGGGTGTATATTACAATTCCCAGAGTGACCATTAAAATTATGCAAAGAAGTATAGCTAAAAAGACTATAAGAAAATTAAAATGGAATTCTAAAAAATATTCAAATAATCTAAAAAAAGGGCAAGAGAAAATGAACAAATAATCAGAAACAAAACAAAACAAAACAAAACAAAAACAGGAGGCAAGGGGATAAAAGGGAGACTCAAACCCAAACATATCAATAATTACTTTAACTATTAAAGGAGTAAGTATTTTATTAAAAGGTAGAGATTATCAGAATAGATTTCTTTATAAAACAAGATCTAAATTTATACATCACAAGAGAGACACATTGCATGTAAAGACCCGGATAGGTTGAAAGTAAAAGGACGCTACCTGATCAAGGTCAGCATCAACAGTGACAAGTCATGTTGACTCTATGTACCTTCAATATGCTGTGATGAGAATGTCACTTTACTTCAGTGGTTTTTTTTCCCTAGAACACACTATTGCAGTCTAATCAGCCAAATCCCAACTGAGGAACATTCTTTAAAATATTTAACCAGTAATCCTCAAAACTTGCAAGGTCATCAAAAAACAAAGAAATCTTATGTAACTGTCATACTCAAGAGGACACTAAGGACACATGATGATTACTAAGTGCTATGGGGCATCCTAGATGATATCCTGGAATAGAAAATAAAAATCAGGGGAAAACTGAGGAACTATAAATCAATTATAGATGTTAATAATAACGTATCAATATTAGTTCATTAATTGTGAAAAAGGTACCATACTAATGAAAGATAATAATAGGAAAACTGGGATGGAGTATACTAAAATTCTCTGTACTGTCTTTACAATAGTTCTTTACATGTAAAACTGTCCTAAAATAAAAAAGTTATTTTAAAAAAGGATAATGAAGGAATATTATAAATAGCATTATGCCAATACATTTGACAATTAGGATGAAACAGATAACTCAAATACTGGATCAACACACAGGATTTTAAAAGCAATGATTATAACTATCCTCAATGAAATGAATAAAAATATGCCCACAATAAACCAAAAGAAAGGAAATCTCAGTAGAGAAAATGGACACAATAAAAACAACTAAATGGAAATTCTAGAAGACAAAAATATACTATCTGAAACAAAAAATTCACTGAACAGGCTTAACAAAAGAATGGAGAGGACAGAGAAAAGAGTGAGTAAATTAAATATAGATCAACTGAACCCAACCAATATGAATTTAAGAATATAGAATATACATATATTTATAAAATGAATAGACATAAAAACATGTTATTTAATACTAGATGGTCTGATATGTATGTACTTGGAGTCACAGAAAGAGAGGAGAGAAAGAATGGGAAAAACATTTGTTGAAAAACACAAATTACCGAAATGAACCAAGAAGAAAGAGAAAACTCAAATAATTCTATATTAACTCTCTCAATTTATGATTTAAAATATTCCCCAAAACTAACTCCAGGCATAAATGGCTTCTCAGGTGAATTCTATCAAACATTTAAAGAATATAAATAATACCAGGCACAAAGCAGAGTTCGGGAAGGAAACATTTCCCAGCACATGTCAGTGTTACTCTGATCCCAAACTCAGACAAAGATTTTATAAGAAAAGGCAATGTCAGACAAACATCACTCATTTAAAAAGATGAAAAAATTCTTAATTTAACAAATACACTCAAGTAATATATGAAAAGGATAATAATATGTTATCACTAAGTGAGGTTTACTCCCAAGATGCAAGGTTGGCTTAACATTTGAAAATCAAGCAATGTAATTTACCATGTTAATAGAATAATGGAGAAAAACTACATGCTCATTAGAACAGACACAGAAAAACCACTTGACAGAATTCAACATACTTGATAAACACTTTCAGCAAACAAGTAATCGCAAATTCCTTAAAATAATAAAGGACATCAACAACAGCAGCAACAACAAAAATCCATGGCTAATATCACACTCAATGGTGTAAAATGGAATGCTTTCTACCTAAGATCAGGAATAAAGCAGGAACGTCTAATATTACCATTTCCATTCAACATTATACTTAACACTCTAGCCAATCCTGGCCAGTAAAACTGCCTAGATAGTAAAACTGTCATAGCCAGTAAAATAAGGCTAGAAAACCAAATAAGAGGCATACAGATTGGGAAGAAAGATGCAAGCTTGCTTTTATTTTTAGATGACTGACTGTATTTAGAAAATACTATGAAATCTACAATAAGAGGACTAGAACTAATTAACCAGTGAGTTTAATAAAGTCATGATATTCAAAGTCAATATACAAACATCAATTGTATTTCTGATTAATAGCCATAAATAGTTGGGAAGTGAAATTTTTTAAAATTCCATGTACAGTTGCATCAAAAAATAAAAACACTTAGGAATACATTTTAGATATTATATGCAAGATCTGAACATCATAAACAATAAACCTTTGACTAGGAAAATTAAAGACAACTAAATAAGTGGAAAGATGTAGCATGTTTATGGAGTGGAAAACTTAATATTGTTAAAGTGTTAAATGGCAATACTCTTTAATGTATTTATAATCTAAATCCTGGAAGGCTTTCAAAAAAATATACTGACAAACTGATTTTAACATGACTATATAGAAAGGCAAAGAACCTAGAATAGTCAAATGATTTTGAAATAGAAAAACAAGTTTGGAGGACTTACATAATCTCTAATTTCAAGACTTAACCCTTTAGCTACAATAATCAAGAAAGCATAGTACTAAAGCAAGAATAGACCTACAGAGACTAAGGAATTCAGAAATATACTCACACTTATATGGTTAGTTAATTTTCAACAATAGTGCAAAGTAATTCATTGGAGAAAGGGATGCCTTTTCAACAAATGGTGCTGGAACAATTGGGTATCTGTATGGAAACAGAATTAACCTTGACCCTTACCTCATACCATATACAAAAACTAGAAATGAACCCAAATGCAAAAGCTAAAATTACTAAACTTCTAGTGGTAAACATAGGATTAAATCTTTGTGATATTAGGTTAGACAAGATTTCTGGGAATAGACACCACCAAAATATTACCCATAAAATTTTGTAAATGGACTTTCTCACAATTAAAAGTGTTTATATTTCAAAAGAAAGAGTTAAGAAAATGAGAGAGCAAGCCACACTGAGGGAAAATATTTGAAAATATATATCTGATAAAATGCCTATACCCAGTGTATATAAAGAACTCTTACAAATTCAATATCATTAGTCATCAGGAAAATGCAAGTTCAAAATAGACTGAGAAACCTCTACACACCTCTAGAATGGCTAAAATAAAAGACTGGCAATAGCAAGTGTTGGTGAGAATGTGCCACATCTGGAATTGTTACACATTGCTGGTGGAATTGCAAGATGGTAGTCACTTCAAAAAACAGTGACATAGTATCATAAATTTAAACATACACTCACCATGTAATCCAGCAATTTTACCACTAGACATGTACTCACAAGAAATGAAAACACATCCACACAAAGACTTGTATATGAATGGTCATAGCAGTATCTTCTATAATGACCCCAAACTGAAAATAACCCATGCATGTCTCTATCAACTGGTGAGTGTATAAACAAATTGTGGTATATCAATACTAAGGAATACGACTCAGCAATAAAAATTAATGGGATGTTGAGATATGCAAAAACATGGATCAATCTTTAAAACATGGTAAGTCAAAGTGGTCAAACACAAAAGACTACCACTGTATGACTCCATTTATGAGAACTCTTAGAAAAGGTAAAACTATAGTGACAGTGACAGAGAGCAAGTCAATGGTTGCTGGAGGCAGGGGTCACAGGAAGGGATTAATTACACAGGGCAAATGTAAAATTTTAGGGCTATGAAGTGTTCTAAATCTTGACTGCAGTAGTGGTTACATAAACAATTGCAAAAGCCCATTAATCTATATGCTTAAGAATGAATTTATAATTTATACCTCCATAAAGCTAGGAGAAAAATTTTTAGACATAGAAAATGGACAAATGACATAAACAATTGTTTACAGAGGAAGTCCAGAAAACTTTCAAACGCAAAAAATATGCAACCTCAATATAAATCAAGGACATGTAAATCAAAACACAATGAGAAGCTGTGCTTTCACCTACCAAATCAGCCAGGGTGTTTAAATGGCAGTGTTCAATGCTGGCAAGAAGCATCCCTGTGAACTTCCAGCGTAAGAATAAATTAACACCTTTCTGAGTGTTAATTTAGCATTATGTAACGTAAACCTTAAAAATGTTCAAACCGTTTGACTTGAGGGTTAACAAAACATCATGCAGCCATTAAAAATTAATTTCAAAGGTTTCTTTAATGACATGAAAAATGCTCCTGATATAATATTCTATGAGAAAACAGAATGTAATTTATACCTCATATGGTCTCAACTATGTTACGTATGTACATGAGTGTAGGTACATACACGCACAAAAGAAATTCTGGAAGGAAATATATCACAATATTAATAGTAGCTATCTCTGGCTATTATAATTATGGTAGTTCATTTTTTTCCTTTATAGTTTCCTTTATTGTCCAGTTTCCATGGCTTTTACAATCAACATGAATAAACACAATTTTCAAAACTAAAAAAATCAGCAGGTAATTTTGCTAAAAATCACATGAATAACCATCCTTAACCAAAGTCACAAAGATAACAGCTGATTATTTTGCTCCTAAAAGTGTCCCAGGGGCTCCTTTATTGTCTCAGGCAGCAAGCAGCTATCCCTCTGGATTCTGACATTGGGAACCAAGTACCATTCCCAGTCCATCTTTCCTATCCTATGAATCCAAGTAGAGACATCGCAGCATGTGACTTCATGTACGGAGAGGGCAGAAGAAACATACAGACTTGTCACACTGTTCCCAAAGAGCCTCTAATCCATTCGACAGACGGATAGTGTCAGAAGAGGCAGCAAAGGGTGACAGAGGCAGAGAGACTGATCACATTGGTCACAGGGACCCATGGGAATTTATGGTCTTTTGCCCAGGTCATAGACCCAGAGCCCCTTAACTGAGGGGGAGTTTGGATACCTTTGAAGAACACCTTGCAATATAGCCATAGGTACACGCTGAGTCAGCTTCCCCAGAAAACTGCTGCTTGTTCATGGGCTTTCATGGTGGCAGAAATGGAGACAGCGTGTTGGTTTGAAAACATGAACTTCCTGTCACTAAAGCTGAGCTGGCACTGCTCTGCCAAGTGTCCAACCTGTCAACAGCAGAGGCCAACACTGAACCCTCAGCCCAGTCCCTTTCTCTGGGTGGACTTTGCAGACAGCTGGTAAAGATTACACTGGATCCTTGCCATCATGGAGGGGGCAAGAGTAAAATCCAAGATTTATGGGGATTTGTGTACATACACATCCCAGACTCAAATCAGGCTTCCTTGTTCGAAATGCTTCTGCCCATTACTGTCATTTGTGAAGCCCCGGGATGCTGTATCCATCACCAAGATATCCCATGCAATACAGCCTTTACCCAAGGAGCTAATTTGTTGGGTGAAGAAGGTATGGCAATGCTCTAAGACCCACAAAATTCAACTGTCTTACCACATACCCCATATCACCCAGCATAGGTGACATCATAGAATGGTTGAATACTTTGCTGATGACTCAATTACAGAGTTGGCTAAGAGGAATGTCCTGTGAAGTTAGGGTGCTGTGCTTCAGGATGCATTATATGCCTTAAACCAGCTGTGGCAGCTCAATAAAGAGAACCCCAAGGACTGAGTTCCCCAAGGAAAGGTGGGTAACTCACCAGGTGAACAATGCTGCCCAGCAAAGATGCTGACAGAGAAAGGGAGACATAGAATGGGAAGTGGAGGAAGGGCGTTACAATTATCAACCTAGATCTCATGACCAGCTACAATTATGTGAGTTTTAGCAGCTCAATAGAATGTGGCTTCTGTTTTCCTATTCCCTCCAGTGCCTTATACAAAAAGCACTGGTTAAAATAACATTTTAGATTCTGGGTGGAGGCATAACAGGATTGATATCTCCCTGGAATAATAGGGCAGCCGGCAGGCCTTTGAGTAGCTCCTCTTTGGAGAATACAAGGTTTTCATCCCTAAAAGGATGCTGAGGCTAGGAGGGGTTGACTGCACTGGATATTCTTTGTCTGTTCATCTGGATCCACTTTCTGCTGTTATCTACTCTGCACGACACATGCGTGGGTTGCTTTAACTGGACTCTCGGCTTTCGGTTGGTTTTGACCAGTGTGAGGCACCAGCAGGAGGTTGGAAGGTGAGAGGAGAAAGAAGGTGAACTACTTATTCCCCCAGTTCCTGCCCTGCTGGGCAGCAGCTTGGCAATGGTCATGTTCTTCTCCCTAAGACCTCATCCCCTGAGGGCAACCCTGTCCTCTTTCATTTCAGTAACTGCTCCCTCTCTTGCCCCTTCAGGCCTGGGAGGGATCCTGGCTTCCCCCGGTTCGTATCCCTGAGATGCTTCCTCAACTACTGACCTTACTTGAACCTGTCTTCGCTTGGGTAAAAGATCCTTTAATAAACTCACATCAGTCACTCTTTTTGGTGTGCCATCTGTTTTCTGCCTGGACTCTGACCAATGTAATGTCCAAATTAAGAAGACCATGATAAGGATACAGAATGATTCCATCACCGCCGAGAATTCCCCATGTTTCTCCTTTGGAGTCACACCCTCGCCTAACCCATAGCCCTGTTAACCACCGATATGTTCTCCTTTTCCAAAATGTCATATAAATAGAAGAGATTCTAAACATGTGGGTTACCAAGATTTCAGTAATAACTGAAAATATATCCCAGAGTTTTGCTTCTACACTTCATATAATTTAGACTAAATGGCTTATTTTTTTCTGTTTGCATAGTTTCTGCCATGCTACTATTGTTACCAGCGTGAATGGGAATATTCTTAACAGGAGAATGTGAGTGAAGACCTGCTCACATGATGGAAGGTCGATGTGTGGTCTCCGGTGAATATGCAAGTTACAAGTTATAGCATTCATTTATTTCATCATCTCAACTCTTCCTTAAACCTCATCATATTTAAACACAGGTTTTATTTTTGACAGATCTATTTTATATGAAAAACTAGGCAACATTGAAAAGCACAGCATGTTAGTCAAAGGGTCAAGTTAGCAGTTCAATTAACGTCTACCCTTTTATTAAGAAAACACTACCCACATGCTCATATACACACAGAGGAAACAGCTTTTAAAGTCTAAAATATTATTTCGATCTAGATTTTTATGTCTCATTACCAAGCTGTTAGGGTTTAAAATTTAAGCCCTAGATATTGTATATTTTAAAAATATCAAGCTCAAAAAGATATCTGTTTTTTGTACAATCCATTCTTAAATTGGATGGTAATAGGCACTCTCAAATCACTTTGCTAGGTGTAAGATTTTAGATTTTATTTTACTTCCTTCTTTACTCTTTCTTGTATTATTTGCCTTTAGAAAAAAAAAACAAACCCATAGCATATATTTAAATTGTACTTCGTAAGTTAAAATTCAGTAAGCCTGACTTTTTCTCTTGGTGTACAGTTGTATGAGTTTAACACATGCATAGATTCATGCAGATTTCTACACTCGGGAGACAGAATGACAGAGCAGTCCCCTAGTGCCGCACCTGTGGAGACTCACCTTCCCTCACCTCCAGCCCTGGCAAATCACTGGCTTTTTCTCCATCCGTATTGTTTTGCCTTTTCCGAATGTCTTGCGAATAGAAGCCTACTGTAGCCTACCTTGAGACTGGCTTCTTTCACTTAGCGCAATGTCTTTGATGAGATTCATCCACGTTGTGCATATCAACATAGCTTATTCCTTTTTATTGATGAGAAATATTTCATTGCGTATCTTTACCAGTTTGTTTATTAATTCATCTGCTGAGTTACATTTGAGTTTTTTCCAGTTTCAAGTGATCATGAATAGAGCTACTATAAATATTTGTGCATGGGTTTTTAAATGAACTCTTAAATATTTTTAAAATACAAAACATATGAAATTTAATATAATATAAATAAAAGAGTCTATTTCAATAAAAGATAGCCTCATCCTGGTAAATCAACAAAATATGAAACCTAAATCTGAAAGATGGATGAATGTTTTTTGTGATCCTCTGAGTGCAAAGGTAGATTTGCTGTCTTCTGGTAATACCAGGTGTTCTGACTCCACCACTTTCTCCCTGGGGCTTGAGAGGGTAGCAAAAGAAAGAGAAACATAGTGCTACCCAGTGGGCCAGGGCAACCCCCAGTTCCACTCACTGCACAGCACTATTTCCCTCCTCTAATTCATTGTTCTTAGTCCAATATTTCATGGCAGAATTCAGCAGATTCTGCTTTCTTAGGAGATGACATTAATAGTCATAAGTTCTCAACAATCACTATCTAGACTCAAGAAATAGGTTAAAAACAAATAACTCTGAACGTATGAGGAACTCAATGTTCTCTGTAAAAATATAAAAGAAAATTAAAAGGCAATTGGATGGACCATTGTAGACAGGGCGTTGTATAGAAATGCCCATGTACAACAGAAATTTAGATTGATGAAACAGAATAAAAAAATACAAATTGGACCAAATTATTTATAAGAATTTAATATATGGCAAAAGAGACACTAAAAACAATGGGGGAAAATAACATATTATTTAATAAATGATGGTGGGAAAATAGATTATCTATTTGGAAAAATTTTTTTTTTAATTTGGACACCTGCCTCATATTAGGATAAAGTGTTTTGTTTGTTTTAAACAATAAGAAAAACAAGGAGAGTCACAGATTTCTTATCAAGCCTGGGTAAGAATGATGAATTTACAGATCTTAAGCAATAAAAGACATTCAGAAGAAGATGCATGTATTTGATTATGTCAAAATGTAAACTTCAAAACAGTGAGGTATCATATAATGAAAGGGAAATAACAGGCTAAGAAAAGTAGCTGCAGTACTTATGACAGAAAAGGGTTACCTTTTAATAATTATCTAATTATTTAAAAATACTAAACAAAAAGGTGACAAAATTAACTTAACCAACGGGGGCGGGGGGGGGGTTCCCACTAATCAATTAGGACGTGAAGAGAAGAAGAGACCCAGTCAGTGCCCAGGTACATGGGAAGGTCCAGCCTCAGACACTACGAGAAATAGAAATTAAAACAATCACAAGGCACTACTTTACACCTCATGAGTTATCAATATTTTAAAACAATGTTAATATTCAATGCTGGGGAAGAATATGAAAGTAGAACACTCACATAATGTTGATGGCAATGTGAATCACTACTCTTTTGAGAGAACAATTTGGCAGTTCTTATAAAATATAATAAAAGGGAGAGGTGAAGTCAGCAAGATGACAGAATTGTCGGTCCCAGGCTACACTACTCCCTCACAGAAAGTTCAACTAGCAACCATTCACAGACAGGAACACTTTGGTGGAAACATCCCAAATTGGAAATAGGCCTGAATCACCTGTGTGGTTCACAGAACAAAATAAAAAGCACATAAAAAGGGTAGAAGAAATGGTCTCGTTTTAACCGCATTCCCCTAAGTCGATAAAGTACCACACAGAAAGTGTTTCCCAGGAACAGCAGTTTCTACAGAGGGAAAAGAGAGCTGGAGGTGGACACCCAGTTTCCTGGCATTCCAAGATGCTTCCCAGGAAGCCCATTCCCATCTCACCTCAAAGGCAACACAGGGAAATGGCATGGCTGGACCATCTGGAGTCAGGTAGAAACAAAGCAAGGAGACAAAGTGGGAGCTCTGTGTACCTGCCAACAGTGGTGCCCAATCAGAGTTACCATCTAACTGCATATCACACCTGAAAAGCTGAGCTGATAACTCCCAGAAGTAAAAAGAAGTTCTGCTTGGCTTGAATCCATAGATGGCCAGCCTCCAAAACCAGCCTTAGACCCTACCCTGGGGCTTTTAGACCCTATCCAGGCAGGAAAATTACTACCCCATTGAATTTCAGCAAAGAGCAGAGGCTAGATATGCCATACCCAGTAGTTTAAACAATGTTCAACCCAGTCTCAAAGCCCACCCCAAGGACCCACATAGGCAGGAAGGCAAACGTGAACTGTGCATTTCTATTAAAGTGTCAGCTCCCATCCATCCCTACCAGCAATTCCATCTAACCCTGGGACCCTTCCTGCAACCCTGTCCAACTGTTGAACTGAAATAGCAGTACCACGTGGCAAGGAAATCTACCCTGTGGCCCAGCCCAATCTGAGGCAATTGTAATGTCCATCCAGCAGCTCAGCCTGATTACTGAGTCCAGCTCGGATGCCCCACCTGAACTCAGAGCCAACACAGTAGCCCAGCCATCTAGAACACCCAGAAGCAAGCTCTGTCTGCCCATGGTCATTACCAGCTGTCCCATACAGAATCACAAGCTAGACTGAATAATGAATGTCTATTTCTGCCAAAGAATACCTGTAAAAGCCAGAAAAGATGGTTGTCTCTTCGAATGCATGGATACCAACACAATGACAGAAGATAACAGACTCAAAAAATCTTGACACTTCCAAAATAAACTAACAAAGCTCAAACAATGCACCCTAAAGAAAGAAAGACGTATTAAACGATAGACAAGGAATTCAGAATAATCCTCTTAAAGTTCAGTGAGCTACAAGAATTCAAAGACTAAAGAATAAAATAAAACTTGGAAAGCAATACATGAACAAAATTAAAGGTTTGACAAAGAAATAGAAACAATTTTTAAAACCTAAATAGAAATCCTAGAGATGAAGAATACAATAACTGAACTGAAAAAAAAATGCAACCAAAAGCTTCAACAGCATGCTCACTCAGGCTGAAGAAGGAATCAATGAGCTTGAAGATAAACATTTGAAATTATCCAATCAGAGGAACAAAAGGAAAAAAAGAGTAAGAAGGGATGAAAAAAACCTATGGGAATTATGGGACACCATCAAAGGACCTAATATACACATAACAGAAATTCAAGAAGCAGAAGAAAAAAAGCCTAGAAAGCATATTTAAAGAAATAATGACTGAAAACTTCCCTAATTTGGCAATAGATACCAGTATTCCCAAGTTACAGGAAGCACAGAGGTCTCTAATGAAATTCAACCCAAAGAGGAGGTCGCCAAGACAACATAATAATCAAACTATCAAAAATCAAATACAAAGAAAAAATCCTGAGAGTAGCAAGAGATTTAAAAAAATATCACATACAAAGAGGTACCAACATGACTATCAGCAGATTTCTCCACAGAAACAGGAGAGAGTGGGATAATACATTCAGATGGTTAATGGGGAAAAAAACCCTGATAATCAAGAATACTTCACCCAGAAAAGCTGTTTTTCAGAGATCATTGAGAAATAAAAACTTTCCCAGACATACAACAGCTAAGGGAATTCATCACTACTAGCCTGCCTCACAGGAATTCCTAAAGAGAGTTCTTTAAGTTGAAACAAAAGGCTGCTAATTATTAATATAAAAGTCATAAAAACACAAAACTCAATGGTATAAGTATTACACAGTCATGTTTAGAATACTCTAGGACTGAAATGGTGATGTGTAAAGTGATTGTATCTTTGATACAAATTTTAAAAGGAATTTAAAAGACAGAACTATTAATAACAACTATAATTAGAATAAATTATCAAGAAATATATAGGATTATGTAAATTTTGAAATCAAAAACATAAAATGAGGGGGATAAAAGTGTAGATGTGCTATATGCAATCAAAGTTAAGTTGTTATCAGCATGAAATGGACTATGTAAGTATAAAATTTCTATGCAAGCCTCATGGTAACAACAAAACAAAAATCTATAGTAGATGCACAAAACAAAAATAGAAAGCATACCATTACAGAAAACCATTAACCCACAAAGGAAGATACCAAGAGAGGAAGAAAGAAATAAAGTACCTACAAAACAACCAGAAAACAATTTAACAAAATGGTAGTAGTAAGTTCTTCCCTATCCATAATTACTATGGATGTAAATAGATTACATTCTCCAATAAAAAGACATAGAGTGACCAACTCTATGCTGCCCACAGGAGACTTGCCTCACTTTTAAGGATGTACATGGACTAAAAGTAAAGGGATGAAAAAAGATATTCCATGCAAATGGAAACTGAAAGAGAAAGAATAGCTATACTTACATCAGACAAAATAGACTTTAAGTCAAAAATTGTAAAAAGAAACAAGGGACATTAAATAATGATATAGGGGTCACTTCATCAAGATGCTTTAATAATTACAAATTTATACGCACTTAACATCAGAGCACCTAAATATATAAAGCAAATATTACAGGATCTGAAGGGAGGGACAGATTGCAATATAATAATAGTAGGGGATTTAAATACCCCACTTTCAATAATGGACAGATCATCCAGATGGAAAATTAATAAGGAAACACTGGACTTGAACAACACTTTAGAACAAGGAGATCTAATAAATATACAGAACATTCTATCTCACAGCAACAGAACATACATTCATCTTAAGCGCACACAGAACATTCTCCAGATAGATCAGATAGTAGGCCACAAGACAAGTCTTAGCACACTTAAGAAGACTGAAATCATAACACATACCTTTTCTGACCACAATGATATAAAACTAGAAACCAATAACGGAGAATTTTGAAAGAAAAATCACAAATACATGGAAAGTAAACAATATGCTCCTGGACAACAAATAGATAATAAATAACAACAAACAATAAAGAAATTACAGTGGAAGATGGCTGAATAGGAACAGCTCCAGCCTCCAGCTCCCAGCATGAGTGACACAGAAGATGGGCGATTTCTGCATTTTCAACTGAGGTACCCGGTTCATCTGACTGGGGCATGTCAGACAGTTGGCGCTGGTCCGTGGGTGCAGCCCGACCAGTGAGAGCTGAAGCAGGGCGAGGCATCGCCTCACCTGGGAAGCACAAGGGGGAAGGGAATTCCTTTTCCTAGCCAAAGGAAATCGAGACACACAACACCTGGAAAATTGGGTAACTCCCACCCTAATATTGCGCTTTACCAAGGGTCTTAGCAAATGGCACACCAGGAGATTATATCCCACACCTGGTCCAGAGGGTTCCACGCCCACAGAGCCTCCCTCATTGCTAGCACAGCAGTCTGAGATCTACCTGCAAGGTGGCAGTGAGGCTGGGGGAGGGGTGCCCTCCATTGCTGAGGCTTAAGTAGGCAAACAAAGCCACTGGGAAGCTCGAATTGGGTGGAGCCCACCACAGCTCAAGGAGGCTAGCCTGCCTCTGTAGACTCCTCCTCTGCGGACAGGGCACAGCTAAACAAAAAGCAGCAGAAACCTCGGCAGAGGTAAATGCCCCTGTATGACAGCTTTGAAGAGAGCAGTGGATCTCCCAGCACGGAGGTTGAGATCTGAGAACAGACAGACTGCCTGCTCAAGTGGGTCCCTGACCCCTGAGTAGCCTAACTGGGAGACATCCCCCACCAGGTGCAGACCGACACCTCACACGTCACATGGCAGGGTACACCCCTGAGACTGAAGCTTCCAGAGCAAGAATCAGACAGCAACACTTGCTGTTCAGCAATATTCTATCTTCTGCAGCCTCCTGCTGCTGATACACAGGCAAACAGCAAACAGGGTCTGAAGTGGACCTCAAGCAAACTCCAACAGACCTACAGCTGAGGGTCCTGACTGTTAGAAGGAAAACTAACAAACAGAAAGGACACCCACACCGAAAACCCCATTAGTACGTCACCATGCATCAAAGACCAAAGGCAGATAAAACCACAAAGATGGGGAAAAAGCAGGGCAGAAAAGCTGGAAATTCAAAAAATCAGAGGGCATCTCCCCCTCCAAAGGAACGCAGCTCATCACCAGCAACAAAACAAAGATGGACGGAGAATGACTTTGACGAGTTGAGAGAAGAAGGCTTCAGTTGATCAAACTTCTCAGAGCTAAAGGAGGAACTATGTAACCAGTGCAAAGAAACTAAAAACCTTGAAAAAAGAATGGATGAATGGATAACTAGAATAATCAATGCAAAGAAGACCTTAACCATAACACGAGAACTACATGACAAATGCACAAGCTTCAGTAACTGACTCAATCAACTGGAAGAAAGAGTATCAGCGACTGAAGATCAAATGAATGAAATGAAGCGAGCAGAGAAGCATAGAGAAAAAAGAGTGAAAAGAAATGAACAAAGCCTCCAAGAAATATGGGATTATGTGAAAAGACCAAATCTACATCTGATTGGTGTGCCTGAAAGTGACGGGGAAAATGGAACCAAGTTGGAAAACACTCTGCAGGATATCATCCAGGAGAATTTCCTGAACCTAGTAAGGCAGGCCAACATTCAAATTCAGGAAATACAGAGAATGCCACAAAGATACTCCTCGAGAAGAGCAACTCCAAGACACATAATTGTCAGATTCACCAAAGTTGAAATGAAGGAAAAAATGTTAAGGGCAGCCAGAGAGAAAGGTCGGGTTACACACAAAGGGAAGCCCATCAGATTAACAGCAGATCTCTCGGCAGAAACTCTCCAAGCCAGAAGAGAGTGGGGGCCAATATTCAACATTCTTAAAGAAAAGAATTTTCAACCCAGAATTTCTTTTTTTTTTTGAGACTGGAGTCTCCCTCTGTCGCCCAGGCTGGAGTGCAGTGGCCGGATCTCAGCTCACTACAAGCTCCGCCTCCTGGGTTCAAGCCATTCTCCTGCCTCAGCCTCCCGAGTAGCTGGGACTACAGGCGCCCGCCACCTCACCCGGCTAGTTTTTTGTATTTTTTTAGTAGAGACGGGGTTTCACCGTGTTAGCCAGGATGGTCTCGATCTCCTGACCTCGTGATCCGCCCGTCTCGGCCTCCCAAAGTGCTGGGATTATAGGCTTGAGCCACCGCGCCCGGCCCAACCCAGAATTTCATATCCACCCAAACTAAGTTTCATAAGTGAAGAAGAAATAAAATCCTTTACAGACAAGCAAATGCTTAGAGATTTTGTCACCACCAGGCCTGCCCTACAAGAGATCGTGAAGGAAGCACTAAACATGGAAAGGAACAACAGGTACCAGCCATTGCAAAAACATGTCAAAATGTAAAGTCCATTGATGCTAGGAAGAAACTGCATCAACTAGCGAGCAAAATAACCAGCTAATATCATAATGACAGGATCAAGTTCACACATAACAATATTAACCTTAAATGTAAATGGACTAAATGGTCCAATTAAAAGATACAGACTAGCAAATTGGATAAAGAGTCAAGACCCATCAGTTTGCTGTATTCAGGAGACCCATCTCACATGCAGAGACACACATAGGCTCAAAATAAAGGGATGGAGGAAGATCTACCAAGCAAATGGAAAACAAAAAAAAAGCAGGAGTTGCAATCCTAGTCTCTGATAAAACAGACTTTAAACCATCAAAAATTGAAAGAGACAAAGAAGGCCATTACATAATGGTAAAGGGATCAATTCAACAGGAAGAGCTAACTATCCTAAATATATATGCACCCAATACAGGAGCACCCAGATTCATAAAGCAAGTCCTTAGAGAGTTACAAAGAGACTTAGACTCCCATACAATAATAATGGGAGACTTTAACACCCCACTGTCAACATTAGATAGATCAACGAGACAGAAAGTTAACAAGGATATCTAGGAATTGAACTCATCTCTGCACCAAGCAGACCTAATAGAAATCTACAGAACTCTCCACCCCAAATCAACAGAATATACATTCTTCTCAGCACCACATAGCACTTATTCCAAAATTGACCACATAGTTGGAAGTAAAGCACTCCTCAGCAAATGTAAAAGAACAGAAATTATAACAAACTGTCTCTCAGACCACAGTGCAATCACACTAGAACTCAGGACTAAGAAACTCAATCAAAACCGCTCAACTACATGGAAACTGAACAACCTGCTCCTGAATGACTACTGGGTACATAACAAAATGAAGGCAAACATAAAGATGTTCTTTGAAACCAATGAGAACAAAGATACAACATACCAGAATCTCTGGGACACATTTAAAGCATTGTGTAGAGGGAAATTTATAGCACTAAATGCCCACAAGAGAAAGCCGGAAAGATCTAAAATTGACACCCTAACATCACAATTAAAAGAACTAGAGAAGCAAGAGCAAACACATTCAAAAGCTAGCAGAAGCCAAGAAATAACTAAGATCAGGGCAGAACTGAAGGAGATAGAGACACAAAAAACCCTCCAAAAAAATCAATGAATCCAGGAGCTGTTTTTTTAAAAAGATCAACAAAATTGACAGACCGCTAGCAAGACTAATAAAGAAGGAAAGAGAGAAGAATCAAATAGACGCAATAAAAAATGA
The DNA here is from genome assembly GCF_007565055.1 of Rhinopithecus roxellana. Classification (NCBI taxonomy): domain Eukaryota; kingdom Metazoa; phylum Chordata; class Mammalia; order Primates; family Cercopithecidae; genus Rhinopithecus; species Rhinopithecus roxellana. The sequence continues at coordinate 5,663,007 of NC_044561.1, forward strand.
TAAAGCGGATATCACCACCAACCCCACAGAAATACAAACTACCATCAGAGAATACTATAAAAACCTCTATGCAAATAAACTAGAAAACCTAGAAGAAATGGATAATTTCCTGGACACTTGAACTCTCCCAAGACTAAACCAGGAAGAAGTTGAATCCCTGAATAGGCTAATAGCAGGCTCTGAAATTGAGGCAATAATTAATAGCCTACCAACCAAAAAAAGTCCAGGACCAGATGGATTCACAGCCGAATTCTACCAGAGGTACAAGGAGGAGTTGGTACCGTTCCTTCTGAAACTATTCCAATCAATAGAAAAAGAGGGAATCCTCCCTAACTCATTTCATGAGGCCAACATCATCCTGATACCGAAGCCTGACAGAGACACAACAAAAAAAGAGAATTTTAGACCAATATCCCTGATGAACATCGATGCAAAAATCCTCAATAAAATACTGGCAAACCGAATCCAGCAGCACATCAAAAAGCTTATCCACCATGATCAAGTGGGCTTCATCCCTGGGATACAAGGCTGGTTCAACATATGCAAATCAATAAACGTAATCCAGCATATAAACAGAACCAAAGACAAAAACCACATGATTATCTCAATAGATGCAGAAAAGGCCTTTGACAAAATTCAACAGCCCTTCATGCTAAAATCTCTCAATAAATTCAGTATTGATGGAACGTATCTCAAAATAATAAGAGCTATTTATGACAAACCCACAGGCAATATCACACTGAATGGGCAAAAACTGGAAGCATTCCCTTTGAAAACTGGCACAAGACAGGGACGCCCTCTCTCACCACTCCTATTCAACATAGTGTTGGAAGTTCTGGCTAGGGCAATCAGGCAAGAGAAAGAAATAAAGGGTATGCAGTCAGGAAAAGAAGAAGTCAAATTGTCCCTGCTTGCAGATGACATGATTGTATATTTAGAAAAACCCACTGTCTCAGCCCAAAATCTCCTTAAGCCGATAAGCAACTTCAGCAAAGTCTCAGGATACAAAATCAATGTGCAAAAATCACAAGCATTCTTATATACCAGTAACAGACAAACAGAGAGCCAAATCATGAATGAACTCCCATTCACAATAGCTTCAAAGAGAATAAAATAACTAGGAATCCAACTTACAAGGGATGTAAAGGACCTCTTCAAGGAGAACTACAAATCACTGCTCAGTTAAATAAAAGAGGACACAAACAAATGGAAGAACATACCATGCTCATGGATAGGAAGAATCAATATTGTTAAAATGGCCATACTGCCCAAGGTAATTTATAGATTCAATACCATCCCCATTAAGCTACCAATGACTTTCTTCACAGAATTGGAAAAAACTGCTTTAAAGTTCATATGGAACCAAAAAAGACCCCACATTGCCAAGACAATCCTAAGCCAAAAGAACAAAGCTGGAGGCATCATGCTACCTGACTTCAAACTATACGACAAGGCTACAGTAACCAAAACAGCATGGTACTGGTACCAAAACAGAGATATAGACCAATGGAACAGAACAGAGCCCTCAGAAATAATACCACATAAGCCCAGACAGAACCGTATATGTTAACAGCAACCCTGAAATCTAGTGTAGGCTCAAAGGGAACAGGGTTTTAATGCCCATTTGGGGTTAGAAAACTTGTGATTGTGCAAGACTGGGAGTAGATTTGGCATAGCAGTGCCAAATCGATCCTAGAAAAATAATCGATCCTAGAAAAAAAATCGATCCTAGAAAAATAGCCAAAATGCAGCCAAGAGATAAAGACAAGAAAAATATAAAAGACAGCTTAAGAGAGATGAAGAATGAAATGGGAAGACCCAATATTTACGTAATGTAATAGGAGTTTCAGAAGAAAAGACCAGTGAGAATGGGGTGGAGACAATATTCAAAGAATCATAGCTGAGAACGTTCAAGAACTCTGAAAAATACAAATTCTCAGATTGCAATAGCAGGAGTGTGGGAAGGTTAAATAGACATCTATATCAAGATACATGGTAGGGAAACTGTAAAGTCACCAAAAGAAACAAGACCTTAAATAAGAAATCATCTGACAAAGGGCTAATATCCAGAACCTATAAAGAACTCAATCAAATTTCCAAGAAAAAAAACAAACAAACAACCCCATCAAAAAGTGGGCAAAGGATATGAAAAGACAATTCTCAAAAGAAGACATTCATACAGCCAACAGACACATGAAAAAATGCTCATCATCACTCACCATCAGAGAAATGCAAATCAAAACCACAATGAGATACCATCTCACACCAGTTAGAATGGCAATCATTAAAAAATCAGGAAACAACAGGTGCTGGAGAGGATGTGGAGAAATAGGAAAACTTTTACACTGTTGGTGGGACTGTAAACTAGTTCAACCATTGTGGAAAACAGTGTGGCGATTCCTCAAGGATCTAGAACTAGAAATACCATTTGACCCAGCCATCCCATTACTGGGGATATACCCAAAGGATTGTCAGTCATGCTGCTATAAAGACACATGTACACGTATGTTTATTGTGGCACTATTCACAATAGCGAAGACTTGGAATCAACCCAAATGTCCATCAGTGACAGACTGGATTAAGAAAATGTGGCACATATACACCATGGAATACTATGCAGCCATAAAAAAGGATGAGTCCGTGTCCTTTGTAGGGACATGGATGCAGCTGGAAACCATCATTCTCAGCAAACTATCGCAAGAACAGAAAACCAAATACCGCATGTTCTCACTCATAGGTGGGAACTGAACAATGAGATCACTTGGACACAGGAAGGGGAACATCACACACTGGGTCCTATTGTGGGGAGGCGGGGACGGATAGCATTAGGAGATATACCTAATGTAAATGACGAGTTAATGGGCGCAGCACACCAACATGGCACATGTATACATATGTAACAAACCTGTACGTTGTGCACATGTACCCTAGAACTTCAAGTATAATCAAAAAACAAACAAACAAAAAAAAGAAATTACAGTGGAAATTTTAAAATATTTTAAGACAAACAAAAGTGGAAGCACAATATACTAAAATATGTGGGATGCAGCAAAAACAATTCTAAGAGGAAAGTTTATACCAATAAATGCCTACACCAAACAAGAAGATCCCAAATAAACAACTGAAACTTATGCCTCAAGGAAATAGAAAAAAAAAAAAAAAACACAAACTAAGCCAGTGAAGGAAAGAAATAATAAAGATCAAAGCAGAAATAAGATACCTAGAGACTAGAAAAACAAAAGACCAACAAAGGTAAGGGTTGCTTTTTTGAAAAGATAAACAAAAGAAACAAATCTTTACCTAGACTAAGATAAAAGGAAATTAAAGAGGAGATATTATAACTGATAACACAGAAATACAAAGGATCATATGAGACTATTATAACAATTATATGCCAAAAAATTGAATAACCTAGAATAAATGAAAAAACTAGACATATACAACCTTCTGAGACTGAATCATGAAGAAATAGAAAATATTTTTTAATTGCCAAATTGGCTCCAGGAACACTGGCTTCTGCCAAGCCCCAGAACACACCACCTGGGGCAGTCCTTGGATCCAGGGGCTTGCTCCTGGGAGGTTCCTCCCACAGTTCTTCCTGTGGCTGCTCCTCCTGCCTCTCACCTTTTCATAGAAGCCTTTCCAGAACACTGAATCAGAAGTAGTTCCTCTTTGTTAGTCTCCATTGTAGTCCCCTGCTGATTCCTTCCAGCACGAATCACATTGCATATTCTAGCTCATTATTCACAGGTTTGCTTTGTACTGGTCTCCCCCACCAGCAGGCACAGTTCTTTGAGGGTAGCAATCATGTCTTTCTTATTCTCCAATGAGTCTTTGGTGTCCAGCACAGTGCCTGGTATATAATAATTGCTCAAGAATTATTTATTGACTGACTGGGCAAACATATGCAAAATTATAAAGAACCTAAAGGCCCAGATGGCAGTCAAACAGTTAAATAGTCTGATGTATAAAGTGCCCAAACAATGATCATGATCCAATCAAACCAGCTCTTTTGAAAGTGCTGTTTGCTTTCTCTGGATGGAATGCCTTTTTCCAATGTGTCTGTATCAGAAACTCCTATTTAGCCCTTGAAGGTTCATCTCAGTTCTGTTTACTATAAGAGGCATTGCTAACTTCCCAGCCAGCATGAACACATTAAAGGAGGCCTTTGGCAACACTGGACCTTCCTCCAGTCTGTGGAATAAATAAATAAGTAAAAAGACTGGAATAAATCTATCAACAAAATGATTTTAAATTCAGAGCTGAAGTGGAAACCAAGAAAGGGAAATCCATACGTATTAGGAGCAAGGAAGGACCCAAGCCAAGGACAGTAAGAACGTGAGCTGTTGCAACAAGAGCTCAAGGCTTTATCAAGCCCAGACAGAACCGTATGCGTTAACAGCAACCCTGAAATCTAGTGTAGGCTCAAAGAGAACAGGGTTTTAATGCCCATTTGGGGTTAGAAAACTTGTGATTGTGCAAGACTGGGAGTAGATTTGGCATAGCAGTGAACCAAAATCGATCCTAGAAAAATAGCCAAAATGCAGCCAAGAGATAAAGACAAGAAAAATATAAAAGACAGCTTAAGAGAGATGAAGAATGAAATGGGAAGACCCAATATTTACGTAATGTAATAGGAGTTCCAGAAGAAAAGACCAGTGAGAACGGGGTGGAGACAATATTCAAAGAATCATAGCTGAGAACGTTCAAAAACTCTGAAAAATACAAATCCTCAGATTGCAATAGCAGGAGTGTGGGAAGGTTAAATAGACATCTATACCAAGATACATGGCAGGGAAACTGTAAAGTCACCAAAAGAAACAAGACCTTAAATAAGAAATCACCTATAAGGGAATGACAGACAAACAGCAGAACCTCATAGCAACAGCAGAGGCCAGAAGACCGTGAAGAGCACCTGCGTGGTACTAAGAGGAGATAATTCTCAAACAAGAATTCTGTTCCCTGCTACATTAAAGAGTAGGGCAAAATGAAGATATTTCTGAAAACAAAGACTGAACTAAACACTCACAGGACCTTGCCAAAAGGATTACCAAAGGATATACCTCAGGAAACTGACTCCAGAAGAAAGGAGTGAGGTTTGTGAGGCAGTGCTGAGCAAACAAACGGTAATCATGGGAAAACCTAAACAGGTATAGTCAAAAAAACAACAGTCGTGAATGCAGGTCCCATCAAAACAAGGTGGAAGCAAAGCCCACGTCAATGACAACATGGAAGGTGAAGGTGCTTTTTCATGCAAGACAGTAGAAATACTGATTAACTTCAGACTTTGTAAGTTTAGAACACAAGAGAATTTTAAGGAAAACCACTATAAGAATAGAAATAAAATATTTAAGTCTTAAAATGGTGGAAGGGAAAAAAAAAAGAGTGATAAACTAAAAAAAAAAAAAAAAAAAAAAAAAAAAGAACGTTGGCCAGGCACAGTGGCTCACACCTGTAATCCCAGCACTTTGGGAGGCTGAGGTGGGCAGATCACCTGAGGTCAGGAGTTTGAGACGATCCTGGCCAACATGGCGAAACCCTGTCTCTACTGAAAATCAAAAATTAGCTGGGCATGGTGGTACATGCCTGTAATCCCAGCTACCCGGTAGGCTGAGGCAGGAGAATCGCTTGAACCCAGGAGGCAGAGGCTATGGTGAGCTGAGATCACACCACTGCACTCCAGCTGGGTGACAGAGTGAGACTCTGTCTCAAAAAAAAAAGGAAAACTTAGCCAACACCAAACAAGAAAGACAAGGAATAAAGAAAAAAGAAGAAAGAGCAGAAGAAATAATAGTACAAAATAAGAGGTAGGGGGAAGAATTCAAACATATTAACCACAATGAATGAAAACAGACTAAACTTGACAGTTAAAAAAGCAAAGATGTTAATTTTGGAATTTTTTAAAAAATAGATATATGCTATTTAATAAGAAATGCCTAAAATATCACAATAAAAGAGTAAAAAGTTGGAAAAAGATATACCTGACAAATACTAATTAAAATTGTTATAATTCAATAGCAGATAAGATAGACCACAAAAGGCATTCATAGGGATAAAAGGGCTATGATATAATAGTAAAGGGAAGAGTTGACCAGGAAGATATGACACATCTGTACTTCCAGATACGTGCACCACGAGAACGGTATCTAATACAGCAGTCATGACATTAGCACCTGAATGTTCACTCTGCTATGGTTTCCAGTAACCTATTCCACTGGGAATTCAGGGTGAATGCAAAAAAGAGACTCAGAAATCCCTAGGTCCCTGGATAGAACAAGTTATAAGAACACCTCAGCCCTGGCCACCCTCAACCCCCAAAACATGCATTCTATGCACCCATCATATTCTTCATAGATATCATCACTCTGGCAAGTCTTTCTGGCTTGGGACGATTTGTTATTTATTTCTTCATTTTTTGAGACAGAGTCTCACTGTGTCGCCCAGGCTGGGGTGCAGTGGCGTGATCTTAGCTCACTGCAACCTCCGCCTCCTGGGTTCAAGTGATTCTCCTGCCTCAGCTCAGCCTCCCAAGTAGCTGGGATTACAGGTGGCCCGCCACCATGCCCAGCTAATTTTTGTATTTTTAGTAGAGATGGGGTTTCGCCTTGTTGGCCAGGCTGGTCTCGAACTCCTGACCTCAGGTCATCTGCCTGCCTCGGCCTCCCAAAATGCTGGGATTACATGTATGAGCCACTGCGCCCAGCCTTATTTCTTCATTTTTAGCATCTACCACCATGTCTGATACAGAAAGGCACTCAACAAATGTTAGCTGAATGACATTGTATGCATTCTTACCATTATAATTTTGAAGACTATGAAGCCAATATGAAAAATGTCTATAATATGCATTTCTATTTTAAAAAACACAATATAAAACTGTGATGCACTCTGATTACAAATATGTAAAGATTATATTTGTGTGTGAATACAAAAATGGAAGAGAATGTGGAACAATGAAAATAGTAAATTTGTTAGGTAAGGAGGATGGTGACTATTTGCTTTTACTTTTTATTATTGCTATTAAATTATTATTTGCATAATTTTGAAAATGAGATAAGAAGAAATGGTCGCATAAATTTTAGTGATCCAAGAAAGTAATTCCTGAAAAATGTCACCATGTGTAGACAGAACAAAAGAGCTATTTTCTGAGCCATGGAAATATTTACTCCTAGGGCCAAACTTTGCTTTCACTCTAAAAGCCACAGTATTCATACATGGTGATTCTCTCTGGACATATAGGGAGCTGGCAAGGAAAGTGGGGTGCTGCGGGGAATGGATCCAGCTGCTGTAGCTTCATGCTGCATTTTCCATCCCCTTGTCTCATGCCTCTCCTTTCTAGGAAAACCACAGGGCACCTATCAATTACCCAGAGTTTGACAGGACAATCTTTCCATTAGCTTCTACTCTACTTCCCCCCAGAAAAGGTTCTCTGTCTTACCTGGACAGAAAACCAGGTAAAGAGAATATTCCTAACCTAGATTGTGGTCTACATATACCATTTCAAATTGAATAGAACAGGGATCCTTGGAGAAATGGCTCATGCCAGGTCCCAGGCAAGGGATGTACAAGAAGAGCCTGGAACATTTGTCATACAGGAAAGCAAGGAAGTTGTCAAAGACTACCCGGTCACATCAACAGGATGTTGGAACCAACATGAAAATGCTCCCACTGGCCAAGATGGAACAAACTGAGTATCAATATAACAGCTGTAATGAACTGAGACACAAATATATTTAAAGTCATGAGTCCATAATCATTATTAAGAAAAAATAATTTAAAAAAAAACACTCATTGTTCACTTTTGGAGGATGCTAGGGAACCAGTTCATTATTTTGGAAAGTAGGAAACGCAGAGAAATAATCAAGGATATCCTGCCTTTCTTATACTAACTGTGTCTTGTTGTTACCAAATAGTTGGAGAGGGGAAGTTGTTATTACAGAAGTCCTCCAACTAGTAAGAGAAAAAGAAACGATAGATACAGAATGTCATCATTTTACGATCTCCAGTGAATGAATGGATCTAGGTATGATCAACAATGGTTGATAAGATCACGAAAAGAGAGACGGTCTATATATGTTTGCCACTACCTATGAAGTACTTCTCCCCCCCCCACACACACACACAATGAACACGGGTCTGTACATCTATATCTAACTATCAATTTAGGGTAGGGAGTTAGGGGAGGGAGACAGGGAACATGTTAAATGTCACTGCGGGTTACAAGCAGTCAAATCCAGATTGTAAGAAAGCCCCCATAATGAACAATCCAGATTACTTCTAAAATTAAGAAATGGAGAGGAGGGCTATAGTTCTAAAAAGAATTGTGATAAATCAACCAGTTGTAACTACAGACTTAATTTGGATCCCGACTTAAATAAATTTAAATTAGAAAACATGAGGCAAGCAGTTAGATTTGAACCTTGACTGGATATTTATTAATATGACTGATAACTCTATTAGATGTGAAAACTGTATTTTTACCTTGTTTCTAAAAAGAGTTCTTATTTTTTAGAGGGAGAGGGAAATATGCTATCTGGCATTTATTTCAGAAATATCTGGGGTTGAAGAAAATCAGCAGGAATACAAATGAGATAATTGGCCAAGATCTGACCACTGTTGAAGCTGGGTAGTGGGTACATTCGTGGATTCACTGTATTATTCTCTTTACTTCTGTATACGTTTTAAATTTTCAGTAATAAAAAGTCTAAAACATTAATAAAAAATAAACAAAGCTGCGCCTGATTCTTACGGTTGACGTTTGAGGAAAAAATGTCAAGGAAACAATGAGACTCTTACCTTTTCATTAACTGGATAAAAATTCTTCTTGGTATTTGGTATATAAAGGTGTCCAGGACAATCTTTAGATAATTAAAAGACACGTAGCCACTTTTACAGGGGTCCCCTGCACTGAGGGCCTTTTCAATCTTTTCATAGGACTTTGAAAGCTGTAATAAATTGAAATTAGAGTGTGACATTCATAAATATCAACTTCATGGAGCTATTCAACCATTTTATTTTTACCAAAAACCTCTTCACATTTTTCTCTCCAAAAACTGATCAAAAAGGTTACTATGGCATGTACTGAACTTCAAATGTTTAATTGATGAGCTCACTACAAAACAGTTTTCCCAGTCACAGCTCCTCAAGTGACAAGGCAGACACGTTTCTCAGGGAAAAACAGCACATAGAAGAGCTCCACCTCAAATTTCAGAGCTAAAAATACTTGCTGGATCTGCCGGTTTGATACATCTTCCTTAATACACTTTCAAGCTTTTCCCTACTGTGAGCCCATGCTATGCTTCTCCTGATTAAGTCAGGCCAATCAAACAAAAAAAGCTGCTAATATTGTATTAAAAATACAAGTAGCTTTTACAGTAAGGAAAATTATTAATGTAAGGACTGCATAAACAGAATATACATTGGACATTTCTTTAATCATTCTTTTTTTAAATGAGGAATTACAAAGAACCTGGGTGAACGAGCTTGCTTATTGGGGCTTCTAAAATGCAGTAACGTAGGTTAACCACTGATTTTTATATGACTCAGAAAAATACTGTGAAGATTGGTTTTATTTCCAAAGGTTTTCCTGCTGTTTATTATTGAGTAATAACAATATTCTCCAGTATCTTCAACCATCCCACTTTGTCTGAATTCAATTTTTTCCTGCTAACTGGGATAAGAAGATAAACAAAATCACCAACAACTTGGTACAAAAGGTTACTTTCTTAAAGAGCTGCTACAACATGGAAATGTGTGTACAAGAATCTCGATCCACTAAAGGAATAAGAAGCAGAATCACTAAATTTTCCTTAGTGTGTATAGGAATACTGGTATCTAAAGGGAAACATCTTTAATAAAAATATTTAGAGATCTAAGTTTATTAGAAAGGACCTAAGCTTCTTAGAAAGTTGCATAAAATTCACCCAAAGTGCAGCTAAATTTGTCCATTTCTCTTTCAGGGAGGTGGACTGCATCTGATACACTGCCTGGGGGAAGACTTGCAGAGAGAAGCAAGAGGCAAGAGCCTGGCGTGGAGCGGGGGCTCAGTGCAGTTACTGGATTGATAAAACCTTTTTTTTTTTTTTTTTTTCTTTTGAGACGGAGTCTCGCTCTGTCTCTCAGGCTGGAGTGCAGTGGCGTGATCTCTGCTCACTGCAAGCTCCGTTGCCTCCCAGGTTCACGCCATTCTCCTGCCTCAGCCTCCCGAGAAGCTGGGACTACAGGCGCCTGCCACCACGCCCGGCTAATTTTTTTGTATTTTTAGTAGAGACGGGGTTTCACCGTGTTCGCCAGGATGGTCTCCATCTCCTGACCTCGTGATCCGCCTGCCTCAGCCTCCCAAAGTGCTGGGATTACAGGCGTGAGCCACCGCGCCCGGCCAATAAAACCCATTTTTAATGTCTTAATGACATTTGGTTTTCCATACTTTTTTTTTCTTCTGGAGAGTGCTTCTGCGATGATCAAGAGTTTTTAGAAAAAGGGTAAGGTATGAAACCGAAATACTGTCTTTGTGACAAATACAACTTTTTGGAAATTTTCATTGTTACTGTTTATATAGAAAGTACAAGCCTTTGTTTAAAAAATGCAAGCAATTCAGCAAAGTATAAAGAAGGAAATAAAAATACCTGGTAGTCTCACCTTCACATACCATCATATTCTTGATGGAAAAGCCAAGGGTACATCCATTTTCCATCTTCCTATGTTTAGTTTTTATAAACGTTTCCTTGATCTTAAATCTAAATGAGGTCCCTATTGTTATTCTCTCTCATAACACCCTGGTCTTTTTCATCATTCCACTAAAATACATTGTATTCATGACTTTTTACTTGTTTAATAACTCTCTCCCTGATATAAGGTAATGTGATCTCTATACAAGCAGAGATCGTATCTGTTTTGTTCACAAATAATTATCTAGAATGAAGCACAGATTGGCATGTGGACAGCACTCAATAAGTATTTATTAAAAGTGGATATATTTTTATCAAAAAGTTATAAAAAGTTATAAAATATAAAAAGCTGTTCATCACATTAGTAAAAAGTGAAATAAACAAACAAAAATTATAGCTGAGATAGCATTTCATCTGTATCAGACTGGCAGAAATATACAAGCTTAGCAGTATCAAGTGCTGGGGGAACGTGGAACGGCAGGAGTGCTCATGTGCTTCTGGCGGGAGTGTAAATCAATATGGTGGCAAGCAATAGGATACCGTCCATTGAGCCTGAGGGGCGTGTTCTCTACCACCCAGCTCACAACTCCACTCCTAGGTGTAATTCCCAGAGAAGCCTTGGCACCTGTGGACCAGAAGCTAAGCTTACAACCACTTATGGTGGCACTGTTTGGATTGGCATACAACAGGAAGCAATCCAAATATCCATCCATAGGGAGAATGTATAACTTATAAAATATTTAGGTAAGGGAAACTGTACAGCAGTGAAAATGATAACACAGCTATACCCATAATATGAGTGAATCTCATCCTGAGTACAAACAGGATGAAAATAAATGGTTTTGCAACTATGCCAACATATGATGGGAAAAAGAGAAAGAAGGGTCAGGCAAAGACAAAGAACCCAGAACGGAAGAAGACAGAATATGAAAGAATATGAACACATCCCCTGCAAAAATTTCATGTCACAAAAAGCAACTAAATTAGAAAATCAATTAATTAAAAGCAAATCTTGAAAATGATAAAATAGCTTTTTAGAAATTTTCATTGAGAAGAGAAGGAATATTTCAAAGCTAAGAAAATAGAAAACAAAAATAGCACCATTACAGGAACTAATAAATTAGACACAGCAAGAATAAGAGGCAAGGATGAGATTTAAATTAGTATTAAAGGAGTGCTGTGGAAGAATCTCAATGAAGCAGAGGAAAGGGACAAAAGAATTCAATCAACTTGAGAGAAGATGACAGCTATCAAGGAGAGGCAAAGATGATCCAATATAAGGATAACAGGGACTACTGTGGAAGGAAGGAAGAAGGAGGAAGGGAGAGAGAGGAGATGATTTTAGTACTACGGCACAGTATCCATTGCTTGCCACCACATTGATTTTCCTGAAACAAAGGAAGAACTGAATCTGTACATCACACTGTGTTCCAGGAAACTTTGTCAAAATGCTCCACGCTGAGATATAGCTTCGTTTTGCTTTGTTAATTTCAAGGATCAAGAAAAAAAAAAAAAAAAGCTTCAAGAATCCAGGTAAAAAAAGAAATCACCTACCAGGGGGAAAGAAAGCTGGTTGACCCCAGGTTATTTTCACAGCAACAACCAATGCTGGAAGACAATGGAAAAAATATTTACAACATTACAAGGAAAAGAAAGCATGATGGAAGGATTATAGCCAGCCAACTTGCTGTTCAAGTATAAAAGCAAAAGGCACATAGTTTCAACTATGAAAAAAACAAAGGGAATAAGGCACCCATGGGCCTTTCTTAAGGAAATTACTTGACAATGAAATCCAGCCAACCAAAAAATAAATCAAAATAAAGGACTCTGAGAGGGATAAACTGTGATCAGTGCTGCACTGTCGTGATGCACATTAAATTCATGCAAATATCAAACAAAGTCAAAACAACAGGGGGAATGATGGCAACGGAACAGAATAGAAATATTATAAACTCAGCTAAGGACAAACTATAAAGAGCAAAAATGGTGGGTGGGAGGGAGGCGTAGGAAGAAACCAGTGCCCGTCACTTCGAGTTTCCTAGCAGAAAGCCGGCCCATACTGTCTGAAATGGAAACATCCTTCAAAACATAGTTCTTCCAGCTCTTCATAGCTTTTTAAATCCCTTTTCTCGCCTCAAAGTCCCTTTGGGGACCTCACCTCAAAGTCCCTTTGGGGACCTCATATGTCTTGCGGGAACGAAATGCTCACCCAGAGATCAGAAGTGTCTCTGCTTTCCCTTGAGGACAGCGTTGCAGGGTTAAGGGCAGGGACTGGATATGCCTGCACTGCGTGGGCTGTTTATACTCAGCCCCAGGACTCAGCTGGACTCATTTAACCTATTCATGCCTCAGTGTCCTCAGCTGGGATGCTCACAGTGCACTCGCTGCTCATGGGGCTGCTGTGAAGGCTGAACAGACCACCAGGAAAGCACAGGCAACATCCCAGAAAAGAGTTAATTATGATGGTGACGGTCACATTTCCTTTTCTTCTGGGAAATTTAAATTAAATACGTTTTATTTTTAAAAAGGAGTATGATCCTCTTCTTATAAAATTATTTCTATCTATGTCTCCACCTACCCACTGATGCAGCCGTCCCTCCATACACGAATAAAGAGAGGTCCAGAATTATGTTCACCAAATGTTGCCTTTGATTCTTTCTGGGTGGTAGATTGTGAATAGTTTATTACTTTCTTCTTTGTACTTTTTAGAATTGCTTACATTTTTTTTTTGCAATGGTCATGTTTTTATGAAAACAAGAAAGTCATTAACAACAACTAGAGAAAACAAATTTAACCAAATTACCCACAAATATGACAGTGCTCACTTCTCCAACAATCTTATCGACACTGGCCTTGTGAGTTCTTCCTGCATTGACATCCATCTATTGAACATTTATATTAATAATATGTAAAAGTTTTATGAATGTTGGGAATTATTCATCTGTCATTTATGTTGCACATATTGTGCCAAGTTTATCATATGTTTATACAAAGTTTTGCTGTATAAAGGATTTTTCATTTTTCTGAAGTTAAATTTTATCAGTCTTTTTCTTTAAGGCTTTTGGGCTTTACTTCATGCTTACAAGAGATTCTAAATTTCAAGATTAACAAATGTTTACCCACATTACTTATATTTAAATCGTTGATGAGGATAGAATTTATTTTTGGTGAAGAGTGGAAGGTTATAAGATTCGTTCCCCAAAATGGCTGGATAGCAAATTATCTCAATAATAATTACCAAATAAGCCTCTCTCACTACACTTTATTGAAATGCTTCACATCGCAGGCTAAGTTCACATATAAAGAGTGGTTCATTAGCCAACTATCCTTTTAAATCCATTTGAATGTCCATTGCTGCACGAATGCCATATTGTCTTAATTATTATGCCTTAATAAAATAATTTATATGTGTAGAATAAGTCCTCTATTATAATTTTTCAAAAGAAAAAATATACATCCTAATATAGGAAGAACGGGCATTAATACTAAATCTTCCAATCCAAGAATCAGAAAAGACCTCTTCACTTATTCATGTTTTCCTTTACGTTACTCAATAAAGTTGCATTATTTCTTTATATGTCTTATTAGAGTTAGTATGTGAGTAGCACAAAGGATGTACTTAAAAATTAATTTCACATCACCATCACTATTATCGATGATCAATGTGTTGCTGTTATTGGGAGGTAAGAGGGGTCTCAGTATTGGGGGAGACATAGGTGGGATCGAAACAAATTTTAGAAATAATGTGTAAACCTAATAGTTTTCCATATTGTCTACTTTGCTGTGTTTACTCTGTAGGTAACCGTGGCTTAGGAAAACATCTTACTTCTAGACAAAAGTTCCTCTCAATTTCATCCAAGGAGTAGTTTCTCCAGGTATCTTCAGATGATGCAGAACTGAGCAAACGCTCCTTTTTGGAATTTTTGGCTTGTTGATTCTCCAATGAGACCACTATTGAAACAAAATAGCTTTAGCTTATCAACACTGTCAAAGGTTAAACATTTAAATATTGTTACATTTTAATCATTATCTGTTTGGTAAAAAAGTAAGGCTTGAATAAACCAAGAAAATGATGAACCATCTGATTAATGGTGTTGAAATAACTGGCTAAACATTTTGGAAAAACTGAAAGTAATCATCCACTCACTATCTTACTCTAGGATAAACACTAGATAGAGTGAAATGTACACTAAATAGAATAATAAAACCATAAAAATAGAAGAAAATTAAGATGACTATTACATACTACATAATCTTTGTGTGAGAAAGCCTTGCCAAGGAAAACACTAAAGCCAGAATTTATTTAAATAAAGAATAAGTCTGACAACATAAATACTTGATTTTTGTTTGGTTAAAAAAGAAGCCACAAGTTAACGTGAAAAAATAATGAGTGGAGAAGAACTATTGTAAATATCCATGAGAAATACAGGTTAATTTTCATAATATATGAGTGGCTCTTATGAATCAATAAAATAAACATCCAATAGAACAGTAGACTAAGGTTATAGACAGATAATTCACATAAAAAGAATTTTAAAGCATCCAATAAATATATGGACTACTCAAGCTCACTGATAATTTTTAAAGTCTAATTAAAACAAGTTAACATTTTTTTTCTACTTGTCAAATAGGCAAGGAGTAAAGGGAATAATAAGAACCAGTTCTGGCTTGTGTATAAAAACTTGGTACTTGAATATGCTTAAATCCTTTCTAGAGCTTTGTACTCATAGAATAATAGGGCCACTCACCGAATTCACATGGATAAGGATATTTTCTGCACTTTTCTTTATAAGAGAAAAAAATGAAACAATCTAAATGCCCATTCATAGAAGATGAATTTTATAAATGAATGGTTCATCAAGACTATGAAATACTATACAGACTTTAAAAACAAAGATACATGTCTAAATTAACAGATGTGGGAAATGTTCTTTGCTATATATTGCCTCATGATTTTAAAGGAATAATTAGCATAATTTCATTTTAACACTTACGTTGTATATCTTTCTATCCATCCATCCATCCATCCATCCATCCATCCATCCATCCATCCATCCATGTAAGCATCAGAAACAAAATCTGAGAGGATACTACACGAAAAAGAATACAGTGGTAGGATTCAGGTAGTAGAATTATATGGGATTGTTATTTAGTGTTTTGTTTTCTGGCTTTTTTGAAACAAGCATGTATTATTTTTATAACAAAAGAGAATGAAATAAATCTAAAATATAGCCATTTTCTTTCTCAAAGTTGACTGCAAAGAATCACAAACCGTTTCCCAGATTTATTTCCTAAAATGTCTGCAAATATGCTTCAGCCAAATTAAGCACACTTAATTCAGCTGCAGTTAACAAACTGCCAGTCATCTGGAATTCTATTTCCTAGCTCCAAAAAAGAGAAAGGGGAGGAAAAAAAAATCCCTCTATACAATAAAAGACAAAGCTGATCTTTAGAACTTGGTCATGGCTAGGCATAGTGGCTTATGCCTGTAATCTCAGCACTTTGGGAGGCCAAGCCCGGCAGATCACCTGAGGTCAGGAGTTTGAGACCAACCTGGCCAACATGGTGAAACCCCGTTTCTACTGAAAATACAAAAATGAGCTGGGCATGGCGGCACACTCCTATAGTCCCAGCTACTCGGGAGGCTGAGTCAGGAGGACTGCTTGAACCTGGAAGGCGGAGGTTGCAGTGAGCTGAGATCATGCCACTGCACTCTAGCCTGGTGACAGAGAGAGGCTCCATCTCAAATAATAGCAATAATAATAATAATAATTTAATAACAACAAATTTGGTCTTGGTCTGGAATTCTATAGCCACAGTGGGCTTGGGCATTTGAAACCTGGGGTCTCAGGACATTCGAGCTGTGACGGCCCTCGCTGAAAGATGAGGAAGCCGTGTCACAGAAGCGGGACCTGAAGTGGTCCAGCACACAGAGGCCTCCAGCCCCTCTTGGACACATCCTGTTCTCAGTCCACCTGTAATACTGGTGCTCTCATGGCACATCTCAGGAAGCCCACTGGGGCTCTGTTTAAACAACACGTCTGGATCGGAAGGGTGGAGAAGGGGTTAGGGTATGAGGCCTGCCCTGGGGAGCTCCCGGCTCGCGGGTCTGTGCACATGCCCTGTGGCTGCTCTCACGGGCTGACAGCACTGACTGACAGCACTCAGTACGGTGTATTCAGTGATGCCTCTCTCACCACAATTCTACCAGCTTTCATTCTCCAGGGCAGCTTGATAATGCCTGCAACTTTCTGGTTTTCTCAAAATTTCCTCTGAAGGATGATGCTACCTGATGTGAAACTGGGTAGAGAAGCAATCCAAAGCTTACAGTGTGGTTTACATTCACTGCAGGCGAAAGGAAATCTGCTCCCCAGCATCTTTCTTCACGTGTGCCCAAATAGATGGTGCTTTTCATGAGCAAGATAGTGGTGGCTTATTGAGAACACAAATGGAACCAAAACAGAAGTTCGCAAAATTAATAGAGTACATTGTTCCATATTTAGAAAAGCCAGAGATAAAAGGTTGCTGCAAATATATGAACTAGCGACTCTCTTATAGAGGTGAAAACAGCATCAAACCTCTAACCAGCTCTTGGTAATTTGTTCTTATATAACATATTTCCCCCCAAAAAATTTGCTGACTGGCTTTGCCACTTACTAGCTATGCAATGGTGTGCTTTTGTTTCCTTATTTGCAAGAAGAGATAGAAAACAGTACCTTTGTCATGGAATTGCTACCTGGATTAGATGAGCTGATAGAGGTACATGCCTGGCACTTGGTAGATATTCAGTATGTATTAGCTACGTATTGATTCATAATACTGTTTCAATGATAGGAGTCATGGAAGAGCAGTATCAATCAGAGTCAGAAAACTCAGAACTTAGATGACAGAAATCAGGAGCATATTACAAAAACATTATGTCAGGTATAAAACGTTGTATTATTAACTAATAGTCACCATGAAATTTGCTAAGAGAATAGATGTTAAGTGTTCTCACCACACACACAAAAAGATATCCATGTGAGGTGATGGAGGTGTTAACTAATTTATTATAATAAACATTTCATAATGTATATGAACATCAAATCATCACATTGTATATCTTAAATATATACAATTTTAACTCGTCAATTATATCTCAATAAAGCTGAAAAAAAAATCATTTCAGAAATGAAGACTAGGCTGGGCTGAAGGAAAGGAAAGGAAAAAGGAAAGGAAAGGAGACTAAGCTAGGCACAGTGGCTTACACATGTAATCCCAGCACTTTGAGAGACCGAGGCAGGAAGCCAGGAGTTCAAGACCAGCATGGGCAACAAAGCAGAACCTGTCTCTACAAAAGATTAAAAAAAAAAATTAACCAGGCACAGTAGCATGTACCTGTGGTCCAAGCTACTAGGGAGGCTGAGGCAGGAGAACTGCTTGAACCCAGGAGTTCAAAGCTGCAGTGAGCTATGATCATACCATTGCACTCCAGCCTGGGTGACAGAGCAAGACCCTGTCTCTAAAAATAAAATAAAGTAAGAAATGAAGACTAAACTAAAAGAAACACAAGAGCAAATAAACACAATAGTAATAGAAGGTGAAATAAAAGTTATATCATGGAAGGAAACAAAGAAGGGAGAGAGGGAGGAAAAGAGAGAGGAAGGGAGGGAGGAAGAAAGTAAGAAAAAAGGGAGGAAGAAGGACTTGTGAGGAAGTTATGGTATAGAAGAGAAGAGAGGGGGAAAAAAGATCCTATCTTTTGGATGGGGGATCCAAAAGATCCAATACACATGATATGAATCACTGAGAAGAAACCAAACAATGGAATGGAAAAAATACTAAAAATCACAATTCAGGAAATTAAAGAGGAAGTCCTAGCCAGAGGAATCAGGCAAGAGAAAGACAGAAAAGGCACCCACATAGGAAAAGAAGAAGTCAAACTATCTCTCTTTGCTGACAATATGATTCTATATCTAGAAAACCCTAAAGACTCTGCCAAAAGTCTCCTAGAACTGATAAATCATTTTAGCAAGGTTTCAGTACACAAAATCAATGTACAAAAATCAGTCGCATTTCTATACATCAGTATTGTCCAGACTGAGAGTCAAATCAAGAATACAATCCCATGTACAATAGCCACAAAGAAAATAAAATACCTGAGAATACAGCTAACCAAAGAGGTGAAAGATCTCTACAAGGAGAAGGACAAAACACTGCTGAAAGAAATTAGGGATGACACAAATAAGTGGAAAAATAGTCTATGCTTATGGATTGAAAGAATCAATATCATTAAAATGGCCATACTGCCCAAAGCAATTAACAGATTCCATGCAATTCCAATCTAGCTACCAACGTCACTCTTCAAGAATTAGAAAAAGCTATCCTAAAATTCATATGGAACAACAAACAAAACAAAACCCAAAGCCCAAATAACCAAAGCAATCCTAAGCAAAAAGAACAAAGCTGAAGGCATCACTCTACCCAACTTCAAACTACACTATAAGACTATAGAAACCAAAACAGCATGATACTGGTACAAAAATAGACACATAGGCAAATGGAACAGAATAGGAAATTCAGAAATAAAGTCACCCACTTAAAACATCTGATCTTTGACAAGGCAGACAAAAATAACCAATGGAGAAAGTTCTCCCTATTAAATAAATAGTACTGGGATAACAGGCTATCCAGATGCAGAAGAATGAATCTGGACCCTTACCTTTCACCATATATAAAAATTAACTCAAGATGGATGAAAGAATTAAATGCAAGACCTCAAACTATAAAAATCTAGAAGAAAAACTGGGAAATACCCTTCTCAACATCAACCCTGGCAAAGAATTTTTGGCTAAGTCCCCAAAAGCAATTGCAACAAAAATAAAAATTGATAAGCGGGACCTTCTTAAACTAAAGAACTTTTCTGCACAGCAAAAGAAACTTATCAATAAACAGACAACCTACAGAACGGGAGAAAATATTTGAAAAGTATACATCTGACAAAGTCCTAATATCTAAAATCTATAAGGAATTTAAACACAATATCAACAAGCAGAAAACAAATAGCCCCACTGAAAAATGGGCAGAGGACATGAACAGACACTTCTCAAAAGAAGAAGACCTACACATGGCCAACAAACATATGAAAAATGCTTATAATCGCTAATCATCAGAGAAATGCAAATTGAAGCCACAATGAGATACCATCTTACACCAATCAGATTGGCTATTATTAAAAAGTCAAAAAGGTGGGGCGTGGTGGCTCACGCCTGTAATCCCAGCACTTTGGGAGGCCGAGGTGGGCAGATCATGAGGTCAAGAGATCGAGACCATCCTGGTCAACATGGTGAAACCCCATCTCTACTTAAAAAAAAAAAAAAAAAAAACTAAAATTAGCTAGGCGTGGTGGCGTGCACCTGTAGTCCCAGCTACTTGGGAGAATAAGGCAGGAGAATCGTTTGAACCCGGGAGGCAGAGGTTGCAGTGAGCCAGTATTGCACCACTACACTCCAGCCTGACGAGACTCTGTCTCAAAAAAAAAAAAAAAAAAAAAGTCAAAAAACAACAGATGCTGGCAAGGCTGCAGAGAAAAGGGGACATTTAGGCATTGTTGGTGGGAATGTAAATCAGTTCAGCTACTGTGGAAAGCAGTTTGGAGATTTCTCAAAGAATTTAAAGCAGAACTACTATTCAACCCAGTAATCCAATTACTGGGCATATATATCTAGTGGAAAATAGATTATTATGCCAACAAGACACATGCACTCACATGTTCATTGTTCATTCACCAGAGCAAAGACATAGAATCAACATAGGCGCCCATCAGTGGTGGATTGGATAAAGAAAATGTGATATGGATATACCACAGAATACTACACAGCCATAAAAAAGAATAAAATCATGTCCTTTGCAGCAACATGCATGGAGCTGGAGGCCATAATTCTAAGCAAACTAACTCATGAACAGAAAACTAAACACTGCATGTTCTCACTTATAAGTGGGAGCTAAACATTGAATACACATGGATATAAGCATGGGAATAACAAACAGCAGGGCCTACTGGAGGAGGAGAAATGGAGGGGTGTGGATTGAAAAACTACCTATTGGGTGCTATGCTCACTACCTGGGTGCAATATACGTGTGTAACAAATCCGTACACGTACCCCTGTATCTAAAAGTTGAATTTTTCTTAAAAAAGAGACTCAGATGAAAACCTAAATAGTACACAATGTACTCAGGGAATCAATCAACCATAAGTACCTAATATAATGACATAGTCTAGCAAATGTATTGGGTTTTACATTTTCTTTAATTATCAGGGCATCCAGACAAAAAGATCAAATTATGAATAAGGAAAACAAAATCTGATTGTCATCAAACTCTTCCTCCACAAAAGTTTATATCATCAGCCAATGGATAAGGATTTCTAAGATACTTAAGGAAAGACAATTTGAGGCAAGGATCTTACATCCAGAAAAATAAATTTTTCTTCTTTTTTTTTTTTTTTTTTTTTTTTTTTTTGAGACAGAGTCTTGTTCTGTCTCCCAGGCTGGAGTGAAGTGGCATGATCTGGGCTCATGGCAACCTCCACCTCCTGGGTTCAAGAGATTCTCCTGCCTCAGCCTCCTGAATTACAGGCATGCACCATCACGCCTGGCTAATTTTTGTATTTTCAGTAGAGACGGGGTTTCGCCATGTTGTCCAGGCAGGTTTCAAACTCCTGGGCTGAAGCCATCTGGCCACTTTGGCCTCCCACAATGCTGGGATTACAGGTATGATCCACTGCACTTGGCCTGGATTTTTCAAGTATTAAGGCCATAGACAAACACAATTATGTAAGAAATCAAAGAATATCGTTTCCATGGTGATTTGCTGAGGAATCTACTAAAAAATATGATTCAAATAACCAAAATGACTGGAAAGACAAACGTAAGAGAGAGAGAAGCAACTGAACAAATACGATCGAGGAAGCTGGGTTAGTGAGATAGAAGGATCAACTGCTTCATGACTTCAGAAGGAATTAGAAGATAAATCCAAACCTAGAAACGACCTTTGCACTGCTCTGGACAGCACCACAGGCAACCTTTGGAGATACTGTGAGTTCTGTTCTAGAGCACTATGGTAAAGTGAATAAAACAAAAAAGTAGTGTGAATGTTCTGGCTTCCCAATGCAGATGAAAGTTATGTTTACATGATACTGTAGTGTCTATTAAGTGTAATATCTTATGTCTGAAAAAAACAATGTACATGCCTTAATTTTAAAATATGGTGAAAAAATGCTGATCATCATCTGAGCCTTCAGTGAGTCATAATCTTTTTCTTGGTAGAGAGTCTTGTCTTGATGTTAACGGCTGCTGACTGATCAGGGTGATGGTTGCTGAAGATGGGGTGGCTGTGGCAGTTTTTTGCGATTTTTTGTTTGTTTGTTTGTTTTTAGAGACAGGCTCTTGCTCTGTCACCCAGGCTGGAGTGCAGTGGTGCCATCACAGCTCACTGCAGCCTCGAACCCTTGGGCTCAAGTGATCTTCCTGCCTCTGCCTCCTGAGTAGCTGGGACTGCAGCATGAACCACCATGCCCAACTAATTTTTTTTGTTGTTATTTTTTGTGGATACAGGGTCTTGCTGTGTTGCCCAGGCTGGTCTCAAACTCCTGACCTCAAGCAATCCTCCCACCTCACCCTTCCAAAGTACTGGGATTATAGGCATGAGCCACTGGACATTTTAAAAAATAAGAGAACAGTAAAGTTTGCCGCATCAATAGACTCTTTCTTTCATGAAAGGTTTCTCTGTAACAAGCGATGCTGTTTGATAGCATTTTAGTCACAACAGAATTTCTTTCAAAATTGGAGTCAATCCTCTCAAACTCTGCTGCTGCTTTATCAACTAAGATCATGTAATATTCTAAACCTTTTGTTGTCATTTTAACAATGTTCAGAGCATCTTTACCAGGAGTTGATTTCATCTCAAGAAACCACTTATTTTGCTCATCCATAAGAAACAACTCGTCCCTTAAAGTTTGATCAAAAGATTACAGCAATATAGTCACATTCTTCAGGCTTCACTTTTAATTCTAGTTCTCTTGCTATTTCCACTACATATGCAGTTACTTCCTCCACTGAAGTCCTGAACCCCTTAAAGTCACCCATCAGGGTTGGAATAAACTTCGTCCAAATTCCTATTCATGTTGATATTTTGACCTCATCCTATGAATCAGAAATGTTCTAATGGCATCTAAAATGGTGAACCTCTTCCAAAAAGTTTTCAATATTCTTCTTAGATTCATCAGAGGAATCACTATTTATAACAGCTGTAGACTTACAAAATGCATTTCTTAAATAATAGGACTTGAAAGTTGAAACTAGTCCTTGATCCATGGGCTGCAGAATGGATATTGTGTTAGCAGGCATGTAAACAACATTAATCTCCTTGTACATCTCCATCGGATCTCTTGGGTGACCAGGTGCATTATTAATGAACAGTAATACTTTGAAAGGAATCTTTTTTGAGCAGTAGGTCTCAATAGTGAGCTTAAAATATTCAGTAAATCATGCAGTAAGCAGATGTGCTGCCATCTAGGCTTTGCTGTTCCATTTACAGAGCACAGGCAGAGTAAAATTAGCATCATTCCTAACAACCCTAGAATTTTCAGAATGGTAAATGAGCACTGGCTTCAACCTAAAGTCATTAGCTGCATTAGCCCCTCCCAAGAGGGTCATCCTGTTCTTTGAGGCTTTGAAGCCAGGCATTGACTACTCTGTAGCTCAAGAAAGTCCTAACTAGCATCTTCTTCCAATATGAAGCTATTTTGTTTAAAATCTGCTGTTTAGCACAGCCACCACCTTCATCAGTGATCTCAACTAAGTCTTCTGGATAACTTGCTGCAGCTTCTCCATCAGCACTTGCTGCTTCATCTTGGACTTTTATGTTATGGAGACAGCGTCTTTCCTTCAACCTCATGAACCAATCTCTGTTAGATTCCAACTTTTCTTCTACAGCTTCCTCATCTCTCTCAGCCTTTATAAAATTAAAGACAGCTAGGGCCTTGCTTCGGATTAGGCATTGGTGTAAGGGAATGTTGTGGCTGCTTTGGTCTTCAATACAGACCACTCAAACCTTCTCCATATCAGCAATAAGGCTGTTTCACCTTCTTAATATTCATGTGTTCACTGGAGTACCACTTTAAATTTCCTTCAAGAACTTTTTATTTGCATCTACAACTTGGCTGATTGTTTGGCACAAGAAGCCTACCTTTTGACCTATCTTGGCTTTCGTCATTCCTTCCTTACCAAGCTTAGTCATTTCCAGCTTTTGACTTAAACTGAGTTCCTGTCACTCGAACACTTATAGACAATTGTAGGGCTGTTAACTGGCATACTTTTAATATTGTTGAGTAGCAGGGAATAGGGAGACCTGAGGGGAATGAGAGAGCTGGGGAATGGCCAGTTGGTGGAGCAGTCAGAACACACACAGATATGCCTGTATTTTCTTCTTTGTTTGGTTGATACCCTGGGGCCTGTCTGGATTCATTGGTTTTTTGGCTTTTTCTAAACAAGTTAGTAAGGGAGGAATTCAAAGTAGCCAATCCCTGGTTCAAATAAAACTATTTCCATCACAATCCAACTGTCTTAGCCCATTTTGCCTTGCGGTAACAGAATATCTGATACAAGGAATATCTCTTACAGAATATTTCTTACAAGGAAAGAGGTTTATTTAGCTCATGGTTCCAGTTCACGATTGGACAGCCACATCTGGTGACTTCTGATGAGGGCCTTGTGCTGTGTCAAAACATGGTGGAGAAAAAGAACAGGAACAGTCCCCAAAGGCAATGGGCAACCCTGCCCTGTGGTGTTGCTAAGCTTAGCCTATGACTCCACTCTGATGGGTTGGAGCTGCACACTGTTGTCTACAGCTTCTCCACATGGACAATGCATGCTGCTGGTGGCTAGAGTTCTGGAGTCTTGAGGCTTGCTCTAGCTCTGACCCCCCATCTCCACTCAGCATTGCCCTAGTAGGGGCTCTCAGCAGTGACTTCACTCCTGCAGCAACTGTCTGCCTGTGTCCTCAGCCTTTCTGGTACATTCTCTAAGAGCTATCGGAAAGGCAGAGCCCACTATGCTGCTACAGCTCTTACCTTCGACACACCTGCAGGATTAGCACCTCATAGATAGTGTCAAGGCTTACTGCTTGCACCTTCCAGAGCTATGGCATAAGCCACATCTGGGCCCACTTGAGCCACAGTGTGCTGCCACCAAGCTTTACAGCTTGTACTTTTCAGAGAGGCACCTAACCCACAGCTGGGGCCAAGGAGCCCGGCACCAGAATGTGGGGGGCAGAGTCCAGAGGTGGCCCTGGGCAGCAAGCCCATCGAGTAGGCTTTTTAGGGTAATTGTCAAAAAACATTCTGCCTTCCTACAGCTTTGGATCTGTGATGGGAGGGTCCTTTCTATTTATGCTAATCTGTTTAACAATGAGTCACTCAGCCACATCCTTATTTTGTTCTCATCAACATGCTTTTTCATCCTGCATGTGGCCAGGCTGCACTTCCTTCAGGATTGTAAGTTTTATCTTTGTCATCCCTTTGCTTCCAAATCTCACTGCAAGTGGCCAAAAGTAACCATGCAGCAGCACCTTGAACACTTTGCTGCTTAGAAATTTCTTTCACCAGATATCCTAGTTCAGCACTCTCAAGCTCAGCCTGTCACAGCACCCTATGGCATGGATACAATGCAGTCAAGTTTGTAAATGTATAACAAGGACGGCCTTTACTTTAGTTTCCAGTACTTTGTCCCTCATTTCCATCTCAGACCTTGTCAGAATGGTCTTTACTGTCCATATTTCTTTTTTTTTTTTCTTTTTCCTTTTTTTTTTTTTAGAGGGAGTCTCGCTCTGTCTCCTAGGCTGGAATGCAGTAACACCATCTTGGCTCACTGCAACCTCTGCCTCCTGGGTTCAAGTGATTCTCCTGCCTCAGCTTCCCAAGTAGCTGGGATTACAGGCACACGCCACCACGCATGGCTAATTTTTTTTATATTTTTAGTAGAGATGGGGTTTCACCACGTTGGCCAGGTCAAACTCCTGACCTCAAATGATCTGCCTGCCTTGGCCTCCCAAAGTGCTAGGATTACAGGCATGAGCCACTGTGCCCCGCCTACCATCCATATTTCTATCAACATTCTGGTCACAACCACTTAAGTAATCTCTTAAAAGCTCTAGACTTTTTCTTGTCTTCACTTCTTCTAAGCCCTCACCAGAATCACCCATAATGCTTTGCTCAAGGTAATCTAGGCCTTTTCTAGCCTGCTCCTCCAAATACTTCCAGCCTTTGCCAATTACCTAGTTCCAAAGTTGCTTCCACATTCCCAGTTATCTGTATGGCAACAACCCCACTTCTCTGTATCAATTTTCTATCTTAGTCCTTTTTATGTTGCTATAACTACATACCTGAGACTAAGTAATTTACAAAGAAATCTATTTCTTACAGTTCTGGAAGCTGGAAAGTCCAAGGTCAATGGACCGCACCTGGCTGGCTTCTGAGGTCCTCATGCTGTGTTGTAACATGGAAGAAAGCATCACAGGGCGAGAGAGGCACGTTGAGAGCCAAACTGGCTTTTTTTTCTTTTTTCTTTTTTGAGACACAGTCTTGCTCTGTCACCCAGGCTGGAGTACAGTGGTGCGATCTCAGTTTACTGTAAGCCCCGCCTCCCGGGTTCACGCCATTCTCCTGCCTCAGCCTCCCAAGTAGCCAGGACTACAGGCGCCCATCACCACACCCAGCTAATTTTTTTGTAGTTTTAGTAGAGACGGGGTTTCACCGTGTTAGCCAGGATGGTTTCGATCTCCTGATCTCGTGATCCGCCCGTCTTGGCCTCCCAAAGTGCTGGGATTACAGGCATGAGCCACCACACCTGGCTTTTTTTTTTTTTTTTTTTTTTGAGACAGAGTTTCCGTCTTGTTGCCCAAGCTGGAGTGCAGTGGCGCGATCTCCGCTCACCGCAACCTCCGCCTACTGGGTTCAAGTGATTCTCCTGCCTCAGCCTCCCACATAGCTGGGATTACAGGCATGTGCCACCATGCCCAGCTAATTTTGTATTTTTAGTAGAGACAGGGTTTCTCCATGTTGGTCAGGCTGGTCTTGAACTCCCGAAGATCTACCCGTCTTGGCCTCCCAAAGTGCTGGGATTACAGGGGTGAGCCACTGCGCCTGGCCCAAACTGACTTTTATAACAGACTCACTGTTATGATAACCCATTAATCCATTCACGGGGGCAGAGCCCTCATGACTCGATCACCTCTTAAAGACCCCACCTCTTAATACTGTTACAGTGGGGATTTTCAACATGAGTTTTGGAGGGGGCTAACATTCAAACCACTATACCAACCCAGAAAGAATATGCTGACACCATGAGATTGACACACTGGGGCTAAAGGTTTTGAACTGGTAGGATGGCAGCAGGGAAGATGAGCAGCTGGTGTCAGCAATTCAGCCTTTCCTACTACATACCAATGAACAGGCCTCTGTCTTGACAGCCTCAACGTACAGATTTAATATTATATGCCCCATAACCCCAAACTACCACATCTTTAATTTGGAACATCCACAGAATGGTTTTGCCTCCTAACTGGAGGATTTGAATTTCAATGATAAAAGTTATAGGATAAGTATTTAATGGGAAAAACAGGATGGAACTAAGATTTTATTTTACGATGAATAGAGGATAGAAGACAATTGGGATGGGCCAATAGGCTTTAGACTGTGGTACCAGTTAGGAGGCAGCAATGAGAATGTAAGCTAATGCTGTGGAAACAGGAATACACAGAATGAATGGATATATAGCTTACATTGGATCAAATCAAAGATGCCTTTCATTTATGTGTTGGGAATACATAAAAGAATGCATTATAAAAAATCTACTGCCAATTATTGATAAAATGCAAAAACAAAAAGAGATGTCCATAGCAGAACCGAAATTGTATTCTAGAACTTACCTTCTTATAATATCTAAAGAAATAAGGAAATGAAAAAATGTAAAAATTCAACAAGAAACAAAAAAAGCCAGCATAAATTGAAGCAAAAAGAAACTGACTATGAGTAGACAGAAAGTTTTGCTTCCAATTTTGGTGGATTAGCTCATACAACCCTCCCAGCAGATAACATTTAAAACTCTGGGCAAAATATAAACAGAACACTATCTGGAGGCCCTGGGGAGCAACTGAAAGCAGATATAAACTGAAGCTGGCACTTGGAAAAATGAAATCTTACGCAGTGAGTTTCTTGTGATTTGGCTTTTTGCCTGAGGGCAGGCCCCAGCTGGAATCATGCTAAGTGGCTAGAATTTGGATATAAATTCAGGCTCTTACCAGTTTTAGGAATTGGAAAGCAGAGTTCAGGCCTCCCACGGTGGCCAGAAGGCACGGAGGGAAAACCCAAAAAGAAGAGAGGCATAAAGGGGGAGCTCCAATATCTGTGAGTAAACTTTGCCCAAATCTCTGGCCAACTCCTGAACTACAGATGTGCAGAGAAGACACCAAGCTGCCCCTCTGGGGGAAAATAATAAAACAAAGATTTCCCACCTCCAGGAGGACAAAGTTTAGAGTTTGAATACAGTCAAGTAAACTGGCTGCTAAAACAAACAAACAAATCTGCAGAGCATAACAGAATCCATAGTTTCTATAATGTAAAATTATAGAAATTTACTATATCCAGAATGAATTTCAAAATTATGAGACAGAAAAAAAACCTCAGGAAACTGTGATTCACATTCAAGAAAAAAGGTCATCAATAAAGACCAAACCCTTACTTCTTATGGTATAATGTTGAAAAAAAAAGTTTTTTTTTTTTTTTTTTTTTTTTTTTTGAGACGGAGTCTCGCTCTGTCACCCAAGCTGGAGTGCACTGGCCAGATCTCAGCTCACTGCAAGCTCCGCCTCCTGGGTTCACGCCATTCTCCTGCCTCAGCCTCCCGAGTAGCTGGGACTACAGGCGCCCGCCACCTCGCCCGGCTAGTTTTTTGTATTTTTTAGTAGAGACGGGGTTTCACTGTGTTAGCCAGGATGGTCTCGATCTCCTGACCTTGTGATCCGCCCGCCTCGGCCTCCCAAATTGCTGGGATTACAGGCTTGAGCCACCGCGCCCGGCCGAAAAAAAAAAGTTTTAAAACCCAAACCCTGAGATAAGCTAGATGTTGGAATTAGCAGATAAAAAGTTTAAAGCAGCCAAGTGCAGTGGCTCATGCCTGTAATCCCAGCATTTGGGGAGGCTGAGTGAGGCAGGAGGATCACTTGATGCTAGGAGTTTGAGACCGGCCTGGGCATGATAGTGAGATGCCATCTCTACAAAAAATAATTTTAAAAATTAACCAGGCATAGTGGCATGCCTGTGGTCCTAGCTGCTCATGAGGCTGAGGTGGGAAGATTACCTGAGCCCAGGGGTTTGAGGTTGCAATGAGCTATGATTGCAACACTGCACTCCAGCCTGGGCAACACAGCAAGACTCTGTCTCAAAAAGAAAAAAAAAATTAAGCATTTAAAAGTTCTTAAAACTGTAAAATAACAGTGTTTGAGAATGTAAAAGAAAACATATTTATACTGAGTGAACAGATAGGAAATCTCAGTGGAACAACAGGAGCTGCAGCAATGTATTATGTGTTTATGGTGTATGTAAAAGTACAATGTAGGGCAGCAATATAACAAAGGATAGGAGAGAAGAACTGGGAAAACACTGTTGTAAGGTCCATACACTGCACATGAATCACTATAATAGTACTTAGAGGTAGGTTCTGATTAATCAAAGATGTATATTATAAACCTTATTAGTCTGCTTTGCATTGCTATCAAGGAATACTTGAGACTAGATAATTTATAAAGAAAAGAGGCTCATTTGGCGTATGGTTCTGCAGACTGTACAGGCATGGCACCACCATCTGCTTGGCTTCAAGAAGTAATTTTTTTTCTTTTTAAATTATACTTTAAGTTCTGGGATACATGTGCAAAACATGCAGGTTTGTTACATAGGTATACTGTGCCATGGTGGTTTGGTGCACCCATCAACCCATCATCTAGGTTTTAAGCCCCATATGCATTAGGTATTTCTCCTAATGCTATCCCTCCCCTTGCCCCCCAACCCCATGACAGGCCCTAGTGTATGATGTTCCCCTCCCTATGTCCATGTATTCTCATTGTTCAGCTCCCACTATGAATGAGAACATGTGGTATTTGGTTTTCTGTTCCTGTGTTAGTTTGTTGAGAATCATGATTTCCAACTTCATCCATGTCCCTGCAAAAGACATGAATTCTTTCTTTTTTATGGCCGCATAGTACTCCATGGTGTATATGTGCCACATTTTCTTTATCCAGTCTATCATTGATGGGCATTTAGGTAGTTCCAAGTCTTTGCTATTGCAAATAGTGCTGCAATAAACATATGTGTGCATGTGCCTTTATAGTATAATGATTTATAATCCTTTGAGTATATGCCCATTAATGGGATTGCTGAGTCAAATGGTATGTCTGGTTCTAGATCCTTGAGAAACTGCCACACTGTCTTCCACAATAGCTGAACTAATTTACACTCCCACCAACAGGGAAAAGTGTTCCTATTTCTCCACATCCTCTCCAGCATCTATTGTTTCCTAACTTTTTAATGACTGCCATTCTAACTGGCATGAGATGGTATCTCAATGTGGTTTTGATTTGCATTTCTCTAATGACCAGAGATGTTGAACTTTTTTCATATGTTTGTTGGCTGCATAAATGTCTTCTTTTGAGAAGTGTCTGTTCATATCCTTCACCCACTTTTTGATGGGGTTGGTTTTTTTTTTTTTTTTTTTTTTTTTTTTTTTTTTTTTTTTTTTGTAAATTTGTTTAAGTTCCTTGTAGATTCTGGATATTAGGCCTTTGTCAGATGGATAGATTGCAAAATTGTTCTCCCATTCTGTAGGCTGCCTATTCACTCTGATGATAGTTTCTTTTGCTGTGCAGAAGCTCTTTAGTTTAATTAGATTCCATTTGTCAATTTTGGCTTTTGTTGCAATTGCTTTTGGTGTTTTAGTCATGAAGTCTTTGCCCATGCCTATGTTCTGAATGGTATTGCTTAAGTTTTCTTTCAAGAAGTTTTTCACTGGTGGTGGAAGGTGAACAGGGAGCAAGCACATCACATGTCGAGAGAGGGAGCAAGGCAGAGGGGGGAGGTGCCTGCCTCCTTTAAATACCAGTTCCTGTGTGAACTAACAGAGCAAGAACTCACTCATCACCATGGGGAGGGCACTAAGCTATTCATGAGGAATCTACCCCAATGACACAAATACCTCCCACTGGGTCCAACCTCCAACACTGGGGATCACATTTCTTTCCTTTTTTAAATAGAGACAGGGTCTCGCTAATGTTGCCTAGGCTGGTCCTTGGACTCCTGGCCTCAAGTGATCCTCCTGCCTCAGCCTCCCAAAGTGCTGGGATTACAGGCGTGAGCCACCATGCCTGGCCTGGGGATCACATTTCAACATGAGATTTGGAAGAGACAAATATCCAAACCATATCACCCTAGAACAAGCACCAAAAAATTTGATAATAAATAAAAAGTCAATAGAAGTAAAATGGAATACAAAACACTCAGTTTTTCCAAATTTCATGGAAGAATGCAAACTCTCCAGGAGTGGATAGTGAAGGAAGGAGAGGAACATAATGCACACAAGGCAGAGATCCCACTGTGGAAGAAAACGTCACTTCAGACACAAAATTACTTTACAGAATCTCTCTATAAGAACATGAACTCAGTAAAACGAGAGTTGAATGGCAGATCATAAACCAACAAAATAAGATGGAAAATAATATTGTAGACCTAAAGAAACAACATTAGAGATCCAGTAAATAAATTAGAAACAGCTAAGAATAGGATAGACCTTGGTGAAAATCAAATTACAGGTATAGATAAAAGATCTAAGACGATCACTGTGAATACAGAGGAAAAAGACAAAGAGAATGAAGCACAGAGAGAGAATTTCATAGAGAGGAAAGACAACGACCATCCAACATAAGGACAATCTGCTTCCCTGAAGTTAACAGTCTGGAAAATGAAAGATGTGTTCAAAGATCTATGTCACTAAACATTCTTGGGATAAAGAGAGAATTGAGTTTGCAGATTGAAAATATACTATGATCTAAAAAACAGATGCAGAAGGTACAACACTGAGACATATACCAGTTATGCCACTGACATTCAGGGACGGGCTGGACGCAGTGGCATACGCCTGTAATCTCAGCTCTTTGGGACTGTGTATAGGCAGGAGGATCACTTGAGCCCGGGAGCTTGAGATCAGCCTGGCAACATAGTGAAACCCTGTCTCTACAATTTTTTTAAAAGTTAGCCAGGCATGATGGTGTGTGCCTGTGGCCCCAGTTACTTGGGAGGCTGAGGCCAGAGGATCACTTGAGCCTAAAGTGCTGGAATTGCTCAGGAGGTTGAGGCTGCAGTGAGCTATGACTGTGCCACTGCACTCAAGCCTGGGCAACAGAGTGAGTGAGACCTTGTCAGAAATCAGAAAGAGGAGAGGAGAGGAGAGGAGAGGAGAGGACAGGAGAGGACAGGAGAAGAGAGGGAAGGGAAGGAGGGAAGGAGGGAGTTCCAGGATAAATGACTCTTAGGGCAATCAGCCAGAGAAAGGAAATCATTCATAAGAGAGAAAATGAAGCAGGACTCAGACTTTTCCACAGGCAAACTCAGTACCAGAGGGCAATGGACCAAAGTCTACAACATATTGAAGGGGGAAGATGTGACCTGTGGACATTATATCCAAGATATAGAGCCAGGACGTATTCATCATTTTCTTGAGTGTCATTTAAATGTCTATTCTTCTGATACACTCAAGGAAAAGTAAATTCTTACAGAGAACAGCATCTATATAAACCCATTTTTACAAATGTATTTCTTTCTGCCTAGCTTCTTTCCATATATGTGCCATGGAGAGATGCCAGGAACCCTGTGGACAGTGGTTATTTCTGGGTAGTGGGCTTGGTTCGATTGTTTACTTCAATCTCTTCCTCGTCGCATTGGCACCTGCCTCATGCGGCTGTGGGGGATATAGAGGCGACGCAGGAACAGGCTTTGCACGGCGCCTGGCACAGGAGGCTTCGAAAACTAGAACACTGGAGTCTGCTATACGCAAGCTTGGTGAGTGGAACCAGGCTGAAACCTGAGAATCTGTCATTTTTCAGCTTGCTAGTGAGACGGATCTGAGAATCATAGAAGGTGCTCCATGAATATCTGCTGCTCTGAATTAAGCTGAAACCAGACAACGACAACCCATTTTGAGCGAGCCATTCACAGGCAGTCACTCCTGAAGCACCAGACCACTGAGGGGAAATCTTATTTAAGGCGAGGAAAATGACCAAAGGCTGGGAAGGAAGAGGATACAATGGCATGAGCCATACATTGATCCTTAAAGAACTGGACCCTGCCTCTCTCCAAAGCTACCCAACAGGCCGACAACCCGTTCACACGAGGAAATGTGTCCTGTCGCAAGGTTATGTCTAGTGACCTGGGTTTGCGTGTCTAACATAACTGGAAATTACTCAGCTATCTGCCCTTTTCTGTTAAGATTTTTCCCATCATTAAAGAAAAAAAAAATTGAAAATACAGAAGCAGCAGAACAGGGACATCTCACTTAAGGACAACCTGAGTATTTTGGAATATTTTCCAATCCGCTACAGATATTCCATACACATCTTCTGTGTTATTATTAACTCTTCATGGATATCCTTGTTCCTGGCTATAGATTTTAACCACGTGGCTATATTGTGACTCATTTAGCCTTTTCCTATTCCTTAGGCATTGACGTTATTCTTATAAATAATGATACTATGGCTAGCTTTGTAGATAATGTATTTTCTACATTTGAAAGTATCTCCTCAGGAAAGATTCCAAGGAGGAATTACCATGCCAAAAGATATTGAAATCTTTAGCTATATACTTCAAAAATACTTACCTTGATTTCCAATACAATATCTAAGGTTCAAGTCATTATTTATGCTGAGATTCTTCAAAAACACATTGTAATCTACTGCAGTATCGCTGTGGATGTTGTAGTGCTTCGAAAACCTAAAATACAAATGTTCTTTAGCAATGAGAAATTATGAATCTAAAATGAAGCAAGTTTGTTACTAAGGTATCCTTTACACTCGGGCTGGCATTAATTTTAATGTCTGTTTCTAGCTACAGACGGAATTGAAAAGTAAACCCCAGAAAATGTTACTGTCAGATTTTTGTTTTTAATGCAGCCACTTCGAGATCACTTCTTTAGCCTACAGATGGATGCATTGAGATTACAGTGAGACAGCAAACGTTGCTGGACCTGTTGAGAAATGGCCAGACCTAAGGAGTTTCTCCTTGCTCTGGCAGGAGGGGAGCTGGGGCTCAGTCTGCACAGCAGCCGCCTCTCCACTCCAACAGCAGAAGCAGGTCCCACTTGCCTTTAATAATTGTAGGGAAATGAGTCAGCCAGCACAAAATTTCCATAAACAGGGGAATGGAGAGCTGGGTTGAGGAGCCAGCAGAGATGATCTCGACTGAGCATACCCTTTCTCTAGAGAGAAACTGAGGCCCGCAGATGGCATATGGTTTCAAAACAGGGGGTGGGAGAGGGGGCAAAGTTTCTCTTGAAGCATTCTGGGATTTTTATATGTAACATATAAAATGAGACTTTTTAAAACAACGAACCACTGTCTATCCCTGAAATACACTGATGTACAGAGAGAGAGAGAGAGAGAGATGTTTTGTTTTGTTTGTTTTTGTTTTAGACAGAATCTCGCTCTGTTGCCCAGGCTAGAGTGGGGTGCTGCAATCTCAGCTCACTGCAACCTCCACCTCCCTGTTCAAGTGATTCTCGTGCCTCAGCCTCCCGAGTAGCTGGGATTACAGCCATGCACCACCACGCATGGCTAATTTTTGTATTTTTAGTAGAGACGGGGTTTTGCCATGTTGGCCAGGCTGGTCTCAAACCCCTGGCCTCAAGTGATCTGCTCACCTCAGCTTCCCAAAGTGCTAGAATTATAGGCATGAGCCACTGTGCCCAGCCGAGATAAACTTTTTAAAAAGTTAAGATAAATAGGATGTTTGAATTTTTAAAATAAATTTTCTATTATTCAAGTCTTCCACCTGATAAATGGTTTTCTAGATCATTCCTGTGTTATTACATTTCTAAAAATTGACAGGTTTTAAGTGTTTGGTTATATTCTCTCCATATGTGTTGATTTCTGTAATTATCTAATCTCATACTGCTTTCTAAAAATTTAGTAATTATCACTTAAAGTATTTGTTATTTTTCTGTTTTCTAAATTTAACAAAGAGTAATGTCATGTAGTTATTTCAATGCATACTTTTTCCACTTTGATGACTCTTGCCTATTGTTTTAATAAGATAAGCGATCTCTAGGTGTGATAGCTGCCAGATGTTAGCAGTGAAACTCCCTAAGCAGCTTCATCTTTCATCCATGGTCTCTGTCTTGTGAAAATGAGGTAGTAAGTTTGAGAAACCAGATGGCCCAATTGAGGGGAGAAGGGTATGACTCCAATCAGCTCATAAACCTCTCCAGCATCACCACCTGTAACTGGGTTTCATTCGTCTGCTCAGGCAACAGGCTGAACTGTAGTGATTTGTTTGCTGGTTTTACAAGGCTGCTCATAAATGATTTCACCTATTTCAAACATGCTGGCCTCCAGGGCAGTGGAGAGTAGGCTGGAGGGAGATGGGAAACACAAAACTCAATGGGTTTGGGGATATCCTGATTAAATAGAGGGCTTGGTGGTAACTGTATCTCTGGCCTCTTGTTTTATGTAGGTTGGACAGTAGTCTGCTGCCTAAATGGCACAAGTCATCACAGGGTAAAGGGCATTCATGGAGTCTTTATGATGATGAGATGGTCACTGTGAAATCAGCCCTACTATGTGCAAGCGTGTCACAGGCATGTTATGTACATTACGTTGAGTCTTCACCCCAGCCCTGAGAGGTGGGCTGCTCAGTCCCCATTTTTTTTTTTTTTTTAGATGGAGTCTCGCTCTGTCGCCAGGCTGGAGTGCAGTGGTGCGATCTCAGCTCACTGCAACCTCTGCCTCCCGGGTTCAAGTGATTCTCCTGCCTCAGCCTCCTGAGTGACTGAGACTACAGGTGTGCACCACCATGCCTGGCTAATTTTTGTACTTTTAGTAGAGATAGGGTTTCACCATGTTGGCCAGGATGGTCTCAATCTCTTGACCTCGTGATCCACCTGCCTCAGCATCCCAAAGTGCAGGGATTACAAGCGGGAGCCACTGCACCCGGCCAGTCCCCATTTCTTTAAGAGAAAACTGAGTCTTGACAAGGCTCAGGAGCTACCCTGAGGCCCTAGAACAAGGGAGGAGAGAGCACAAACTTCACCTCCAGCAGCCTGACTTCAAAGCCTGGGCCATTTGTACCACACAAAGAGCCGAACGTTGAAATTAAATAGAAAGCTGTTAGATAAAAGAAAGGATTCAAAAATGCATTGTGTTTCCTGCTCAAAAATAAAAAAGACAAAGTTAATACTGAAGCAGCTTCTCCAGGAAAGAGTATATTCTTGAGCTTCAATAAGAAAAGCATTAAAGCAATTGAAGAAATGGTCTACTTTTGATCTTCTGTGTTTCTAAGTCTAAAGGAAAGCAATTCTATTATGTTCAGTTTCTCAAGCCTTATCATGAAAATAGCATTGTTTTTGAGGCTTAAAAAAATCTCAAATAAAAATTTGTGGAGTTCTTTATTATTCAATACTTATGAGATGGGGAAGCAGACAGTAACATTTTTTATAGATTTACTAGGTTGGAGACTGCAGTGCCAAACACAAGGTTTATTGTCAAATAAAACACTGTTTTGTTTTTTGATTGCCTGTTTTAGAAGAGCGCTGCCTCTGTTCTATAATTGCGTGCACAAAATTATTTAATTTGTTTTGTTTGGATCTTATTCTGGACACTTTCCCAGCCGGAAAAGATGTAAAAATTAAAACATCTATTATATCTTTTATATTCTGAGGTGGGTTATAAAGAGGAAAAAAAAGAAAAATACATTCAAAAGAGTAGGAGATGCCATTTTTTAAAGTCTGCCTGCTTTTCAGGCCCTGCAGCATCAGTAACATGTCACATGCCCTCTAGACTTCCTTGCCTCAGGGGCAAATTCTTCCTCTCTGCTTCTAGCAGCAGCCACACTATCTTTATGAGATACAAGGAGCTACCGGGACCCATTTTCATAGCAACTTAGAACACCAGTGCAATGCGAAAAGCTTGGGCTCCGGGTGAAATGAGGCTTGGTGCTTTTGTTAATGGTCTGGTGGGTATTTAGGAAAGTGTTTGGGAAAAAGCACGAAGAGGGAAAGGACCTCTCGGCTGGATACTGTAGAAATTAAGCTAGACATGGGCCCATCTTCCAGTGGCTTTCACTCAAAACTCAAATAGCCACAGAAGCCAAACATTTGGCTTCTTCTGAATGATGTGGAGTTTATAGACGGCTCAAAAAAATGCCCGTGCAGGCTTGTGTGTGCTGCCCTTGGAGTCAGGAGCAGGTGGTGGTGGCGTTCAAATGCCATGAAGCAGCTAAATGTTCTGCTGTTCATCATCCTCCTGCCCCACACCCCTGCGCCTCAGCAACAACAGTCCTCAAAGGAAAATTAAGTCTCCGTGATCGTATCAGGATGCAGAGCCAACGGGGAGCACAGCAACAACGTGTGAATCCTGAAATTTGTCATTCTTCTCCTAACCCCAGGCTTTGAGTAAAAATCAACAGTGAACTAGAAATATGTGGGATGGGGGGCGGGCACAGTGCCAAGTGGGGAAAGAGACAATTGGTGATGGATTACTCCAATAACCTGGATGTGTTCAAAGCTGCAGGCCAGAGGACGGACCCGAGGGTGCTTCAGGAATGAAAACCATTAGCTCTCATTTTTGAGAATGCATGGGGAGCTTTAGGAACATGAGAGAATGTCCAGTGAGTGCCTCTTTGAGAAATAAGGTGTGTGTGTGAGGTGGGGGGGACGAGAGATGGATGGAGCCAATGAACCCAACAGGTCTCATTTTGAAATTGGTTAAAAGTTCTACTGAGCAATCTCTCACCGTGCCTTCATTTGCTTACTTTTCGTATTCCTCGTCTCTTAACTTCAAACAGAAGGTCTCCAGAACCCTTCTTAGCTCCTGCGGTTGAACCAGTCCAGTCTTGTTAACATCAATGAGCTGAAAGGCTTTCAGAACACTCTTAATGTTTTTGAAAACCTATGTATAAAAAGTGATTTAGGAAAAGTCAAAAGATCTAGTGTTAGAAACCAAATGGCAATAAAAATGTGAAAGGTTTTTTTAATACTTTTTATAAAATAAAATGTTTTCAAAGACTCACAGTGGTGGGCACTGCAAAAATGACATGTCTACGGAAAAAAGAACACTTTGCATTTATTGAATGTTTTCAAGGCAATTTTCTCTGTAAATGGTCTTAGTAATTTAAAAAAAAAATCTCTTTCTGATGTAAAGCAATAAGTCTCATACACAATTCATTCCCTTTTAGGGCCGTATGAAAAAATCTTTTTTGTTAATTGATACTTAAAAACTACAGTTCTGGCATGGCTGGACTTGTACAATTTTTATTTTTCACAGCCATATGCAAACTATTTTTACTAGGAGCTGGAAAATATGACTGTATATTTCAACCCCTCTAAATTTTTTAAAGATATCACAGAAAAGTTTTGCAGAGACTTCTCCAAACTCAGCAAATGATATTTAGTGGGTGCACAGATGCACATGGCATTAGGATAGACCCTGTGGATCCACAGGGAACACCCAGTATATTTATTGGGTGCACAGATGCACATGGCATTAGGATAGACCCTGTGGATCTGCAGGGAACATCCAGTTGTGCTCTTGGCCTTAAACTACTTACATTCAAAGGAAAGAAGCACAGAGCTGTGTGATGGAAGCCTTTCAACCCCTCTGAAGGAGGTACTATTTCCCCAATGTTAGATATGGAAACTGACTGCTCCCTGCTCACACTCCACATCTTGTTATTACCAAGGACTGCTGATTCTGCACAATCCAACCCCACGCTGCGGCTGCCCACCCCCCATCTTTCCAGTTCACTCCCTTGGGTGCCCAGAGCTCACAGCCTTGACCCACTGGGTCCTCCCCTGGGCTCCTGCCTCCCTCCACACTCCTCCACGCCTCTCAGCCTCACTTCCTTCCTAACCCTCCCATCAACACCTTCGCCGCTTGGCATATATGCTTGACTCCCTCCTCCCCTCTACCCCCTCCTACTCTCTTGGTGAGACCCTAACCGGGGGTAAACCCAACTCGCCACCTCTTCCAAACCCATCCAAATGGCCTGACATGGCTGGAGAGAAACACACCACGAGCACCTCCCTGGCTCTCCTAACTCGAGACCATTAACTCCACCAGGACGGGTGCTGTGTGGT
The DNA here is from genome assembly GCF_007565055.1 of Rhinopithecus roxellana. Taxonomy (NCBI): domain Eukaryota; kingdom Metazoa; phylum Chordata; class Mammalia; order Primates; family Cercopithecidae; genus Rhinopithecus; species Rhinopithecus roxellana. The sequence goes on from NC_044561.1 coordinate 5,702,098, forward strand.
AATCCCACCAGGACGGGTGCTGCATGGTAATCCACCCCATACATCATCACTCTCACACACACATCCACAGATACATGCAGACGCACCATCACTCACACACACATATATTCATACACACACATACACCTGTGCATATACTCACATACACACCATCACTCACACACATATATTCACACAGATACTCAAATGCACACACACCATCACACACATATATTCATACATATACATGCCTGTGCATATACTCACACACACCATCACTCATACACATATATTCACACACACACATACATGCACTGATACATGCACACACACCATCACTCATACACACATATATTCATACACACACACACCTGTGCATATACTCACACACCATCACTCACACATATTCTCACACACATGCACAGATACAGGCACACACATCACTCACACACACATATATTCATACACACACACAACTGTGCATATACTCACACACACTCACACCATCACTCACACACATATATTCGCACATATATTCACACACACATGCACACTCACACACCTGCATATACTCACACATTCACACCATCACACAAATATTTACACACACACATACATGCAGATACATGCATACACACCATCGCTCACACACACATATATTCACACACCTGTGCATATATTCACATTCACACCATCACTCACACACATATATCACACACACCTGCATATACTCTCACACACACAGGCATATACTCACGCACTCACACCATCACTCACACACATATATTCACTCACACATGTACATATACACACACACCTGCATATACTCACACATACACCGTCACTCACACACATATATTCACATACACCTGCATATACTCACACGCTCACACCATCAATCACATACACATATATTCACACACACATGCATGTACTCATACGCACACACCTGCATATACTCACACACACATTCACACACATATGCACATATAATCTCACACACACTCACATACACCATCACTCACATATATACTCACACTCACACCACCACTCTCACACATATATTCACACACACCTGTGCATATACTCACATGCACACACACTTGTACATATAATCACATACACACCATCACTCACACACACATACACATACTCCATCCACACAGCCATTCCCACCTTCTACACTCTCCTAACCTCCAACTTCTCCTCCTGCCTCCTGCTTTACTGATAACCTTACCTCTTATTTAACAGAGAAAACAGAAACAACTAAAGGACAGCATTCCCATTCCCCGCACCCACTTGCAGCTGGCCTGCTCCATCCCCAGATGAGACAGGTGCCTCCTGTCCTGTTGTAAGGGATCAAGGGATGAACCTCCATGATCCTACCTATGGCCTGGCGGCGCCACGTGACGCACATGACCCTGACCCTGTCCCCAGGCGAGGAAGTGCTCCTGCCCGTCCTACTCCCTCTCAGGTCCCCCCATGAAGATGAGCGGCTTCACAAACAGAACCTCCCTCCTTGCCTCACCTATTCCTCCAGTCACCCATTCCCTTGGGCTGAAATTCCCTCAAGATTATCTCCAATGCGTCCCCCTCTCTTAAAACCTCTCCAATCACTTTTGTCCACACGACTGCACAAACAGTGTTCTTGTCAGTGTGACCAAAGACTTCCACCTTGTCAAACCCAAGGGCCACTTCTCAGTCCTCATCTTGCTGTCCCAGCAGCCGCCTTTGGCACAGCTGCTTGGCCCTTCTTCCTTGAGGCACTTTTGCTGCTTAGCTTCTAGAGCCAATGCTCTCTCTCCTTCTCCTCCAGCCTTCTTGGAGTCTCCTTCTCAGTCTCCCTTGCCAGCTCCTCCTCCTCTTCCCATCTCCAAGCCTGCAGCATTTTAGTACTCAGTCCTCAGCCCTCTCTGCTTCTCTGACCACACTAACTTCTTGGTGGTTCACTCCTGTGGCTTCAATGTCCCACTGATGACTCCCACATGTCTGTCTTGAGCCCTGGACTCTTCTCAGAGCCCAGCTTAGAATATTCAACTGCCCATTTGACGTCCACCTTGAGACTCTAACAGACATCTCAGGTTTACCAAACCCAAGCTGCTCTACCCGCAGTCTCCTATCCCAATAAATGGCAAATCCATCCTACTGGGTTCCTTTTTGCTCACATCCCATATCCAGTCTACCAGGAGAGCCCATCAGCCCCTCCCTCCAGATTGAATAAGACTGAATAAGAATTCAATCATGTCTTACCACCCCACCCCGCTTCCCCCTACACCCCAGGCTAGTGCAAGCCTCCTGCTTGGTCCTCCAGCCTCCACACTTGACTCCACGAAGCAGCCAAGGAGTTTATATTTAAATGTGAGTCTGAGCATACCTTCCACGGCCAAAGCCCCCCAGGGCTCCCACTCCACTCACTGTGACCCACCAGGCCACACTCGACTGGCTCCTGGCCACCCCCTGGCCATGTCTCCCTCCACCTGTCCCCCACCTGCTGCTTTCTGGCCGCACCAGATTCTGCTGCTCCCCATGACTGCTCGGCCCCTCCCGCCTCAAGGCGCTGGTGCTTACTGCTCCTTGTGCCTGGAATATTCTTCCCCCAATACTCACTGGCTCACTCCCTGGGTTCATTCAGGTCTTGGCCCAGAAAGGCCCTCCCTAATCGCCATGCAAATTAGGACTCCTCACCCCCAATCCTCTTATCTTTTCTCCAAACCCTTCTTCAACTGGCATCACCTCCTTTTGTCTTTATGGTCTGTCTCCCCTTCTGAGAGCAAGGGTTGTTCATGGCCCCAGCTCTAGGACAGCACCTGGCACAGTGTGGACACTCAGTGAGTATCTGTCGGAATGAATGAATCTGTCTCCTCTTCACCTGCCTGGAAAAGAGCCACGCTCTGCGGAAGCCTTGTGTTATGTCTGCAACTGCCTCCTCAGTCGACTGGCCCAAGCATTCAGGACCAATCCTGAGTGCAGTCATGATGACATTCAGTGTCAATGTCATGATTACAATAACATGATCTTCGCACAAACACGAACTGAACAGATGTCTGTTATGTGCAGAGCCCCGTGCTTAACTCTATACCAGCCTCCTGACTAGAGAACAGCTTACAACCAAAGAACATTGGCTAACATGGCCTCAGTATCCAAAACCGGGAATACTGAGTGCAGCCTAGAGGGAAAGGCACAGACAGTCGAGAGGGAAAGGCACCAGCAGAAGCAAAACCGGCTCTGGTGCCTCTGTCCTCCACTCCACCACTCTGCCTAAAAGAGGGAGCCTCAGCCACTGACAGCTCCTGCTCTCATGGTCAGATAAAAATCTCAGCACTTTGTCTGCTGCCAAAGCCAGATTCACCTCCTTTGGTAAAATGGAGGGCATGAGGCGATGCGCTTTTTTAAAACCCCAGAGCAACCCATATGGATCTCCAGCGTGAGCACTGGGAAGCGGCAACCTGGCAGCGAGCTCACACCCACCAGAGCGACGTCTCCAAGGCTCTTATCATTTGTCAGACTGAAGTTTGGCAAGGGCTGAAGAATTGAGCTGCAGATGGTAAGGCTTATCAAAGGCAACAAAGTTAGGGCCGTGGTGTCCAAGACTTGTCCCACACAGGGGAGGAGAGAAGACAAAAGTAAGAAGAAGGAATAAAATGGCTAAGCTAAGGCCCCCGACAATAGTGACTGTGCACCCCCGCCCCCGCCACCCGCCCAACCACGGTCTCCGGGCTCCAGCCATGCTGAATGACTTTGAATTCGCAAGGGTATTAGGGCTCGTCTCACCCGCTGTGAGCTCCTATTTATAGATGGTCTGACCCCTGCTTTATCCGCCCCTTCTCACTCTGCCTCGGTTGTGGGGCCTCCTCCTCCTTTCTTACACCAAGCTTCTTTACACCTTCTCCTTTCTTGCACCAAGCTTGCTCACGCCTCCCTCCCTGCCTTCGTTCAGGTCTCCATCCCACGCCGCCACTGAGCCCTTCCTCACTCGCCTATTCGAAAGCGCACCTTCATCCTCTGCTGGCCACTTGCTTCATTTTTCTTCTTAGCATTCATCAACACCTGGACCATTTCCTATTTATTTCTGTAGCTGTTTATTGTCTTTCTTCCTCTATTGAAATGTAAATTCCACAAAGCAGGAAGTTGGTTTTGTTTGCTGCCATATCTTCAGGGCTCGGAATAGTGCCCGGACGCAGCGGATGCCCATAAGTACGTGTGCAGAGTGGATTTGTGTGCCACGTCTGCGGCCCTTCCCTGCCCTGCCACTGTCCACTCTGGGGTGGGATTCGGTATCTTCTCTTCTGGCTTTCCTAATTATCCCTCCATCCAGCCAGGGATGGAACCCTGACTTCCACCCTGCCATCTTGGTTTATTTCTGCCTGCACTTGGTAACTAGCTCCTTCCCCTGGGGGCAGGGAGGCCTGGCCCCTGCTCACCTGTCATTCCATTCTACCCTTAAAATCCCCAGCGCCTGGTGGGAGGAGTGCTCAGAAAGCCAAATCCACCGAGAGAGGGAAAAACCGCTGCACCGATAACAAAAGGGGGAAGGTCCCTGCTTCTTGCAGCCTCGCTCCAAACCAGCATGCCTCTCAGAAAAGAACATCTTGCCCCAAGTGTCACCTGACGTCATTACCCATGGAGACCTAACTACCTTCATTCCAGGTGCGGCAAACTACTGCCCACCACCTGATTTCGTACACCTGCAAGCTAAGAATGGTTTTAACATTTTTAAATGGTTGAAAAAAAAAATCAAAAGAAGGCTAATATTTCATGACACGCGAAAGTTATGTGAATTTCAAATTTCAGTATCCACAAATAAATTGTATTGGCACATAGCCACACCCACTCATTTACATACCATCTAGGGACTGCTTTCCCCTCCAAGGGCTGAGTGAAATAGCTGGGAAGATATATACTCCTGAGCCCTTTATGGAAAAAGTTCACTGACCCATATTCCACTCCCCCACCCTACACACCGCCCTCGCTTACTTACATCTGAGTACGTGAGGAAGTTTCAGGGGAGTTCTTTGGGCACAAACATGAGGAAAAGCACTGAAGATTTTAAAAGGAAACCAAAGCAACAGCTAACTATGCCTTAAATTAAAGGCTCAGAGCCAGGAAATGGGCCTGTGTGGTCCCAGAGAGTCTCGTCTCAACCCTCTTGCCCCTCTCCTGGCCAGAGACCTGGTCCCAGCCCCACCTTGCGCAGCCCCCGCCGAGCCTGGCGCTGATTCCAGCCTGGCTCCCTGAGCCCTGCTAGGGGCCATATGCTAGCCTTGTGCCTGAGCAGGTGCTGCCCTCCCGGCACCCCCACTGCACCCCGGCCCTTCCACTGTGCCCCGGCCCCCACCGCAGCACTGCAGAGCCTGGGAGCAGGATAGTATCTGACCCTCTAGGTGTCCTTAGAGCCAGGTCTGGGTAGCCGCTCAGACCTTGGCATGATGGCTGAAGCAAGTGATCTAGGGGACGACCATGAGACTAAACCCACTGGCCTCTTCTGCCTGGAGAGCAAGGCTGGGGATGGCGAGACAGAAAGCTCTGAATTTCCAAAGTGCGGCTGCATAAGCCAAACCCGTTACCTAACATTTAAAGCAAGGAAATGAAGCCCCAAGTCACATAGGAGTGAAGTAAAAGGAGGAAGTGATCACTAAAAATAAAAATAATAAATTTTTGTAAAAAGTAATAGCAAGACTTAAAATATTCAATTAAAAAGATTTAGGTGAACTGACGAAGGGCAGAATTACAAATGTTACTACAAGAAGCAGAGACTGTCTGACCTTTAAGATGAAAGCCAGGGAGGGGAGAAAATAAGCCCTCTCCCAGGCAGGGCGGTCTGCCCCACTGAAAGGCACATAACTGCTCTGGGCTGGAGCGACCCCCACTGGACAATCCCAGTGTATCAAATCGCCTCTCTGCCTCCTTCCTCTCCACAAGCAACCTGAAGGGCAGAATGATGTAGTGACTAGTCACAGGCTCTGAAATGAGGCTTCGAATCCCAGCTCTGCACCTGTTATTCAGGTAACCTAGGGAAAGCGGCCTGATTCCTCTAACTTCAGCTTCGTTGCCTGTGAAATGAGAACGAATAAGGATATAGGTGTGTGGTGTGTGCTTAAGATGAAAGGAGCTCATGTGTGCAGGTGCTTCACACATGGAACACGTTCAATAGATGGTGGCGAAATGAGAATTGCTGATTGGGATCAAAGGCCGAGGATAGAGTTCCAAATAACCACACACCCATGTCGGGGAATATTAAGTGGCCGAACCAGCATTACTCTCCCCAACCCCAGTCCCTCCTTCACCCCTCACCCTCCACAGCACCATTGCCCAGACTAACATAACAGAAGCCTAGAGATGGAGAAAGGTCTTGAATAGGCAGGAGTCCAGAGCCAAGACCAGGGCCTGGATCAGTGAATAACTGTTAAGTGGATGGATGGATGGATGGATGGATGGGTGGGTGGATGAATGGATGGATGACGAATGGATGGGAAAGATGGGTGAATGGATGGGTGGGTGGATGATGGACAGATAGGTAAATGGATGAATGGATGAAGGGATAAATGATGAATGAATGAATGGAAGGGTTATGGATGGATGGATGAATGGACACATGATGAATGAATAGATGGATGGGTTATGGACAGATGGATGGGTGGGTGGATGATGGACAGATGGGTAGATGGATGAATGAATGGATGATGAATGAATGGATGGAAGGGCTATGGACAGTTGGATGGGTAGATGGATGGGTAGATGGATGATGACGGATGGATGGGTAGATGGATGGGTAGGTGGGTGGGTAGGTGGGGAGACTGCAAGCCAAGACAATCCTTGTAGAGACAGGACAGGAACCTGCAAAAAGGGTAGACAGGCATCTCATTTTCCAGTGGATTCAGTGATCTGCTCTGCACCTACCTGGGAAGAGGAACTGAGACTCAGACAGAGACAGCAGAGCAGGGCAGAAGCAGCAGATGAAAGCAGCCTGAACACCTGTTGTTGGTATGGACGGGACTTGTGAATTTCCCATAGGTTCAGAGGACACCACGAAAGGTAGAAAGCTTGAGCTGTCCTGTTCCCAAGGGACTGCTCATCAGGGAAGGGGACCCAAGCAACCAAAGGAAGTGAGCTGGACCACCAGGAGTGGGGGCTGAGGTGGTCCAGAGGGGGCTAAGTCAGGGTCGATCTTCCTCAACAGGAAACCATGAAGTTCAGAGGCCCCCAAAGCACTGTCCTAATTACTCCCCATGGGCCCTATCGGAGAGCTTCCCAGAGAGGACCAGGTAAGGGAGAGACAGACATGCTCTCCTTCTCCAGTCCTCATCACAGACCCCATGATCTGGGGAAGACAGGAAGCAGAAAGAGGGAGGGAGGTACAGCCAGTGAGCAGGCCCTATCCACTCCAGGGCCCTCAGGTTGGGAGGACCCGAGAAGGGCATGCTGAACCCACACTTGAGGTTTAAACTGAACTCGCCTGCACTGGACCTGTTTAGACCTAAATGTGACCAGAGAGCCACCAGATCTGCCGAAGATACTCCTATGGGATGAGAGAGGGAGATTCAGCAGTGTCTGTTGGAGAAAACTGAGAGCTAAGAAATCAAACTGCTTCATATTTGTACCCCACTGAGTTCAGATGGTTCCATAAACTGCTAACCATGGATGCTATTATTACTCCAGAGTTCTTTGTTTAAAATTCTTTTTATAGCACTTTGAGCTCCAGGAAGGAAAACTGTGAACTCAAATAAATCTGACCACCCAGGCTTTAAAGAAGATGAGAAAAGGCCGAATATTTCCTCTCTGAAGCCCAGAATTCCCACTCGGCCTGGAAAACAATCCCTCTGGAGGCCTGGCGCGATGTGGCCCTTCCCGGAGGCAGGCCAGGCTTCTTCAGGCCAGAGTATAACCTGCAGACGAACTTAAGCCTTCTACAATTTCATTCTTATTGGCTTCCGTGTAGCTGTTTTCTGTGCAGCTCCTCACTCGGAGCCACTTTGTCTCACCTGGCTTCTAAGAGAATGGGTCAGGAACCGCATCCCACCCGCCTGCCTGTAGACTGAGCCCCAAGGGGAGGGGGCTTCGGGCACCCCCACGTCTTGGCTCGGCAGCAAGCGGAAGAGTTCAGCACCCACGGCTGTCAGTCTGGCACCTTTCTGTCTCCACCACTAAATTCATTTTAAATTTAAGAAGTACAGATTTGAAATGAAACCATGAAAAAGGATTTCTCTTACAATAAACACATCAATGCTCATTTTCCTTATTATTCTACTTTTGGCTATTTTGTATAAAATCTTTAATTAAAGTTTTTCTTTGAAATTGTCATTATCAACCCAGAAGAAAGGAAGGGGAAAAAGAACAACACAGCTGTGCAGATATGAAGCACTATTCAGGACTAAATGAACTGGAACGAAATAAGTAGCTTGACTGTTATGTTCTTAGTTTTGGCTCTGTATTCTCAATAGCACAGTCTAACTTGTCACTTTATATCGATTCCATCTGTTTACACTCTGCAGAGTATTGGCTTCCTACCGTGAACATTTCCTATTTACCAGCTGGTAGAGATGCGCCAAACCAGATAGGAAAAAATTAGACTACATTCAGAACCTCATAAACACAAACTTCCAATCCAGGGACGAGCGGGAAGGGGGGGCCGGGCATCGCTCACCTTTCACAAAAGCCTCGCCTCCCTACCTCTGGGCTGATGCTCTCACTGCTCTGGCAATTGCCCTCACAGGCCAAGGACTATGAATTTCTTTACTGAATATATGCACACCCTGCCTTTACCAAAAATCGAACAAGCTTACCTAAAAAGATACCCAAATAAGACCCACAAAAATGGAGAAAAGAAAAGACCCCGAAAAAATGAGCTAAAGAAACCTAAAAGTCATAGTTGACACAATGAAGCAAAACTCTGGTTTGGGGTCTCCTTGCAGCCAAGGTGAAGAGGGAAACTTGTGCTTATATAAAGGCGACAGGCCACGTGAACCTTTCCCCACATTCGATTTTTCATTTTTAAAATGCTTACCTGTAATGTATAGCTTACAGACTTCTATTAAGAAACTCTAGCTACGCATTGAACTTACGACACAGCTATAAAAGGTGCCCCATCTATATACCGAGGGACTTCTGAGGGTGCCAGGCTGGGTGTGGTGGCTCATGCCTATAGCCCCAGCATTGTGGGAGGCTAAGGCAGGAGGATTGCTTGAGGCTAGCAGTTCAAGACTAGCCTGGGCAATGTAGTAAGATCCCATCTCTATAAAAAATTAAAATTTTAAATTTAAAAAAGCATTGCTGATCTATAAGAAATGTTTCCTTTCTTTCATTTCTTTCTTACCCACCCCACACTCATAGGATGGGTGTTCCACCTCAACTGCCACAGGCCAAGAATCTTGGGGCCCCATAAAAGCCCCAGCCGGCCTCAGCTCACTCATAGGACAGAGCTGCACACCAGCAGGGGCAAGCCTGGAAGATCAGGAGCCACCATCCTGACCCAGCATCCTGCTGCTTGTCTGGACCTCACGGGAGAGGATGCTGCTTTGAGAAAGACAAACCGAAGAAGACTGTTTGGGTTATGTGGAAAGCTTCCCAGGCTGGGCCAACGCTGGGTACTGCCATGTGGCTATAGCACTTTGCCAAGAGCCTAGCCAGCCACAGACCACCTCACCTAAGAACTAGATCAGAATCACATTTTACAGTAGAAAAAGACCTTGTCTGTCATCTCCCTCAGCATTTCCCAAAATGACGTTCCTCCAAGTGCAAGTTCTGGATCTAGAGCTAAACAAATAAATGCACAGAAAGGCTGACTGCAGCAACATTCAATAGATTTCTATACAGCAGCCTCCTCTGAGCCTTCACTGTGCTAACGTACGTTGTGAATCCTCAAGGACTAGGGGAACAGCACTGGAGAAGCTGGGGCCAGCTCTAAGGGACCAAGTCAGCAGGACCTAGTGGTTAACTGTACGTAGAGGGTGAGGGAAAGGAAAGTCCAAGTGGCGGCCAGTTTCTGCCTTGGTGACTCGAGTGGATGAGATCCAGAATGTGGAATATGTTGCAGGTTTGGGAAGGAAGACTGTTAGTTAACTCAGTGCACGCTCAGCTGGGAGTGCCTGCATCCTCCCCGTTCACCCCCGTAGACATCTTTCCTCCTGGCAAATTGATCCAGTTGTTGGGAGAACACCCACCCTGTGCCTCCTGCCTGCCTTCTTCTGTTCATTCATGAATTCCTAACTTAATGAGCCCCTGGTATGTACACACCCTTCCTCTAAGGTCTAGTTCAAACCAATCACCCTCCTTGGGAACCTCCCCAGTAGCCAGTACGGGTGACTTCCTCTTACAAAGTCTTGGAGAGTTTACTGTCCATGTCTTTCAGCTGTCAGTATGAGCAATTTATATTGCTTTATTCCCTAACTCCTCTTGATCTAGGTGCTATACCACCCAATAAACACATTTTTAAACCATCATAACGTGTTGCGTATGCTTGTGTTCCCAAGGTGATTTTAAGTTTCCAGAGGACAAGAATCAGGCTTTAGTCTTCTCTGTATCCCCAATAACCACATGGTGTCCCCACAACCCCAGTAGGTGCTCAACAAATGCAGATGATGGTAAGAGGTTGACCGATGACTTCCAAGCCTGAAAACAGGTACCCCGACTTCAGTTGCATTCCCAGCAAATGTACCCACGACGCTGCTGACAGCACTCTCCTAAATACATCAAAACCCTCTTATCAGAAACCTTCAATCATCCTCCTCCTGACCCATGCCTAAGGGTTAAAACCTGGCCTTCACATGCGTCTTTTCCTCCAGTCTACCTTTTGAAACTCGTCTGTCCCAACTTGCCTTGAGAAATGTAACTCGACAGAATAGCCGCAGGGCTTGTCTCCTTGTGGTGCTCTGGCCACATCCACACTTCCCTCTCCCCATGTCCTTTTCCTTTGCCAGGTTGCCATTCTGAAAACTACCCCACATCTCTTCCCCCACCCCATCCTCAACGTGCATTGCAAGTCTATCTATGGTCCAAACCCAAGCTCCAATATCACCTTCCTCACCCAATTGTTCCTGGCTATTCCAAGGAATATGAACTTTTCTACAAAACTTTCTTTATTCATACAGTAATTATTTACTGAGAGCATATCAGGTGCCAGGAACTGTTCAAGGCACCAAAGTTACAGCAGTGGACAGGAGAGAAAAGGTGCCTGCTCCCACAGAACACAGATCCCAGTCATAAACAAGTAAACAAACAACATTTCAGAATGTTCTACGTGTTATGGAAAATGTAGTTTTAGATAGGGTAGTCAAAAACATCTCACTGGAGAGCTGTCTAGTGCAGAGCTCTGAAAGCTGGGGCGTTTAACTGAAGTTTACTCGATGCACAAGCAAAAGACATGGGCATGTTCACCAGAGAAGGCTCTGGCTTATGTTTTGAACGGATAACTCTGGCTGTCATGTGGAATGCAGATTGTAAGGGGCAAGAGAGGCAATGGGAAACCTAGCTAAGGGGTCACTGACAAAGCACAGGCCAGCGACGATGGTGGTTTAGGCTATAATGATGGCAGTGGGGATGGATCAGAAGTGTCCAGGTTTGGGATCTAGTTCAGGATAGAGCAGACAGAACTTGCTGATGGCCTGGATATGGGAGGGGCACTTGTAAGGGACAGGTGATCAAGACCGGTCCTTGGTTTCTGCTTGAATGAATGACGAGTGGTAGAACCATTTACTGACCTGGGAGGAAGGCTTATCTGGGTGGGGCAGGAGGACAGTCAAGAGTTACGTTTTTGTCTGCGGACACTGGTGAGTCTGGGGCCTCACAAGGAGATTGTAAATGTGGGCACCCTCAGCATATAGCCCTCTTATCCTTCCCTGAGTAGCTTTCAATCCTAGAGCAGTGATCCCTAACCTTCTTGGCTATCTTCCACAAAACCTCTAGTTTTGTAGAAGATAACTTTTCCATGGACCAGGGGAGAGGGGGTATGGTTTCAGGATGAAACTGTTCCACCTCCGATCATCAGACACTAGTTAGATGATTCTCATAAGGAGCGTGCAACGTAGATCCTTGCATGCACAGTTCACAACAGGGTTCGCACTCCTGTGAGAATCTAACGCCGCTGCTGATCTGACAGGAGGCGGAGCTCAGGCGGTGATGCTCATTTGCCCACCACTCACCTCCTGCTGTGCAGTCTGGTTCCCAACATGCCACCAACCAGTACAAGTCTGCAGCCTGGGGGATGGGGACTGCCACCCTAGACGATTGCAAGCCATCTTTCAACTTTCCACGTAAGAACTCATATGTTTTATGTCCTCTAAATACAAACTCCTAATTTTGTTGAGTAACTTCTACGGGCCCAGCACTATGGTGAGTTCATGTCATATTTATTCTCACACAGAATCCCAACAACACCGGGAAAACCTTGCAATATTGTTCACCCAGTTCACAGATGGGGAAAGTCTCGAAAGAGGCAAGACTAGCTTGCTGAGGATCACTCAGAGAGTCTCTGTTGCTGTTCAAATGCACGCTTGGGTTTGCTAAGGCCAGAGCTCCAGACTGTACCCCACACCATGCTGCTTTAAACATTTACCCCTACAAGCTTGTGTTTCCATTATTAATTTGTAACACAGAGAAAGACAAAAAAAAAAAAAAACAAAAAACCTTAGTCTGAAATAATTGCAAATTCTGATATTGTAGAATCTTTGCTGTAGTTTCTTCATGAAGGCTTTCGTAAATTAATGACAGAGCAACCAAAAATAGGTTCTGGGGCAGAAGTATTCTCAATATAATTTTTAAATAAAATGCCAACGGATTATTTTGTGGTGTGAGATTCTCTAGATCAAAATATAAGTGCTACTCTTCATTTAGATGCACGTAGACACAAGAATAAAAGCTGTGACATTATTAATCACTATATTCAGTTATGATTGATAGGCTTTTCTGCGGGGAGGAAGAAGTGCCTCAGATACAATCTGTCCCAACAGCTCTACGATATGCTAATATTTTCTTCAGATGAAAGAGGAGATGTGTTCAAATACCTGCTACAATAGGCAATTAATACCAAGTGCACCAAAGTAGAGCTGATGAAAGTAGGATTAGGGGAATATGAGGAATTAACCAAGAGCTTGCATGTTTTAGTAAATGGCCTCATTTTGAGCTTGACACAGCCTTTCTGTCAGGCAGACAGACTGCATTCTAGTCTATTCATTCATATAATGTAGTGTTATAAAATTAAGGTGTGTTTATGAAATGGTGGCGATTCTAACAACTGATTCTTTATCCCTTGAATATTTAATTTTTAAGTGTCTTTGTAAAGAAAATTCACCTCTTTAAGAGAATGAATCTCCCCACCACTTTTATCTCTTCTTCATGAGGATATTACAGAGCAAGCCAGCAGCTCAGCAATTATAATTATTTACTAATTGCTTCTGAAATGACTATCTCCACACACCTCCAAGGCACCAGGGTAATCCCATAAAAACCTGTGTCAAATCACTCGGTGTCCAACAGACACGCTTGTCACAGCCGACTGGGTAGACCAGATGTTCTGGCATCATGGTGCCTGAACCTTCAAGCATTTTTTTTCTTTTGAGAGCTCCCTGACTCGGGTAGTGACATGGTACAAGAGGAAACAGCCTGGGGCTTTGGATTCTTTCTTTTTCCTTTTATACTTCTTTAACTGAATATATATTCTTTAATTCTAGTCTTCAGTGAAGAACACGTTTTTTTTTTGAGGGGGAGAGTCACAACCTTCTGAATATACACTGTATTCCCACACAGGTCAGAATAGCTTCCTGTTTCTCAGTACTTCCCTCAACAGGGCTTACAATGAGCCCTCACCCCACCTTAGATGGTAAGATGGGATTTTCTTCCTGTCTTAGCCACTCCTATCTTCACCTAGATGGTAAGATGGGATTTTCTTCCTGTCTTAGCCACTCCTATCTTCACCTCTTGTCGGGAGCTGACAAACGATAGATGGAGTAAAAAACCTGACACTTGGTCAGCCTGGCAACACACTGCATCTTTGTTCAAGTTCCTTCTCTCCTGGCAGTTCTCACCTGAAGAATGTGAGGAAGCAGTCTGAGGTCTCGGGCACTGCCACCGCTACAGGATGGAACTGGGACCCCGCAGGCAGAGAGGGTGCATGAAAGACTGATGAGGTGGAAGGAGTGTGAAAGGCAGGACACCAGAGAGAAAAGGGAAGAAAATGCCCAAATGCCTGAATGCCCAAATGCCTTTCTGCTCCGTGGACAGAAAGGCAACTCTGTGGTTAGGACACAAGGCTCCACTGACTTCTGCAGTGATGATGAACAGAAAGACTTCTCTCTGTGATGGACTGGGTCTAACTACAGGCATAACAAGTTGTCACATTTGCTGAATGCAAAGTAAGCATCAACATATGCCTGCTTAACCTCTGTTCTCAGCTTCCCTCCATATCAGTATGGGATAACAACGGTACCTGCCTCATGGGGTTCACCTGGGAATGAAATGACTTAATACGATAAAGCACTTAGAAAAGCTCCTAGTAAGTGCTCAGTGCTAGCTATTATTACTAGAGTTGGCAAAATCTGAAAAATTACATTAGTGTCCATAAGATTAAGGCCCCACCCGCCAAGAGGGGTCCCTTCTATAGGTAGCTATAGCAGACGCATTGGTTGCCTTCCCAAATCCATTCACCTCTAGTCACTTCTCTCCTTTACTTTTTTTTTTCCTGAGATGGAGTCTTGCTCTGTCACCCAGGCTGGAGTACAGTGGCACGATCTCGGCTCACTGCAACCTCTGCCTTCCGGATTCAAGCGATCCTCCTGCCTCAGCCTCCCAAGTAGCTGGGACTACTGGCGTGCACCACCATGCCTAGTTGATTTTTGTATTTTTAGTAGAGACAAGGTTTCATCATGTTGACCAGGCTGCTCTTGAACTCCTGACCTCAGGTGATCTGCCCACTTCGGTCTCCCAAAGTGCTGGGATTACAGGCGTGTGCCACCGTGCCTGGCTGCCCACTTCTCCTTTCTAACAAAACCCTCTATTTTCCATTTTGTTCAGACATCCGCCCTCCTTGGGTGGCTATGTGCTTCATAGGAGGGAACCCAGTGGCCACACCAGGTGGTGATGAAGGTTGCTCCTGGCTGCTGGCAGGAACCAATTCCCTTGCCCATGATTGCTTTAGGTGTGGGCATAATTCCAGGCTGTGGGACACAGTGAGGGACTTTCTCTTATTTTTAGAGTCATACTAGGAAAAAAGGCCCATTGAAAAAAAATTGACATCAAAATATCTGCCTGAAGTGGTGGCAACCTCCTGGTGACCAGAAAGAGAGGCAGGTGGGTTAGTCAACCCTAGCCTCCACTCCCTCCTGACTTCTTGGGTGACACAAGAAGCTCCTTATTTTCTAAGATAGTTAAGTTGGAGCCTTCGGTTTCTCATAAGGGAAAAAACCAAACATCTCTGTGGCCAAGGGGTTGCCACCTGGTGGCAGGTAAAGATGGCCACAGCAAGGGTTTTAGTGGTGTTCGGCAAGGAGAACAAGCTTCACCCATCAGTGGGGGAAGGGACTCACATTTACTGAATATCTGCTGTATGCAGGGGCTTTGCTTACATTCATTCTTGTCCGTACCCTGAAAGGTAGGTTTTGTTGTCTCCACTTTAGAGATGAGGAAACTCAGAACAAATGAGAAACCATCCAAGGCACCCCCCCACCACCAGCAGCAGCGGCAGTGTTTCAGCCCAGGAGTACCTGATTCTCCACAAATCCCTCTGGCTCCTAGGAGACTCTGAAGACAAAGAAGCTGAAGACCAGGGGACTCAAGAGCCAGTCCAGGAGATGCTCAGGCAAGGACACAGCGGGGGCCACATGAATGCAGAGGATCATGGTTGTGGCCAAAACGAAAAGCAAGGGCCAGGAGAGTGACAGCAAGTGAGGAACGCACCAGGACTTAGCGTGCTTGTTGAGTGGAACCTGAGTGCAGATTAAACCAGAGCCAGGACCAGGTGGATCCTGAAGAGGACACGATGAGAACCCCCCTGGGCTTACAGAGCCTCCTCCTCCACCAAACAGAGAGCGCCTCTTCCCATGAAGCCATGGGGCACAGTCACCAAAGATGGAGAGACGAGACCCAGAGATCATCCAATCTGACCTTCTCCCTTGGCTTAGAGAGACAATGACGTTCAGAGAGCCAAAGCGTTCAACTGGATAATGAGCGTGAATGTGAGCATCTGTTGGAGGGTCTGAGGGCCCGTGAAGAAGAGAGATGCTCACAAACCAGCCATCAGACCAAGCTCACTGCAGAAGAAAACAATTAGGTTTTGTTTTCCCACTGCTGATTATTTGCTGTTGTAGGAAGGTTTGGGGTTCCCACTGCTAATTATTTGCTGTTGTAAGAAGGCCAGTCCACACATGGATCAGCAGAGCCTGGCTTCAAAAATTCAGAGACATCTGCATGCATTCTTGGCTCCAGTAAGCCACTGGACTCATATTTAAAACAAAATAATCAGCATTCTTTCATTCCCAAACTGTAACCATCACCCAGCAATGACATGTGTATGAAGAGAGGATTACTTAGATAATTCCTAAGTCTTCCTCTCAGTCTCCAACATTAGTGTGTGACCTTTAGAAGGGTCAGAGTCTTCATTAGAAGCATGCTACTGCACCCAGCACACAGTTGAGGGGTGTACTGATTTGTTCTCTTTATTTGGAGGTGGAGGGGCTGGAAAGGAATGAGATTCATTTGTGTTCCTACCTGTACTTCAAAGGAAGCTGTAGGGATAAGCATAATAGTAGCAGCTGGCATTTATTAAGTGTTCCAGGTGCTTTATTCTGGATCTTTTTAAGCCACACAGTAGCACGTCAAGGTGGTGGCTGTTATCCCCACTGACAGGTGAAGAAACCCAGCGATGAGGGCTTGCCTGAGACCACGTGGCTGGTAAATGGCAGAGCCCCAGGATGGAAACTCAGGTTTGCCCGGGTCCTGGGGTCAGTCTCCTCCAACCTCCCCTGCCTGCTCAGGGTTGGGGTCGTAGGTAGAATCTGGGTTACAGTCTGTGCTGGCTGGAACACACAGCGGAAAAAACCCTCCAGTACTCTGGTACTAAGCGTTACCTTTTCCCTTCACCTGTTTGTTCTCATGGGCAATTGCATGAAAACCACCTGGGTTTCCACTTTCAGCAGGGTGTTCCATGGGGAGGATGATGGGATAAAAAAATTAACGGAAAGGATGGACAGCGATGGAGTTCCATTTGAGATTTGCTCACCACAGCCTTATTTTGAGCCATTTACAACCCTGGCCTTTGTCTGCATTTCCACACTCAAGGTCATGTTGCATTATTGATCCTTAACAATGTTTCTGCTGCTGTAATAATTGTCATAAACAGTGGACTTTTTCAGAAGCATGTCATGATGAACACAGTTTAAAGAGAGAAAAGACATATACCCCTAAGTAATACCAATTGCACGACAAATTTCTTGCAGAATAACAAATAGGTCACAGCAAAAGCAGCAGACAATTATACCTGGGTTCCTACTAATATCAACTATAGTGAAACAGGTTTTTAGAAACACATAATGCTAAGAAACTATCATATTGAGATGAATTTTCTGGTGTTAATGGTATCAGACACGGAAATTGAGACAAACATTTTGTGCATCTCTGGCTATTTTTGAGTATGAAATATATGAGTCTCAGAAGAGCGCAAAAAAGAAAGAAAATTTGTCACATTTCAAACCAACATATTGAATCAAATAAATTAAACCATGATTCTCAAACTGCTCATGCAACTGACAGGCCCAAATGCATTTTAAAAAGGAGTCTGATTCCAGCCCCTGAATGACATTATCATCTCCTCCCCTCCTTAGCTGTGTGCTGTGAGATCTAACCACAATCAGCAAATAGGAATGATGCTATATGCTCTTTTTCTGAACACATAGTAGCTTTCATGGCTAAATTACTCAATACTTAAGTATATATCACTTTGAGTTTGACTGGTTATTTTTACTATGCAGCTCTCGATTGGCATTGACTGCTGCAAAGCAGCCGTTTTCCCTTTCTAAAGAGAAACCTGCTCAGTCTTAGACAAAGACAGAAAAGGCAGCCCTACTAATAATGATCTAAAGTTAATACAAAAGCAATTAATATTCCAGGACTTCTGCTGGTGTCACTCATCAAAAGAGATGCCATCCAAGACAGCCAAAGTAGTCAGAACGCAAGCTTTCGCCCTGGCTTGTTATCAGAAGATCTATTTAGTCGGACAGTGTTGACGTGAGAACTCGGATGACGAGGTGTGGCTCATTTTCTACCATCTACCTCCGCTAACAATTACTGCTGATGATGGGTGGAGTGGGGGGAAATCGTGTCTTTAAAATCTCTATTACCTTTTCTCCCACTTGGATTTCAAGTTCTCTTAATGTGCGGCAGCAATCCATTTCATTCCCACCTTCCCTTAGAAACAAAAAAAATAACTTTATTAAAACATTTTAACCAAATAAGTGTTTACACAGGATATGCAGAGATCAAAATTACAAGGATTTCCAAATAATCTATTTCAAAATGCAAGGTATTTCTTACAAGCTACTGTCTGCCAGGATCATGAACTTGGGCAAATTACTTTGTTTCCCCTGGCCTGTTTTCTTATCCGTAAAATGAAATACAGTAGCATTTACTCCTCCTAAGGTAATGTGCAAATTAAACAATTACAGCTGACACTTAATGAGCACTTACTGTGTCCCAAGCCTTAACAAGCCTCATCCCTTTTAAGCCTCTCAACAGCTCTATGGATTTGGGACCATTATCATCCCTGCTTTACCGAGGAGACTGACGAGGATCTTAATAGATGAGGAAAATGAAGGTCACATGTGAGGAAGTGGAGGCGCTAGCGTCAGACCCAGGTGTTCTGGGTTCACATCCAGCTCCTAACCTCTCTGCTGCGGCTGCAGCACTTTGATCTGACCACTGTGGGGCTCTAGGTCCCCTCAATGGCTCACTTTCAGCTGCTCAATGAAGGTTCAATGTGTCTGTACCATCCCTGGGTTTCATCTGCTTGTCCCTATTCACTGGTTTTTATTTTGCATTATCTGTGTATTTACAAACCACTGCAGCGCCCCTCCTTGGGACAAACTGGTAGGGTGAGGGTGGGAAGAGAACACGAGGAGGCAGAGCTGGTGCCCCCCACTTTACAATGTCTATCCATGCCTCCTACCTGCCAGGTCTGGGGCCGTGGTGCTAAGTAAGACACCGCCCGTACTGGTGACAGTGACGGATGGGAAATAAGCAAACAAGTAATGTGAGCTGAAATAATAACAGGTGCCTTGAAGACAATAAAGATGGGCAGGGAGATAAATTGGAGATGGGGGAAGATGGGATGACTCTTTGGATGGAGTGGGTAGCAGGTCTCTCTGGCCAAGTGTCTTTTGGATAGAGGCCCACAAGGTGAAGGGCCATGAAGCCTTCCAGGCAAAGCAAAGGGAACAGGCAGCTGGCATGAAGCCCTTGGCTGGCAGGAGCTCAGCAGATCCCAGGGTCAGCAGGAAGGAGGCCAAGGAGACCAGAGCTGGATGGGCAATAAGGTGTGCAGGCTATGTTCAGATGGAGGCAGATGCCAGGCCCGTGAGTCTGTGGGCCATGATAAGGAGTCTAGACTTCAAAGGGTAAGGGGAAGACACTGGAGTGCTTAGCAGAGATTAAATTCCTTACATAGGAGGAAACTGAGTCTCAGAGGGGTTCTGTTCCCAAGTTAAAGATAGGACCTGATCAGGAATTCAAATCTATAATGCTATGTTAAATGTAATCTTTTAAATCCTCTTTAATAATATATTCAATAGATACAAAACACTATTTGTAAAATATTTAGGAATTAAAGAATAAGCCGGGCGTGGTGGCTCACGCCTGTAATCCCAGCATTTTGGGAGACTGAGACAGGCAGATTACCTGAGGTCGGGAGTTGGAGACCAGCCTGACCAACATGGAGCAACCCCGTCTCTACTAAAAATACAGAATTAGCCGGGCGTGGTGGGGCATGCCTGTAATCCCAACTACTCAGGAGGCTGAGGCAGAAGCATCACTTGAACCTGGGAGGCAGAGGTTGCAGTGAGCCAAGATCACACCATTGCACTCCAGCCTGGGTGACAACAGCAAAACTCCATCTCAAACAAACAAAAAAAAAGGAATTAAAGAATAAAAATTAAACAAATGCTTGTTTACTCAACCCTAGCCCCCATCCAACTGAAGCAATGCAACACTACCAGTGCCTTGGAACTCCAGGAAGCCCTCCCTTCCCAATCACATCCTCCTGCCTACTTCTAGCCAAGTTGGCCAAGGCTTTGTCAGGTCCGCACTGCAGTTCAGCCCCTCCCTCTAATCAATCCTGCTTCAGCCTGCTTCCCTTTACCGGTGTTTTCCCTCGCCTACATCTTGCTCCCCAAACTCCATCTCAGTGTCTGCTTCAGGAGAACCCAGCCTATGGCCATTTATTGTCAGGTACTAACTTAGTGACACCAGCTTTCTTTAGATTAATATTGAATGGTATGTCTTTTTAAATCTTTTCACTTTTAACCTTTATGTTTGGGTTTAGGTTTTTCTCTTAGTGGATTTTACTATTTGTTATCTAGACAGACAATCCTTGTCTTTTAAGTGGACTACACGATAATTGAATGTGTAAGTCTTAAAATTTATTTTGCCAGAAATTAATGTAGTTACTTTCTTTTATTTTTTCTATTGCATAATTATTTCTATCCTTTTTCTTTTAGTCTTTTTAATCCTTTCTACTTTCAAAAAGTCAAAAACTGGAATTTTTATCCAGTCTGATAATCTCTGTCTTTTAACTGAAATATTTGATCCTTTGCATTTAATGTAGTTATGTTATATACAGATGGGGGTAGGTCTATAAATTTGTGTTCTCTATTTGTAGTATCTGTTGTAGATTTTGTCCCCTTTCTTACCTTCTTTTGGATTGAGTATTTGAAAATCATTTCATTTTTTTCTTCCAAATGTTGGGAGTTAAATACTTTGTTTCTATTCTTTAGCAGTTACCCTAAAAATCACAATGTGCATATATAACATTTCAATGTACAAAATTAATCAATATATTTATCCTCCTGCTGGCTATCAAATAGATCTTAGAAAACTTTAACTCAATTTATCCACACTCAGCTGATCGTTGTCTAATGTTTTAACTCTGAACTTTTTATTTAACATGCACAGACATTTTTGTAACCACCTTATAGAGCCAAAAATCATTTCTATTTACCCATATTTTGCCACTTTCTTTGCTTTTCACTCCTAAATTCTCAGACCTTTCATCTAGGATTACTTTCCTTCTGCTTCTAGCAGAATCAAGATCTTTCAGTCAAGATCTGCAGGAGATTAAATGTCTCAGTTTTTGTCTGAAAAATGTCTTTAACCCTCAGTCTTTATTTTTTTTTAATGTTTTCTCACTGACTTTTATGTCTATAATATTCAAAAATTCAAAATAAGCTGTCCAAATCGAACTGACCTTTAGAGGCATACAAATTCAAAATGTTTTACAACAGGTTTTCTTAAAAATATAGGTTCTGGCTGGGCGCAGTGGCTCATGCCTATAATCCCAGCACTTTGGGAGGCTGAGGCTGGCGGATCACCCGAGGTCAGGAGTTCAATACCAGCCTGACCAGCATGGTGAAACCCTGTCTCTACTAAAAATACAAAAATTAGCCAGGCGTGGTGGCGCACACCTGGCCAAAAGCCTTTCTTATTTCTTTCTTCTCTTCCACAGGCTGGAGTCAGCTAGACCTGACTAAAGTCAGCTTCACATCTACTCTGTGAACCAATGCTCTGCTGATGCTGTTTCCTTTATCCATCTGAATCTCTGATACCTGGACTGCCAAAGGAATCTTGCAATACACAGTACTGGTGAATAAATTCAGCTTCACGGCTGGGTGCGGTGGCTCAAGCCTGTAATCCCAGCACTTTGGGAGGCCGAGATGGGCGGATCACGAGGTCAGGAGATTGAAACCATCCTGGCTAACACGGTGAAACCCCGTCTCTACAAAAAAAAATAGAAAAAACTAGCCAGGCGAGGTGGCGGGCACCTGTAGTCCCAGCTACTCGGGAGGCTGAGGCAGGAGAATGGTGTAAACCCGGGAGGCGGAGCTTGCCGTGAGCTGAGATCCGGCCACTGCACTCCAGCCTGGGCGACAGAGCGAGACTCCGTCCTAACAACAACAAAAAAATTCAGCTTCAACAGAATTCTCAGGTTCTTTAGGAGGTTTTTCTTCAGAACTCTCAGTAAGTCTTCTTGTGTGGTGCTCAGAAAGCTTTGAAACACTTCTGCTAAGATTTATAATGATTGTTTTATACACGAACGATTGTAGTTATTCCTCATGGAAGCAACATCGTACCAAGCGCCACATGGATTATCTAATACACAAGGGCCGTCTCCATCCATATGTAGAAATGTCCTACACGTCCATCTGAAGCAAATCTCAAAAGGTTCAGCCTGATCATTTTAAGCAAAATCATTCATTGGGTGTTTCTGAAGAGATGATGATGATGTTTCTACCGTTATTATAGATGATTCAAGGTCCTCTATACTCAATACAATAGTTCCACATTTTGCCCTTAACCACCTCTCATACACTCAGAGATAGAGACTTTTAAAATATCATTCCAGGTCATACCTTTATAATCTTCATGCTGCTTCCAACTTAACCAACTACTATCAGATATTCAGGAACTTCCTCAATATGGTGATTTTGATACATGACAAGTTCTGGTAAGGCCAGGACAGAAGAAATGGCATACTCTGTCTGTGTTATGTTCACTGTATGTTATCAGTGGCATTGAGTTTTGGCTGGTATAAAATGTGATATCCTGGCCGGGCACGGTGGCTCATCATGCCTGTAATCCCAGCACTTCTGGGGCTGAGGCAGGTGGATCACCTGAGGTCAGGAGTTCGAGACCAGCCTGGCCAATATGGTGAAACCCCATCTCTACTGAAAATACCAAAATTAGCTGGGTGTGGTGGTGGGCGCCTATAATCCCAGCTACTTGGGAGGTTGAGACAGGAGAATCACTTGAACTCGGGAGGCAGAGGTTGCAGTGAGTTAAGACTGCACCCTTAGTGAGCTGAGATCTGGCCACTGCACTCCAGTCCGGGCGACAGAGCGAGACTCCGCCTCAAAAAAAAAAAAAAAAAAAAAGACTGCACCCTTGCACTCCAGCCTGGGCAACAAGAGCAAAATTCCATCTCAAAAAAAAAAAAAAAAAAAAAAAAAGCGATATCCCCAAACATATTTCCAGAAGGGAATTGCTGTGACCAGAATATGAAATCCCACCACCACAAATTCAGGGAATTTGAGCTGCACCTCCATCTATGTCCCAAAATCCAGCCCCAGTGTAATGACCTGATAATGCAATCACTACCTCTTATTTTTATGAAAGTTGATGTGAAGAAATTATACGAGCTCTGGTTGAAACAGTTCTTGTTGGAACACAGTAGGCAGAGGTGCCAGATGTTTTTGCTTTTTCCAAGTACTCTGGTATCACTAGATGAGGGTCCCATGGGCTACTACAGAAAAAACTTACTCTTATTTTTAGAAATACGGTATAGAGGCTGGGTGCGGTGGCTCACACCTATAATCCCAGCACTTTGGGAGGCTGAGGCAGGCGGATCACCTGAGGTCGGGAGTTTGAGACCAGCCTGGCCAACATGGCAAAACTGCATCTCTACTAAAAGTACAAAAATTAGCCGGGCATGGTGGAACACACCTGTAATCACAGCTACTTGGGAGGTTGAGACAGGAGAACCGCTTGAATCCAGGAGGCAGAAGTTGCAGTGAGCGGAGATCGCACCACTGCACTCCAGCCTGGGTGACAGCAAGACTCTGTCTCAAAAAAAAAGAAAGAAAGAAAGAAAAGAAATATAGTATATAGTATAGAGTTCTGGGATGACAAATATTTTATGTCAGAATACTGAAAAGATTATTTCATTACCTTATAGCCTTCACTGTCACTGTTGAGAAGTTGGTGTCAGTCTAATTGTCACTCCTCTGAAGTCAATTCTGTTTTTCTTCTCACTGCCTATAACATTTTCTCTTTGGTTTTGATGTCTGCAGTTTCACTGTGATAATGTCTAGATAGGCATTTCTTTTTATTTATCTGGCTTGAGATTCTCAGCCATTATCTTTTCAAATATGATCTCTGCCCCGTTCTTTCTCTTATATTGCTATGGGTTGAAGGTGTTCCTCCAAAATTTAGGTGTTGCCACTGTGAGAAGATTAAGAGTTGGTTAGGCCTGAAGGTTCCGCCCTCTTGAATGGAATTAGGTACTTTTTTTTTTTTTTTTTTTTTTCTGAGATGGGAGTCTCACTCTGGCACAATCTCAGCTCACTGCAACCTTCGGCTCCTGGGTTCAAGCGATTCTCCTGCCTCAGCCTCCCAAGCAAGTAGCTAGGACCACAGGCATGCACCACCACACCCAGCTAATTTTTGTATTTTTAGCAGAGACGGGGTTTCACCATGTTGGCCAGGCTGGTCTTCAGTTCCTAACCTCAAGTGATCCACCCACCTTGGCCTCCCAAGCATTTTGAGCTCATTCATAAAAAGGAATGAGGTACTAATTCATGCTGTAACATGGGTGAGCCTTAAAAACATGTGCTAGACACAAAAGATCAGCCTTCTTGATTGGCACACAGGTCACAGGAGCCTGGGATTACAGGCGTGAGCCACTGCGCCCAGCCTCAGATGCCCTTATAAAAGGGCTTGTCAGAGGGCGCCAATATTCTCTTGCCCTTCCTCCTTCCACTATATGAGGATGCAATAAAGAGGCCTTCACCACACACTGCTGCCTTGATCTTGGACTGCCTAGCTTCAAGAACTATGAGAAATAAATTTCTTTTCTTACAAACTATAGTACCCAGTCTCAGGTATTCTGTTACAGCAGCATAGAACAGACTAAGACAGGTATCTTTTTGGAAATCCAATTAGAAGTATGTTAGGCCTCTTCTTCCGTCTTCCATGTCTCTTACGCCTGTCCTCCTAATTTTGTATTTTTTGTCTTTCTGTACTGCATTCTAGGTAGTTTCTTCAGAGCTCTCTCTCATTCCACAAATGTTCCTCTCAGCTGTGTTTAATCCACTATTTTTACCCATCCACTGTATTTTACATCTACAATCAGATTTTTCAGAAGTTCTATTTTATACTTCTTCAAATATTCACTTTATTGCCTGTTTTGCATTCATATTTTGAATCTATTCTTTCATTTCTTTAAACACATTAAAACACTAGTTTTAGATTACATACATGATAGTTCCAATATTTCAAGTGTTTGGGGACCTGATTCTGTTGGATATGACATCTATTGGTTTGCAGTCCTCATTCTTTGACAGTTTCAATGTTTTGAGTGTTTAGAGATCTGATTCTATTGGGTATTATATCTATTTGTTTGCAGTTCTCATTCTTTGATAGCTCCAATGTTTCGAGTGTTTGGAGATCTGATTCTATTTGGTATGATATCTATTGGTTTGCAGTTCTCATTCTTCGACAGTTTCAATGTTTTGAGTGTTTGGAGATCTGATTCTATTGGGTATTATATCTATTTGTTTGCAGTTCTCATTCTTTGATAGTTCCAACGTTTCGAGTGTTTGGAGACCTGATTCTATTGGGTATTACATCTATTGGTTTGCAGTTCTCATTCTTTGTCTCTTCATATGTTTTTTAAGATTTTTTGTGTGTGATCTGATGTTACTTGGCACTTTATCTGTGGAATTTCTTCAAGGGATAGGTTGAAGATGCATTCTTTCACAGAAGGGCACACCCCGCCCAGGACTACTCAAATAAGTTCCTTGCCTGCAACTTTTCAGAACACATAGCATGAACTCAAGCACAGACTCTCATGCAAATCAACTTGTAATTACAATTTTCCCCTTATTCACTCAACCAGTGTTGAAATAGGTAGTTTTCCTTATTGTGCCCTTTTGTGATGAAGGTTTGTATTTGTAATCGCTGAGGGTGTAGGGTCCTTACTTTGTAGGCAACCGTCCTTTGTTAAGTCCTTCCACCTTGGGAAGGCCTTCTAGGCTTTGTCTCTTGTCTCCGTACTCCAAATGGCAAAACTGAATACACAAATTCACCAGGATTTGGCCAATACCCTCAGGGTAGAAGCTGACTTTACAGAGTGCTCCCTTCTCTAGATCCCAAGTTTCACTCTGTTTGGCCTTTGAAGATTCCTTACTTTCTTGCCAGCTCAGCAATGTATTAAAATGTATGTATATATTTTGCCTTTTATCCAGCATTTTAATTATTTTCAGTAGAAGTGTTGTTCATGGTACATAGCCTACTGTATTGCTAGAAAAATAAGTCTCTGTTCCCTATAATGTATTGTCTCCAACAATGAAGATAATTCTGCTTCACGAGTAAATCAGAAATCTTTCAAATTTAGTTTAAATGTTTAGCCTTTTATGTTTAAGAGAGTAACTCATGATCCCTTTCATCTCAGATTATTAGACAAGTTTCACAATAAGGAAGAAAAGGCTCTCCTGCTTTCAGTTTTTCCAGTTTTAGCTTTCCCAACTAAGAATATTCATACTAGTTTACTGTCCACCCAAGAATGTTATTCATAAAATTGGGATGGTTTTATGTCAAGAACAAGAATATGCAGCCTATAAGACAAACGGTCATTCTTTTGAAAGAGCCTGGAAATCATCTTAGTCCCCACTTAGCACCAACTAAAGAGAGCACAGAGAAGTTCCAAAACATGGAGGGGATGCTACTGTGTCACTCTTGCTGGAGCTGCTGCACTCATTCCTTTTTTTTGAGACCAAGTCTCACTCTGTCACCCAGGCTGGAGTGCAGTGGTGCAATCTGGGCTCACTACATTCTCTGCCTCCTGAGTTCAAGTGATACTCCTGCCTCAGCCTCCGGAGTCGCTGGGATTACAGGCACACACCACCACACCCGGCTAATTTTTGTATTTTTAGTAGAGATGGGGTTTTGCAATGTTGGCTAGGCTAGTCTCGAACTCCTGACCTCAGGTGATCCGCCCAATTCAGCCTCCCAAAGTGCTGGGATTACAGGCATGAGCCACTGCGCCTGGCCATCTTTATTTTTTTTAATTGTGATAAACACGCACAAAAAACATAACCATTTTTAAGTGTGTAGTTGAGTAGTGTTAAGTATATTCACATTGTTGTGCAAAAGATCTCTAGAACATTTTTATCTTGCAAAATCAAAACTCTACACCCATGTACAGAAATTCCCTATCTCCCCCTCCTCAAGACACAGATTCTTACACCTAAACTGTATCAGTGATGCATCCATCATAAAAGCCATGATACCAGAATTTTCTAATATTTCAGGATCAAATTTAATTTTTTTATCCCCTTAGGAAGGTCAGTTCTTCATTCTATGATTTTGAACATCTTTTGTTCATATTAAATATAGTTTTCTCTTATCAATTGATGTTAATTGGCTTTTGTGGGGTTTTTTTTCAGTGAACTAGAGAGTGTATTTATAATTTCAACTTTTATTTTTTATTCTTTTTTTTTTTTTTTTTTTTTGAGACATAGTCTCACTTTGTCACCCAGGCTGGAGTGCACAATCTCAGCTTACTGCAGCCTCCACCTCCCGGGTTCAGGTGATCCTCCCACCTTAGCTTCCCGAGTATCTGCGGCATGCCACCATGCTCAGCTAATTTTTAAATTTTTTGTAGAGATGAGATCTCACTATATCATCCAGGCTGGTCTCAAACTCCTGGGCTCAAGTGACCCTCTCACCTCAGCTTCCCAAAGTGCTGGGATTACAGGTGTGAGCCACCACAACCAGCCTCAAGTTTTATTTTAGATTAAGGAGTACATGTGCAGGTTTGTTACATGGGTATATTGCCTGATGCTGAGGTTTGGGGTACAAATAATCCTGTCACCCAGGTAGTGGGCATAGTACCTAATAGTTTCTCAGCCCTTGTCCCCATCCCTTCACCCTCTAGTCATCTGCCATGTCTGCTGTTCCCATCTTTATGTCCACATGTACAATGTGTAGCTCCCCACTTGTAAGTGAGAACATATGGTATTGGTTTTCTGTTCCTGCATTAATTTGCTTAGGATAATGGCCTCCAGCTGCAAAGGACATGATTTCATTCTTTTTTATGGCTGCATAATATTCCATGGTGTATATGTACCACATTTTAAAATTTAATCCACCATTGGTAGGCACCTTGGTTGGTTAATTCCATGTCTTTGCTACTGTGACCAGTGCTGTGATGAACATATGAGTGCATGTGTCTTTTGGTAGAATGATTTGCTTTCCTTGGGCTATATACCTAGTAATGGGATTGCTGGGTCCAATGCTAGTTCCAAGATCTTTGAGAAATCTCCAACTGCTTCTCATAGTGGCTGAACTACACATTTAATTCTTAAATATAAGTGGTTACACAACTCCTGAGGAAATGAGGCTTATTCATCTAAAGTCAGATATAAGTAAATATTTTTATTACTAAAACAGTATTTCCTAAATCATATACTAGAATAAATAAGTTTACTGCTGATTGAGACATTAAAGGTCAAACTCCAATCTGCTCATGTTGCAAAAAAAAAAAACAACAGTCCCATGTTTTATGCAAAAACTATGAAATAAGTAGCTCATACAAAGATCTTTTTTTTTTAATTTCTAGCCACGAAAACATCATCACTTTCCAATGAACAACACTAAAAATGTATAAAAACCTACAAATTTTAAATTTGGCAATTTAATATTTTACTTCAAAATTAAATTCCATTAATTCCAATTTTAAATATATTGCAAGTAAACTATTTTTGTCTGGTTTTAATTTTCTATGTTTACATTTTATTACAGTATCATTCCTCTTGTTCTGAAATACATTCTATATAGATGCTAAAATCTTCCCTAAATAAAACTTGACTGGATTAATTCCATTAAATTCCATATGGAGAAGCTCTACAAACCCATCTTCCATATATAGCTGTTGATATGATTAGTTCCAATGGCTTCACGTCATAGCTCTTACTCATCATTTCAAATTTCACATTTTCACATGAGCAAACAAACACTTACCTCTTTATACCATTTATATATAGGTCAATTCCACCAAACCTGGACAGAAAGGCAAGGTACGGTACAGTACCAGAGGTGCTAAGGGGGATCTACAGTCAAAGGAGAAGAATGACAACATGTTAGAGAATTAAGATCCAAGCAATAGACGGTGAAGCAGATTTCTAAATCACAGCTTTCAGGATGTAATAGAGAACACTATTAATGGGAAGAGCATTCCATCAAACATTTAAATACAAACTGCTTAACCCAGGTGTCAGGGTGAACATACATTCTCAGCAAATAAAGTGTAAATAGCACCCTGGAATGCCAGTCTGTGCTCAACTGAAAGTCAACGAGTTATCTACAAAATTATTTAAAATCATCTAAAAAATAAAATTAGCATAAATATACTCTATATATACTCTAATATGTGCTATACATATAATACATATTAGAAGCTGAGGCCATAGCACAATTGTATACTGAGTGTCACATGAACTTCGTACATGACTTTGTATATATAGTTTTAAGGTAGAAAAAAATCCATTTTTAAATTAAAAATTCCACAAAGGGTATCATTGGGTCACGTGGGTCAATACAGACTGCAGATTTAAATAGAAGTATTACCTCAATGTTTAATTTGCTAACGCTGATAGCTACACTGTGATTATGCAAAAGAATAGCTCTTAGGAAATGAACGCTGATGTTTTTTGAGGTAAGGAACTATGATATAAGCAACTTCCCCTCAAGTGTTTTTTTGTTTATTTGTTTTTGTTTTTATTTTTTGAGATGGAGTCTCGCTCTGTCACGCAGGCTGGAGGGCAGTGATGGAATCGTGGCTCACTGCAACCTTTGCCTCCCCAGTTCATGCGATTCTCCTGCCTCAGCTTCTGGAGTAGCTGGGACTACAGGCGTGCACCACACCCAGCTAATTTTTGTATTTTTAGTAGAGATGGGGTTTCTCCAGGCTGGCCAGGCTGGTCTTGAACTCCTGAGCTCAAATGATATGCCCGCCTCGGCCTCCCAAAGTGTTAGGATTACAGGCATGAGCCACCGCACCTGACCCCCCTCAAGTGTTTTTAAACATATATACGTGTGTGTGTGTACATTGTTTGTGTATGTTGTTTGCATACACATACACACAGATAATGAGAGATCACAGGAGAAACAAATGAGGTAAAATGTTCACAACAGGTCAATCTCAGTGAGGGTATATAGGCATTATTTGTGCCATATGAGTGCTATTTGTACTTTTCTTATTCTTGCAACTTTTCTTTTCTTTTCTTTCTTTTTTTTTTTTTTTTTTTGGAGACAGGGTCTCATTCAGTCACCCAGGTTGGAGTAAATTGGCAGGATCTCAGCTCACTGCAACCTGTGCCTCCTGGGTTCAAGCAATTCTCCTGCCTCAGCCTCCCAAAAACCTGGGACTACAGGTGTCCACCACCACACCCAGCTGATTTTTGTATTTTTAGTAGAGATGGGGTTTCATCAAGTTGACCAGGCTGGTTTCCAACTCATGACCTCAAGTGATCCACCCACCTTGGCCTTCCAAAGTGCTGGGATTACAGGCATGAGCCAATGTGTCTGGCCTATTCTTGCAACTTTTCTAGAGATTTGAGATTATTCCTTTTTTTTTTTTTTTTTTGAGACGGAGTCTCACTCTGTCGCCCAGGCTGGAGTGCAGTGGCACGATCTCGGCTCACTACAATCTCTGCCTCCCGGGTTCAAGCAATTCAGTTTGAGGTTATTTCTAAGCAAAAAGTTAAATTTTACTTAATAAGATATTTCCAAACAAGCATTACGAATCTAAAATTTAGATAAACATTAAATAATTATACAATCAATATAAATCTATTTCATCAAGCTTCATACAAATACACAAAGTACCATTTCCCATACAGCTGAATGGCTCCCAACTCTACACAATCAAATTTGTTATTTACTAAGCCCTTAAAATGCTGGCCTCAAAGCTTAGTGCGGTCATCGCAGTCTTCCCCAAAGGATGGATTGCTGTTTACTATTTAAAACATGTTTAACTAGGAAATGAGACCGGGGAGAGGGGCTCACAGGGTGGGCCTTTGTAAAGCCTTTTCCTGGAAAGAATGCCCGTGACTTCTTTTTCTGGTAATGCATTTTTGTAAGTAGATATAACTTTGAGCAAGCATTTCAGTTTCCCTAGCCTTGCAGAAGAAGGGCAAGAGCAGATTAAACATGTAGTTCAAGGTTGGATGCCCTCCTGGTTTTGGTAGTGATAAGAGGAAATGAGGAAGAGAAGAAACTTACATCTGCAGCGCTCACACTAAGTGAGTGGATGCAGGCACTATTCTCAGTGTTTTACATGAGTGGCACTAAAACCACCCTCAGAGGTGGTGTCACTTTCTACAACTCACAAAGCAGTGCTATGGCCTCCCTGCCCGGCACTGCCATGAGTGCCAGCGATCTCTGTGAATCCAGAGCGCAAGTCCATCCCACTGCACTAACCACCCTGCCCATGAAGAAAAAGAGAGTCCATCAAATTATTCAAGCTTTCATCGCATTTCATATTGCTGCTTACAGTCTAACACAAATTCTAATGTGGTAAAGAAATTCTTGCCATGATCAGTCTCCAAAGCTAAGCCCCTTAGACAAGTAAAGAATCTAGTCCAAAAGGAGAGGCTCTGCTCAGTACTTGCCTTTCGGTGTTTACAATTCTGGCAAAAATGTTTAAGAATCAAAACCATCCATGGATGAATTGCTGAAAGCGAATTCTTAGAGTGGGGCTGGGGGAGGCTAGTTTTTAAATCAGTATCCATCATTGTGATAAGTATCTTGCAAGAAGACATTTTCTCCAACCCGGCACAACCACTGGGATGAAAACAGAACTTTGTTTTCCTTCTCTGGAACCAATTTACCAATTCAACTTCTTTAAAAACAGTCTTCATTAATATTCTGGGACTGAGGCCACATTTTTAAAAAACACCGAGTTTGCATCACTCTTAATGGAAACAAAGGTACGGAGCAGATTACAAGCGAAACCTCCTCATACTTCTTGCCCTGGTCAGTCATTAAAACACCCTGACACTCAAACATTCCTGACACAGGTCTTCAAATAAAATTGAAGCTAAAGTAAATTCAGACTATAACTGGAAAATTCTTTCCTAACTTTAAGGGGAAATTACCATGAAATCTTTTATTCATTTTATAAGTGTCCACTTAGGCTTACATTAACTACTAAAAAAGAAAGAGCATGTATCACCAAATGAATTCATCATAGGACCATCTAGAAAAGCCACAGATGCTGGGAAGTCCGTGGATGGAGAAGGGAAGCCCTGCCCTTCATTCCCAATGACCTTGGCCTCCTGCAATGCGCCACACTCCAGCCTCCTTGATTGACACACAGGTCACAGGAGCTTAAGGTTCTGGAAATCTTGCTTGTCATTTAGGATCGACTATCAAGACGTGTTTGTTTTTAAAAAGTCTTTGAAGTTCTACAGTTCTCAGTGGCTTCTTTTAAAAACAGATGTAGCTTTTAAAAACAGATACACATTTCATATTTTCTGTACTTTTGCTCTTCCTGCATAACTGATTAGCTTGGGAAGACTGTCAAAATTTTAAATTAACATTAGATCATGACTATAAGGACACATAGCAGGAAATAATATTTTAACTCTCCATTTGGCATAAAGTATCGGTTAAATCAAGTTTATGAGGAAACTGATATAATGTTTACAAGGATGAATGTTCTTTAAAAGCAAAAGAACATTACCATAAGACATGGCAGTTCTCCCCCTAGGTATGTACCCAAGAGAACTGAAAACATATGTCCACACGAAAACTTTTCACATGAATGTTCACAGCAGCGCTAGTCACAAAAGTCAAAACGTGGAAACAACTCAAAGGTCCATCAGCCGATCAATGGGTAAACAAAATGTGGCCTATCCATACAACGGATTATTACTCAGCCATAAAAAGGAATGAGGTACTAATTCATGCTGTAACACAGGTGAGCCTTAAAAACATGCGCTAGACACAAAAGATCGTATATTGTATGATTCCATTGATGTGAAATATCCAGAATCTACAGTGACAAATCTGTGGTGACAGAAAGTACATTACTATTTTCAGATAAAAGTGGAAGGGAAATGGGGAGTAACTGCTAAGGAGGACAGTTTCTTTTTGGAATGATGAAAATGGTTTTCAGTCAGATAGTGGTGATGACTGCGAAACTCTGTGAATATATGAAAAACACTAATTTATACATGTTTAAAGGGTGAATTTTATGATATGTAAATTATACCTTAATAAAGCTGCTATTAAAAATGTAGACAGGAATAAAGAGTGACGTGGAAAAAATCAAATGCACTTTTTATCCATTATTATAGAAGTAAATAAAGGTGAATTTTTTGTTTAAGGGAAGAAAAAAGTTCTGTTTTCCCCTTCCTTTTCTATCTTTTCTAGCAATTCAGTCCTAACATCATTAGATGGGACAGAGGAAAATGACGTCACAGTGTTGGGGGAGCCATCAAAGCCCCGAGGAGAACATGGGGTGAGGATGATGTCATCATCATAGTGGGGTGTCAGTGCCTGTGAGGGTGCTAGAGTGCATTAGCATGATCTTGGCTCACTGCAACCTCCAACACCTTGGGCTCAAGGTCAGCTAATCTTTTTCTTTTTTTTTTTTTTAGATGGAGTTTTGCTCTTGTTGCCCAGGCTGGAGTGCAGTGGCATGATCTCGGCTCACCACAACCTCCGCCTCCCAGGTTCAAGCAATTCTCCCACCTCAGGCCTCCCGAGTAGCTGGGATTACAGGCATGTGCCACCATGCCCAGCTAATTTTTTTGTATTTTTAGTAGAGACAGGGTTCCTCCATGTTGGTCAGGCTGGTCTCAAACTCCAGACCTCAGGTGATCACCCGCTTCGGATTCCCAAAGTGCTGGCATTACAGGCATGAGCCACCGTGTCCAGCCAAGGTCAGCTAATTTTTAAATTTTCTGTAGAGATGGGGTCTCCCTATATTACCCAGGCTGGTCTTGAACTCCTTGGCTCAAGTGATAATCCCACCTCGGCCTCCAAAGCATTGGGATTACAGGCATGAACCACCACACCTGACCTACTCACAGTATGTTTCCCTTGGATAGCTCTGTTCTGAAATATTATCCAAACATACTCAAATATGAACAGCCAGGGAAATAAGACCCTTCTCAATGGAAAAGACAATCAATGCAGGTCAACCTTGAGATGACCAACATGTGAAAATTACTAGACAAGAACTTTAAAGCAGCTATTTTAACTATGTTCAATGAGTTGAAAGATATATGCTTATAACTGCAGAAAAACAGAAAATCTAAGCAGGTAAAGAGATCATAAAGAGGAATTAAATGGAAATTCTACAACTGTAATATACAATGTCTACAAGTAAAACTTCAAGGGATGGGGTTAATCGCAGAATGAAGATGATAAAAGTCGGTGAACTTAAAGACAGATCAATAGACATTATCCAATCTGAATGATAGAATAAAACTTTTTTTTAATGAACTGAGCCTCAGAGGCCAGTGGGACAATATCAAAATGTTTAAGAGAGGAAAGAATGGGACAGAAAAAAATACACGAAAAAATTATGGCTCAAAACTTCACAAATTCAAAAAAAAAGACAGAATTAAAGGGAAGAGAAAACTTTGAAACAGAACGTTGTATGCATAAAAAGAAACAACAAATAGAACTATACTTTTTTTAAAATTTTAAGTCAGAAAAAAAAAAAAGAGCGAGTCAGTCCTTGAAGTTAAGACTGGAATTTGAGAATACCTAAACTTCACTGAGCTATTTGTTTTGATAACACATTATTCCCCTGTGTTGGAAGAATACACAGTGGGTTGGTTGTAGTATATAGCAAATCCTAAAAGAAGTCAGTTTTTAAATTACTAGGAGGTAGCATGAAGTCAGACTCTGATTAAGGACTAATGAATGAGGCCAGGTGTGGTGGCTCACACCTGTAATCCTGGCACTTTGGGAGGCCAAGGCAGGCTGATCACTTGAGGTCAGGAGTTCGAGACCAGCCTGGCCAACATGGAGAAACCCTGTTTCTACTAAAAATTTAAAAATTAGCTTGGCATAGTGGCACATGCCTGTAATCCCACTACTTGGGAGGCTGAGGCATGAGAATCACTTGAACTCGGGAGGCGGAGGTTGCAGTAAGCCAAGATAGCGCCACTGCACTCTAGCCTGGACGACAGAGTGAGTCTCTGTCAAAAAAATAAAAAAATCAAAAATAAACTAATGAGTGAGTATATATATATATATATATATATATACTTGTCTGTGTGTGTGCGTGCATGCGTGTGTGTACAAATTTAGTTACTGGGTTAAATGGAATACTAATGATATTCTAGCCCAAATTTTCTACTTTGGTCATTACAGACTTATTTTGAAAGGGTTTGAGTCCTACTGCATTTTGTATTATTTTTAAGGGCCCCAAGGATACAGTCCACAAATTTTTACTCCTTTCATCCCCCTGGTGTGGCA
The DNA here is from genome assembly GCF_007565055.1 of Rhinopithecus roxellana. Taxonomy (NCBI): domain Eukaryota; kingdom Metazoa; phylum Chordata; class Mammalia; order Primates; family Cercopithecidae; genus Rhinopithecus; species Rhinopithecus roxellana. The sequence continues at coordinate 5,737,540 of NC_044561.1, forward strand.
CACCACCAGGTGGCCGAGGGCCTTCATCCTCCGCTTCCCTCCCCACGTAACTCAAGGGCCTTCATCCTCCGCTTCCCTCCCCATGTAACTGCATGACCCCTTCTGCAAACCCTTCACTGGCTCCCTACAGCCTCTAGGATCAAGTTCGAACTGTTTTACTAAGTACTTTTCCGAATTGGCCCCTCTGGCCACAACATGACCCATATCCCTTCACTTCCGGTAGAAATCACAGAACTACCCAGGTCCCTGAGTAAGCCTGGCAGGCGGATGCGGGCATCTGAGCTTTCACACAGGCTGTCTCCTCTGCTATAATGACCTTTCCTTCCCCGCTCATTTCGAGAATACCCACTCCTCAGTCAAAACTAAGTTAAATACCCCTCCTCCAGAAAGCCTCCTGGACTTCCTCTCCTCATTTTCAGATAGCTCTCCCTCCTGTAACTCCCAGCCACCCTGGCCATCATGGCCCCTCTCCCAGCACTTGCCAACACTCCGTAAGGGTCTCGCTGGGCTGGGAGCTCCTTAAGGGCAGGGCCTGAGTCTGATTTATCTGCACCACAGTGTCTAGCATTGGCTCTAGCATATAGCCAATGCTCCGTAACTATTTGATGAAGGGAAAATTTGCCAAAATATTAGGTTCCAAAATAGAAGTTGACCCAAACCATAGACCCTTAAAAGAAATGAAAAGAAGGCTGGGTGCAGTGGCTCACGCCTGTAATCCCAGCACTTTGGGAGGCCAAGGCGGGCAGATCACCTGAGGTCAGGAGTTCGAGACCAGCCTGGCAACATGGTGAAACCCCCCCCCATCTCTACTAAGAACACATAATGAGCCAGGCATGGTGGCCCACGCCTGTAATCCCAGCTACTCGGGAGGCTGAGGCAGGAGAATTGCTTGAACCTGGGAGGCGTGGGTTACGGTGAGCCAGCGCCATTGCGCTTCAGCCTGGGCAAGAAGAGTGAAACTCTGTCTCAAAATAAAAAAAAAACAAAGAAAAGAAAAGAAAAGGAAGAAAAAGAAATGAAAAGAAACTGGCTGGAGCAGCGTGACATGCAAAACGTGAGTGAGTATCTGTCAATCATGATCATCTACATCAGCCTTAATAAGTGAATTATGAAAAATAAACAAAACTTCAACTGCTCTGTGGTAACAGTGGTGGGAAAGGCAGGATAGGTTACCTGCTCCCCTGATCTACCTCAGCTTGTCTGGAATTGAGTGATTCTAAGTAGGTACAACATACAGCACCTGAGCCAACACGTCCTGAAACTGTTCTCGCGTGAGCGGCATCAGGAAGTCTGTGATGATTCTTCTCAGTTCACTTTTTGACACAGTCAGGTTCTGACCAGTATCCAGCAGCTGAAAGGCTTTTTGCAACTCATCCCCTCTGTCGGTAATTTTTTGAAATAAAATCCGTTTAACATCTAAGGAGGACAGTGTTGGATTTGCAACAGCAGTGGCTATAAAAGAGATACAGCTATTTATTAAACATGTTTAAAGCCGAGATACTAAACAAAAACTCTTGAACTGTTGAAAGAACCAAGCAAACTTGTTAGATGGTATTTCTCCCACCATATCTGGGTTTACATGCATCACCATTAAATGTCTTGTAGTGAAAAATCTACAATCATCTTTCAGTTCTGAAATTTGGTCAATATCGAATAATAGTAATGACATTAGTAAGAAAAAAAAAGAGAATCTTCCCTATAGAGGACATAGGTCAGCACAAGTGAAAAACATGGATATTGAAAGAAAATTTAGTTAATATCATTCAAATAAATCTTTAAAATATCATATTCACCTTTCATCCCCTTGCCAATTTTTGAAGGGAAAACATGTAATTCTTAAACCCAGACCCTGTCCCTTTCAAAGACAAAGAAGAGATGGATGCTAAAATGTAGATATAAAAATGTTTTGAGGGCTGCGCACGGTGGCTCACACCTGTAATCTCAGCACTTTGGGAGGCCGAGGCAGGCGGATCACCTGAGGTTGGGAGTTTGAGACCAGCCTGGCCAACATGGTAAAACCCCGTCTCTACTAAAAATACAAAATTAGCTGGGTGTGGTGGTGCATGCCTGTAATCCCAGCTACTCGGGAGGCTGAGGGAGGAGAATGGCTTGAACCTGGGAGGCGGAGGTGGTTGCAGTGAGCTTGGATCGCTCCATTGCACTCCAGCCTGGGCAAGAAGAGTGAACTCTGTCTCAGAAAAAAAAGAAAAATGTTCCAAGTGGTCTAACTAAGCTTTTGGGGTTTGAACTTTTTGGAAGGAAAGGAATAATGTCTTGACAATGTTTTAGGTCCCAGAGTCCTCTGTGTCAGCAAAGGAGAGGTGATACACCAGAGGCCTCCTTCCCCCCTCCAAGACAAAAACAACCAGAGGAACAATAGGTAGGAAATTACATAAGTAAATACAGTGAGTACAAACCAACTTATGGTTCTAATCCATACCATATGCATGAAGGCATAGTTGTTCAATTTGATATTTTATAACTAACTAGGGAAAGAGGAGACCAAGAATAATGGTAGTTGGTAAATCCCTCCTACTTATTTATGAGATAAACTTGGTAGCCACAGTTTATTTAGGAGCTCTTTCTTACATAGTAAATCCCAGATATATGTTAAAAGGCTTCAACATTGCCTCATCCTTTATAATAATATTCGCAAGCAGTAGCTAGGGAGGATGCTACTTCTTTCCCTTTGAATGAAAATTTCTTATCAAGCTAGTGCACATTTCTGGCATAAGGACAGTGATAGCTTTAGTCTTGGGGTGACCTGGGCAGGTGAAAGACTCCAGAGATCTCAGTACACCAAGTTGAACCCACCCAGAGGGCAGAGGCGGGGATTTCCTCAGAGCTGTAGGGTGGGCAGGGCTGTCTTCTGCTTGAGGGGATACAAGAGAGAACGTGCAGGCATCCCAGAGCGACACCGCCATGGAGATCGACTGCAGGCCCTAACCCCAAGAGCCACAGCACAGCGGGCTCTGGGGGGCACTTCCACCCCACAGAGGGACTGTGCTGCCATGGGAGATTCTCCCCTGACCCCTACTGAGGGTCCAGCGAACGCAGGGCCTGTGCCAGGGCCTGGGGAGACTCTCGCTCCCAATGCCCACAGTCTCCAGGAGGGAGGTGATTCTGTAACTGGGATGCGGTGGTCCGGTGTGGAGGCAGGCATTAGGTATCTGCAGGGAGCACGGGAGACCTAAACAGAGGATGGCTGGTTTTGGGTAACAGGATGGAAGGTGACAGGAAAGCCTTCTCAGTGGAAAGCAACTTAGTGATCCTGAGGGAACAGAGCTGGAAGTGGGGCTGCTGTGGGGCATGGCCAGCCTGGGCAAAAGGAGGATGGGGGTGGGGACAAGCAGAGGCACATCAGTCAAGAGATGGGACGGGAAAAGTCAGCAGGGCCTGTCCTTGGGCTTCGTGTTCTGGGGTTATGAAATGGCACAGTGGGACTGTCATCAAAAGAACAACATAACCCTATTTTCATTCTTCACCTTCCCCCTGGTACCACGTCTACAGACTCCTCTGATTGGCCAGGTGAGGGACAGAGAGGATGGAACACCTGCATCTGGCCCGGGTGGCTAGGCAGAGGCAGCACACTTCACTTAGAAAAGGAAGAGGGAAGATGCAACAGATGGTATTTTCCAAGATGGGAATGGCAAGATCTCCCAACACAATGTCATGTTAACACTCCTCCCTGCAAAAGGGGGCATACACTCCCCGCTTGAATCTGGTGGGCCTGTGACTATGGAAGAATGGACATCTATTAGTATGATACATGACATGTATGATCTCCCAGATGAGGTCACGCAAGCTGCTAAGGCCTCTGCCTGGTACTATTTATTTATTTACTGAGATGGAGTCTTGCTGTCTCCCAGGCTGGAGTGCAGTGGTGCAATCTTGGCTCACTGCAAGCTCCGCCTCCTGGGTCCAGGCAGTTCTCCTGCCTCAGCCTCCCAAGTAGCTGGGACTACAGGCACCTGCCACCATGCCTGGATAATTTCTGTACTTTTCAGTAGAGATGGGGTTTCACCATGTTGGCCAGGCTAGTCTCCGACCTCAGGTGATCCACCTGCCTCGACTTCCCAAAGTGCTAGGATTACAGGTGTGAGTTACCATGCCCGGCCATGCCTGGTCCTCTTTAGATGCTCACACACAGTCACCACTTGGCTGTGAGGAGGCCAAGGTGCCACCCTGACAGGCCACATATAGGAGTTCTGGGAAACAGCCTTAGCTGAGGTTCCAGGCAACAGCTGAGTCAACTGCTAGCCATTCGAGGACTCTGGCCCCCAATGTGAAGTCAGCCAGCCTCTGCACCTCCCTGGCTGGACTGCATGGAGCAGAGACAAGTTGACCTGCCCAAACTGCGGATCTGTGAGCAAAATAAATGACTCTCGCTATTTCGAGTCACAATGTTTAGGGCATTTGCACACAGCAATAGATACCTTGAGCAGAAGGGGAAAAGGCTTATGGAAAGCAAACGAGTTCAGCCTGGGATATGTAAGCGGGATGTCCATCTGAAAGTTGAATACATACTCTGGAGATCAGAGAGGCTGGAGTGGAGATGGAAGTGTGGGAACTACCTGCATGGAGGCCACAGGGAAACAGGCCCAATGGGACGAGGAGAAGGGGCTGTGGGAAACACTGACTTGTAAGGAAATGGAATTCATCCATTCAAAAAATGTCATGTTTCAACAACTATCATATTTCAACCACTGTTTTCAGCCCTGAGGGTACTGCAATGAGTAAGACAGGTACAGCTTACAATCTGGAGGTGAGATGACAGACAAGAAGCCAATAAATAAATAAACAAATGATAGGGCCATGGTGCACAGTGATGCGTGCAATGAAGACGGAAAGACAAAACAATGAGGCAGAGTACAGCTGGGGGCTGCTTTAGAGAGGATGGTCAAGGAAGTCCGCTCCAAAGTGGGTTTGGGAGCTGAAACCCAGAAGGATAAAAATGAGCCAGCCAGTCAAGAAGCTGAAGTAAGAATGTCTTCAACAGGGAAACCATAGCAACCAGTAAAGAACCCCTGAGCAAGAAGGAGCTTGATACGTCCAGGAAAGAAAAAGGCCGGAGTGGACAGAGTATGGCACACAGCAGGTAGGAAGGAGAACAGTGAGAGCTCAGGCCAGAGGAGGAGAGCGCCAGTCCACACAGGCTTCAGGCACCTGCAGAAAGGATGGTGTTTTCTTCAAAGTGCAATGGAAAGGCTCAGGAGAGTTTAGGCAGGGAAGCAATGTTATCTAATACAGCCTGTGTGGGGTTTTAAAAACGTGTTCTGGCTGCTATGTAAAGGATGGATTACAGGAGGCAAAAAAATGAGGAAGGGAGAGCAGAAAGGAGGCTGCTCCAAGGTCTAGGAGGTAACTGCAGCCTGAACCAGGTGGTAGCCCTGAAGTAGACAAAAAGTAGACAGATAGGAGACATGATCTATCCGTTCTGTAGCTGACAAGGTTTTGCTGATGGATTGGCTGAGGAGGTGCGTGGGGGCTGTTAAAGAAAATAGAGAAATCAAGGATAATCCCTTGGTGCTGGACATGAGGAACGAGATAAATGACAGTGTCATTGCTGAGATGGAGAACACGGGGGAGTCGAGAGACCCATTTAGCCAGTTCAGGTCTGAGATGCCCCTTAGATGCGGTGCACACAGAAAGCTCAGCGAGGCAACTGGATATACAATCGGGAGCTTAGTGGGGAAGTGAGGATGGCACTCTCATTTTGGTTACAGGTGGCATTTCAGGACATGGAGCCAGATGAGTCACAGAAGAGAGGGCAGACAAGGAACAGAGGAATGAGCATAGAGCCCTGAGGGGGAAGAAGGAACTTAACCCTCCCACAAGAGTTCCAAGAACACTCAGAAATGCAGGAAGCACTCGGGCTTCCCTTCCATTTCTGGCTGTCACTCAGAATCTCAGAAGCAGCTGATTCACACACAGCAGCTGTGTGATTCAGAATCAGCCGGTGAGCACTCTTTCTCCCTCTGCCCACCAGCCCGAACATCCTCCTCCTGCCCCCAGTGTCAGAGGGGGATCCCTGTTGTTAATGTACGCCTCCATCTTGAAATCCTCTCTTGGACTTCTCATATATATTTTTAGTTGCTTTCTTAGAAGCCCCACCATTGCAATCAATAATTGTAATGTAAAAGAATCAGAAAATATTGATTTGAGACTATTCTAAAATAGGTGAAGGAAAACTTTTTATTCCATGTGCCTAATGCAACGTCTGAGGATGAAAATGAAAGCAGTAACCAAGCTTGCATAACCTGCTGGTGGGAGTACAAATTGATATAATCTTTCTGGAGGGCAATTTGACAAAATTTTCTATATCCGCTTAGGATATAGAAAGTCACAACAGACTGTCACTGTCACCCTAACAATGAGAACAAGTAGGATAAGCTAAAATATATATATAGTTTTAAAACCCACCAGAGATCTGAGGATGGAAAGAAACTACAATTCAGGAAAGGACAAGCCACTCATCAGAGAAAAAAGAACAGCTCCTTCCGCCTGTGGCACAGTGGGTAAAACGCAAATTCCCTACAGACAGGGGAGGAAGAAAACAACCCAGTAACTAGCAGCCACATGACGCTGACAGATGAGATTCCCAGGGGCCTTGGTCACAGAGCAGGTCTGCGCTCACCCTCTTGGGCCTTCCCCCAGTGCACGTAAGCAGCACTGCACCAAAGGCTGGGGCTACAGGAGAGCTGAGTGATCTACCCTAGCATGGCACACAGGGTTTTGCACAAGTCCAGGGCAGCTGTTTACCAAAGGCTGAATACAGGGAACAAGAACTCAGGTGAACCCTCCGAAGCATATGGGCCCTTCACTAAGTGTCAGTGGCCCACTGCAGGTTAAAGTCAGGGCCACAGGGTGGACAGAGATGTTCCCAGGTGCAGAAAGCCATGGCAGAGCTGGGGAATAAAGAGACCTCCCAAGAAATCCCCCGAAAATGACAGGTAGGTGGTAAAGCAGAGAGAGATCTTCCTGCCGTATGCAAAGCTGGTGGCTGGGCTATAAAGCAGAGAGATCTGTGGAGTCTCACCAGTGCTCACACCTCAAAGACCTGTTGAAGGCAAGCATATGAAACCAGGGGAAACCCAAACTTAACTAAAACTGCAACAAAGTCGACACAGCTCACCTGAGAGATTAAACTGAGCTCACCTCGCCAGAAGCCTGAGAGAAGAAGAGGCTTGTCTTTTCTGGTGGTAAATATTATTGACTTCTGACTCTACTGTTTTTAACACAAATATCTGGCATTACATTTTTTTTTTTTAATTGCAAGACAAGTGAAGAAGAAAAGGTAACCTAATCAAGGTAAAAACAGTCATCAGAAGAATACTCACAGAGAGAACAAATGCAGAAATGACCAGGTTTTCAAACTGAGAATGGGAGACATGTTAGCAAGATGAAAGGGAAAAGCTGAGAACATAGTGAACATATAGAGAATTTCAGCAGAGAAATGGAAAGTGTTTTTAAAGAGCACATGAAAAAAATCTAAAAATTAAAAGTACAATATCAGAAGTTAAGAATTCACTTGTTTTGCTTAGTAGCAGAGTGTACATGCTAGAAAAAACTCGTGAATGCGAACTCGGGTCTACCGAAATTATTCAACCTGAAACACAAAGATAAAAACACTTAAAAAGGAAACAGGGTGTCTAATATTTATTTGCTTATTTGATGTATGAGTTATACAAGTATATATTTACAGTTATATGTTGTGCATGCATGAAAAAGAGACCAGCTCAACTGCTGATGACACCCTCTTGTAGAGGAAAGTGGTGCTGGGAGGCAAATATAACTTTAATTTTTAAAAAGTAAAAAAACGCCAGGCATAGTGGCTCACACCTGTAATCCCAGCACTTTGGGAGGCTGAGGTGGGCAGATCACGAGGTCAAGAGATAGGGACCATCCTGGCCAACATGGTGAAACACCATCTCTACTAAAAATACAAAAATTAGCTGGGCATGGTGGCGCGTGCCCATAGTCCCAGTTACTCAGGAGGCTGAGGCAGGAGAATCATTTGAACCCAGGAGGCACAAGCTGCAGTGAGCCGAGATCGCACCACTGCACTCCAGCCTGGGCAACAGGGTGAGACTCTGTCTCAAAAAAACAACAAGAAAAAAAAAGGTAAAAAAAAAAAAAAAAAAAAAAACCACTCCAGTGCGCTAAAAAGTACCACCAATAGAAATAAAAAGCAAATGACAAAAAAGAAAAATACCTGTGGCACTAAGGCAGATAGAAGGTTCACATTTTTAATACCAAGAGAGCTCATAGTAGTCACTAAAAAAGACCAACCCAAACTAGGTCAACAGGCAAAGGATATGAACAGGCAACTCACAAAAGCAAAAGGCATAAGCCTGGTAAACTTGAGAATAAAAGTTTACCTTACTATTGAGGAAATGCATATTAAATTCACAATGGAACGTTATTTTTCCATATCGAATGGGGAAGATCTTAAAAGATAATCTGTGTTAGGATACTTAGAAATGAGCATTTATAAGTGTCATGAGTGGGAATGTGCTAAGGTGCAAGCTTCCTGAAGGGTAACCTGGTGGTACTCATTAGGAAGCTTAAGAGTAGGAACAGCCTGGATGCACTGGCTCATGTCTATAATCCCGGCATTTTGGGAGGCTGAGGGGGATGGATCACTTGAGGCCAGGAGTTTGAGACCAGCCTGGCCAACATGGTGAAATCCTGTCTCTACTAAAAATACAAAACTCAGCCAGGTGTGGTGGTGTGTGCCTGTGATCCCAGCTACTCGGGAGGCTGAGGCATGAGAATCACTTGAACCCAGGAGGCAGAGGTTGCAGTAAGCCAAGATCATGCCCTTGCATTCCAGCCTGGATGACAGTGTAAGACTCTTGTCTTAGGAAAAAAAAAAAGAAAAGAGTAGGAAAAGCTTTTAACCCAGTCATCCCACCTCACTCTAGTCTTCTTTGTATGATCAGAAGGTTAGTTACATAAATATATATCTGAATTATGTTGTAGACATGAAGCTGTTGAACTGGAATGCATTTATTGCTGATGATGTATTTTGATGTCAAAAACTGCTAAACAAATCCCCGATATCCACTCTCCTCTTTCTCCTTAGAAACAGACCGCTGAGTTTGGGTAGACGCATGGTTGTTGGAAACAAAGTCTATTTCGCAGGCTCCCTGGCAGATACATGGGACTGGGTGGTTCAGGTCCTGCCAGTTGCAAGGAAGCCGGAGTGTCCAGCATGACTAGGATGGCTTCGCCCAATTACAAGGCGAACCGTAACTTCTTTCATAAACCCAACTTCTTCTTTCGCAGTGGCCCCTCTGAGCCCCGCTGACTCCTCAGGCTGTGTTCACGCAGTGCTTTGTAAGTGCATCTTATGGTATTTGGCTCACGCTACTTGAATTCTTTATCTCCCTGTCTAGACTGTGAGCTTGTCTAGGGCAGGCCTTCTCTCAGGTCCATCTCTTTATTCTCAGCACCTATTACAGTGCCTGTTACATATTATGGCTCCGAAAATGTTTGTGAATAAATGAATCAGTAAATGAAGGAACTAATACATGAAATTGAAGGACATATGTTTTTGGAAAATAATAATGTCAAATTCTGTTGCCTTTAAAACTAGTAAGAACTCCAGATGAGTTGAAAACCTATGTCCACATAAAAACCAGTACACGAATGCTTACGACAGCTTCACTTATAATTGCCAAACAAGGAGGCAACCAAGATGTCTATCTATCTATCTATCTATCTATCTATCTATCTATCTATCTATTTATTTATTTATTCAGACAGGGTCTTACTCTGTCACCCAGGCTGGAGTGCTGTGGCACAATCATGACTCACTGAAGCCTTGACCTCGAGGGCTCAAGTCATCCTCCCACCTCAGCCTCCCAAGTAGCTGGGACTCTAGGCATGTACCACTATGCCTGGCTAATTGTTTGTATTTATTTCTAGTAGAGACAAGGTCTTACTATGTTACCCAGTTTGGTCTGGAACCCCTGGGCTCAAGCAATCCTCCTGCCTCAACCTCCCAAAGTGCTGGGATTAACAGGCATGAGCCACCATGCCTGGTCAATACATAGCATTTTATACATTTGTCTAAAACTAATACAATCTACAGCATCAAGAGTGACCCCTCAGGTAAACTCTGAACTTTAGGCAATAATAATGTTATCAGTATGGGTTCATCAGTTGTAACAAATGTACCACACTAATATGAGATATTAATTATGGGGAAACTGGGGGTAGGAGTGAGGGGGTATATGGGAACTTCCTGTGTTTTCTACTCAATTTTTCTGTACACGTAAATCTGCTAAAAAAAAATTAAGTCTACTAATTTACTGAGTGAGTTTTTACATATATAAGCCACTGAATTCTGGAATCACATGCCCTGGGTTCAAATCCTCACATACCACTTAAAAACTTGTAACTTTTAGGCAAATAGCTTAATCAATCTGTGTCCCAATTTCCCCATATAGAAAATAGGGATAAAAAGAGAGCCTAATTGATAGAGTTATCGTGAAGATTAAGTGTCCTGTGAATCCTTTGAACTAAGCTTGGTACATATTAAATACACGTAAGTGATGTCTACAGCTAGTGTTCTCATGTGCTCATGAATACTCACTTGAAGACGATCTGAACATATTTGGGGAACCATTCCTTGAATATACTCTACATGGTGAAGAATGGGGTCTTGAATGTGTAAATTTTCGCATGTGAGGATGCGACCTAAGCCAGTCCGGTATAATCGCCATTTTGCACATTAAATCCCTGTGATATAAAAGAAAACAGATTATGTTACCTTAAAGCATCCATTCCAAATGTGGCCAATTTCCTATCTATTCCTCTTCTGAAAGGACAGCTGGAGAGTGTTAAAATGATGCTAGTCATAATCTGCTCTGCTGATGTTTCAGACTATTCTTAAAGTGAACATAAAAATCATCATTGTGGACTCCTTGTTTTTAGCATATCCAGTAAACTTCAAAACGGCAAAATAAAGAGATTTTGGATGGAAAAATCCACCTACATCTTGACTATCACTGACTCACTTCTTTGGTAGGCAGTAAGGGGAAGAAAGTTTGGATTTTCTGAGCTTTTTTGAAGTGCCCCAGTATAAATTCAACATGCAGTCAGAGGCAAAGCTGGGATGACAGGAACGAAACTGGTGGAGTAAGAACCTCTGAAAATCCTCTCCTCCATGAAATCAATGAGGACACCGGGAAAAATTGTGGAAATCAATTTTTTTCAGAACTCTGTAAATTAACAAAGGCTTACAGCAATCTGGGGAGCATTTATTCTCCCAAAATGACTGAATCTCAAATATGAAGAACATGCCTTGTGGCATTTTAACTTGCCTCATTCCCATTCCCCCTCACCTGCCTTCTCCCGCCCCACCAGCTCTGATGTAGCCTTGAAACCCATAAGCCTGCAATCACAGGGAAAACCCAGCAGGCTGCCAGTCACCGGAGTGGACAGAACAGGGCAGGAGCTCTGTCAAAGCCTCCTTACCAGGAAATTATCATTATTTGACCTGATGTTTCCCTGAAAGATCCTTCTCCCAAGGCTATCTTTATTTGAATTCAGAGCTCACTCAGTGAACACAGCCTATCATGAAGAGGCATTTGTTAGAAGAAATCAGAGGCAATTGTTGTTTAAAATCATGGCAACCTGAATAGGTGGGTAACGGGGCAAATAATAGGCAACCGAAAAGCTTCCAGAGAAAAGCTGGGGAATAAGATATCAATAGGGACTTGAAAAAGCGCCCACATATTCTTGGGAATCTAGGAAGTCACTCAGTGCACAGAGCTATAACTATTCCCAGGGAGAGCTGCATGCTCAGGAAAGACCTGAGAAGGACCTAACCTCTCATCTCCAACTGACCTTCAAGCTCTGCACAAGCAGGAAATGAAGGCTGAGACAAAGTTATAAACGGCCCAGCTAAGTGTTGAAGGAATGCTCCAATACAAAAAGCCCCTCAGCAAAAATTGGGAGTTACTGTTTCCAGGCATTTAAGGAAATTTCTGTCCAACCATGAGCTGACCACTAAGCTAACCAATCAGACTCTAGTGGCCATATATAACAAAGAATACAGACTTTATAAAGTTTAGAAAACTCAATAAACAAATGAACAACAAGCAGTAACAACAACAAAACGTGGAAACGGATGAGAATATGATTTCCACAACTACTACATTATATTATTTAAAATGTCATGGGCCTAGCATGATGGCTCATCCCTGTAATCCCAGCATTTTGGACGGCTGAGGCAGGAAGTTCAAGACTCGAGCCCAGAAGTTCAAGACCAGCCTGGGCGACATACTGAGACTCTGTCTCTACAAAAAAATAAAAATAAAGAAAATTGACCAGGCATGCTGGCATGCACCCATGGTCTCAGCCACCAGGAGGCTGAGATGGGAAGAGCAGTTTAGCCTGAGAGGTTGAGGCTGCAGTGAGCTGTGATTACACCACTGCACTCCAGCCTGGGCAACAGAGTAAGACCCTGTCTCAAAATAAATAAATAAATAAATAAATAAATAAATAAATAAATAAAATGTCCAGTTTTCAACAAACATTTATGAGACGTGCAAAGAAACGAGAAAGTGTGGTCCATACTTATTTTCAGAAACTATGCAAGGAAAGAAAGAGTAGAGTGAAATATTTAATCTATTGCAATAAAAACCCCACCAACCTAGAATTCCAAACTCAATGAAATTACTCTTCAAAAGTGAATGAGAAATAAAGACTTTCTTGAGTAAACAAAAATTGAGAGAATTTGTTGCCAGCAAACTTACTTCCAAGAAATGTTAAAAGGAATTCTTCAGAAAGAAGGAAAGGCCAGGTGCAGCGGCTCATGCCTGTAATCTCAGTGCTTTGAGAGGCTGAGGCAGGAGAATTGCTTGAGGCCAGGAGATCAAGACCACCCCGGGCAACACAGCAAGACTCTGTCTCTACCAAAAAAAAAAAAAAAAAATATATATATATATATATATATATATATATATATATGCCAGGCATGGTGGCATGCACCTGTAGTCCTAGCTACTTGGGAGGTTCACATGGTAGAATCACTGAGCCCAGGCATTTGAGGTTACAGTGAGCTATTATCATGCCACTGTACTCTAGCCTGGGTGACAGACTGAGACCCTGTCTCTAAATAAATTTTTTAAAAAAGAAAGAAATAAAAGAAAACGAAAGAAAGATACATGTCAGAAACTCTGATCTATATTAAAAAAAGGAAGAGCATTTGAGAAAGAGCAAGTGAAGGAAAAATAAACATATATGCACCTAACAAGAGCCCCAATATACGTGAAGCAAAAACTAACTAAATTGGAAAATAGATACTTCAATAATTATAGTTAGAAACCTCAATATCCACATTTAATAATGGGTAGAATAACTAGACAGAAGATCAACAAGACATAGAAGATCTGAATACCACCACAAACCAACTAGACCTCACAGACAACTAAAGAACACATCCAACCAACAAGAGTAGAATATCATTCTTCTCAGCACACATGGATCATTTTCCAGTATAAACCATATGTTAGAGCATAAAACAAGCCTCAATACATTTAAAAGGATTGAAATTATCAGAGTATAATCTCCAACTATACAGAATGAAAACAGAAATTGAATAATTCACAAATATGTGGAAATTAAACGACACACTCCTAAATAACCAATAAGTCAAAAAAGATCAAAAGAGAAATTAGCAAATACTTTTAGATGGATGAAAATGAAGGCATAACATATAAAAACTTATAGGATGCAGCTAAAACAGTGCTTACATGAAAATTTATAGATGCTAATGCCTATATTTGAAAAAGAAGAAAATCTCAAATTACTAACCTAAGTTTATTCCTTAAGAAACTAGAAAAACAAGAGTAAACTAAAGCCAAAGTTAGTAGAATGAAGAAAACAATAAAGATTAGAGCAGAAGTAAATGAAATCAAGAATAGAAAACCAGACAAAACTAACCAAAGTTAGTTACTTTTAAAGATTATCAAAATTGACAAATTTTTAGCTAGACTAGCCAAAAACAATGAGAAAACACTCAAATTATTAAAATCAGTGACTAAAGGAGACATTACTTTTAACCTTACAGAAATAAAAATGATTATAACGGAACATTATACACAATTGTATGCTAACAAATTAGGTAACCTAGATACAATGGAAATATTCTTAGGAAGACGCAAGATACTAAAACTGACTAAAGAAAAAACAGATAGAATTATGACAAAAAGATTGAATTAATAACCAAAAAACTTCCTGCAAAAGAAATCCAGAACCAGGACCAGATGAGTTCACCAGCAAATTCTACCAAACATTTAAAGAAAAATTCAAGGCTGGGCATGGTGGCTCACACCTGTCATCCCAGCACTTTCGGAGGCCAAGGTGGGTGGATCACCTGACGTCAAGAGTTCGAGACCAGCCTAGCCAACATGGCAAAACCCCGTTTCTACTAAAAATACAAAAATTAGCCAGGCATGGTGGCGCATGCTTATAATCCCAGCTACTCGGGAGGCTGAGGCAGAAGAATTGCTTGAACCTGGGAGGTGGATATTAGAGTGCTGAGATCTCACCACTGCACTCCAGTCTGGGTGAGAGAGTAGGACTCCATCTCAAAAAAAAAAAGAAAGAAAGAAAGAAAAGGAAAATAACAATTCAACGAATGCTTCACATATTCTTATGAAAAATAGAAGAAGAAAGAAACATTTCTCAACACACCCTATGAAGCCAGTATTACCCTGATACCAAAACCAGAAAAGACATTAGAAAAAAAGAAAGCAGCAGGGCGTGGTGGCTCACGCCTGTAATCTCAGCACTTTGGGAGGCCGAGACGGGCAGATCATGAGGTCAGGAGATCGAGACCATCCTGGCTAACATGGTGAAACCCCGTCCCTACCAAAAATACAAAGAAGTTAGCCGAGCACGGTGGCGGGCGCCTGTAGTCCCAGCTACTCGGGAGGCTGAGGCAGGAGAATGGCATAAACCCAGGAGGCGGAGCTTGCAGTGAGCCAAGATTGCACCACTGCATTCCAGCCTGGGCGACAGAGTGAGCTTCCATCAAAAAAAAAAAAAAAGAAAGAAAAAAGCTAAAAACCAATATTCCTTATGAGTATAGGGAAAATTCTCAAAAATAGGCTAGCAAACTGAATCCAGCAACATAGTTTTAAAAATCAGACAGCATGGTCAAGCGAAATTTATGCTAGGAATGCAAGGGAGGTTGACCAAACAAAAATCAATTAATGTAATAGACCATATTATTAATCAAGAAAAAAAACACATGATAATCTCACTAAGTGCAGAAAAAGCATTTCATAAAATCCTATATCCTTTAATGATTACAAAAATAAACACTCAACAAATTAGGAATGGAAGAGAACTTCCTTGACTTAATAAAGGGCATCCAAAAAACACTCACAGGTAATGTCATATTTAATGGTGAATGACCAAAAGCTTTCACCATAAGATCAAAAAGAAGACAAGAATGTCTGTTCTCACTACTTGTATTAAACATACTGAAGGTTCTAGCCAGAGCAGTTAGGCAAGAAAAATAAATAAAAGGTATCCATATTGGAGACTAAGATGTAAACCTACCTCTATTTGCAAATGACATTGTTGTATATATAGAATACAGGGAGACAGACAGATACACACACATGCACACACACACACACACACACACACACACACTATTAGAACTAACAAACAAGTTCAATAAGGTTGTAGGATACAAGATCAATATACGAAACTCAGTTAAATCTCTATATACCTACAATGAACAATCTGAAAATACAATTAAGGAAATAATTCTATTTACAATATCATCAAAAGGATAAAATACTTAGAAATAAATTAAACAAAAAGTACAATATTTGTGCATTAAAAACTACACAATATTGTTGAAAGAAATAGACCTGAATAAATGGAAAGATATCCTACATTCATGGATAAGATGGCAATACTCTCCAAACTGATCTATAGTTTCAACCCAATGTTTACCAAAATTCCAACTGCCTTTCTTGAAGAAATTGACAAGCTGATATTGAAATTCATATACAAATGCAAGGAACCCAGAATAGCCAAAACAATCATGAAAAATAAAAATAAAGTTGGAGGATTTACACTTCCTGATTTCAAAACTTAATAGCAACAGTAATGAAGACAGTGTGGTTCTGGTATAAGTATGCACATACAGATTAATGGAATAGAATTAAGAGACCAGAAATAAACTTTTACATTTATCATTACTTGATACTTGTCAAGAGTGCCAAGACCATTCAATGGAAAAAAAAAGTAGTCTTTTCAACAAATGGCACAAAAAAGTGAAGCTGGGCCCCTACCTCACACCATACACAAAAATTAACTCAAAATAGATAAAAGCCCTAAATGTAAGAACTAAAACTACAGAATTCCTAGAAGAAAGCATAGGTACAAATCTCTGCGACTTTGGATTAGACAATGACATGTTAGATATGATACCAAAAACACAGGCAACTAAAGAAGAAATAGATTAATTGGACTTCATCAAACTTTAAAACTTTTGTGCTTCAAAGGATACTGTCAAGAAAGCAATAAGACACCCCACAGAATGGAATAAATTATTTGCCAATCATATATCTTATAAGGATTTAGTATGCAGAATATATTAAGAACACTTACAGCTCAATAATAAGGGACAAATAACCCAATAGAAAAATAGGCAAGGGATTTGAATAGACATTTCTTCAAAGAAAATATACAAATGACCAGTAAGTACATGGAAAGCTACTCAACATCACTAGTTACAGAGAAATGCAGATCAAAACCACAATGAGATACTACTTTACATTCATTAGCAAGGCTATAATAAAAGAAACAAAGAACAACAAGTATTGGCAGGAGTGCAGAGATATTGGAATTCTCATATTACTGGTGGGAATGTAAAATGGTACAGATGCTTTGGAAAAGAGTTTGAGAATTTCTCAAAAAGTTAAACATAGAGTTGCCATATGGCCAAGCAATTTCACTCCCAGGTATATACCCAAAGGAACTGAAAACACATGTCCACCAAAAAAAAGTTGTACTTAAATATTCATAGCAGCATAATTCACAATAGACAAGAAGTGGAACCAACCCAAACTTCCATCAATGGGTGAGTGGATAAACAAAAAGTGGTAGATCTGTTTAGTGAACTATTATTCAGCCATAAAAAGGAATGAAGTGTGGATTCATGCAGTAACATGGATCAACCTTGAAAACATTATGATAAGGCAAACCCCCAAAACCACATACTATATCATTCCATTTATATAAAACGTCCATAATAGGCAAATCTAGAGACAGAAAGTAGGTTAGTGGGCAGCCAGGAAGGAGAAGCAGGGGCAAAAAAAAAAAAAAAAAGAAAAGAAAGTAGATTGGTGGTTGCCAGGAGCTGGAAGGAGGAATGGGACTGCTGATGGATACAGAATTTCTTTTAGAGGTGACAAAATGTTCTGGGATTAGATAGTGGTGATAGTTGCACAACTTAGTATATATACTAAAAGAACACCGAATTATATACTTTAAAATGAAGTGAATTTTATGGTATATGAATTATATCACAATTAGAAAAAAGGAGGAAGAGAAGGAGAAGGTGGAGGAGGAAGGGGAAGACAGAGATGCAGCAGCAGAGCACTGGGTGAGCCAAGGGAGACGTTGCTCCCATGGGTACCTTTGGCAAAGGTGGTTCCCTTTCAATAATTTCTAAGGCAATATGTTTACTTGATAGTTATTTAGATTACGACTCAAAGACCTTAGAGGAAGCAGGGCAAAAGCAAGACATCCAGATATATCCCAGTGAGAGTCACAGCCATGTCCTACTTACCATCAGCCAGGCCCAAGCCCCCACAGTCAGAGCTAACTTGGCTGTGCTCCTACTGCAGCAGGCCTAATGCTCAGCAGTCACCACACTGTTACATGCCTTCATGATTTTTAACTCATAGATACTGCCAGTCTGTGGCAATGAGGAGTTTGGCTTATTAGTGTTTCAGAAAATAAGGGGAAGTTTAGTCTGATTCATTCCTTTTTGGCTACTCTCAACATAAGAATGAATTAAGAAGGCCAAGTTCTAGTTCTACAAGGAAGTTTACAGCATAATTGTCTGAGGCGCCTAAGTTGGCTAACCTTCACACACACACACACATAGTTTTCCTACCAGGTTCCATGTATTAAATGCAAGCGCAAAGTTATTTAATATTCAAAAATAGATGGATGTGGATGGCACTATACAAGTATACAGAATCAGACTAGATGATGCTTCTGAAGTCTTCAATTTGAAGAATCTCAGAGTTTATAGGGTTGAAGAAATGAAGAAGAATTTTTTTAATGTGCAAGAAATCCACATTGGCTAGTACTTTGCTTTCCCTTTCTGGGCAGGCACCCACTCTGCCTTACACTGTACAGTCTAGAGACCCATCTTATTTGCCACAGTCGGGTGGCAGGCCCTGTAGGTAAGTACCACCCCACGTCTTATACCATAGGAGCCCTAGAGCCTCAGCAATCCCACACACATCTTTCTTGGGCTGGATTAATTTAACTGAATTGAATCATTACAGAGGTAAACTTCCAGAATTACAGTGAAAAACATAGCTTGGTATGTGTTCACACAGTCAACACATATTTATTTAGTTCCTTTCTAGGAGTCCAGATATCAGTGAACAAAATAGGTAAACTATTGGACCTTGTGGATCTTATACTGTAGAAATGGAAGGCAGACAATAAACAAATTAATCATACAAGTGAATCAGGTCTATGGAGACCACTGGAGCAGAGAAGAATAGAAGATATTAAGCAAAGATCTAAAGGAGACCAAGCGGGGAACCATGCAGTTAGGAGGACAAGGAAGCAACAGACGGCCAGATGAAGGACAGCCTTGCAGGCCAGTGTGAGGCTTGGCTCTTACTGTGATATCTGACATGTGAAGCCTTTAGGGGGTTAGTGCAGAGGAGATGATCTGGCCTCTGGGTTAAAGGAATACCTCTGGCCGTATGTCATGAATAGGCTTACAGGTGCAAGGGAGGAAATGAAGACAATTAAAAGTCTACGGCAATAATCCATACAAGAGAAGACAGTGGCTCAGACCATGAGGTTTTTGTAAAAGTATTGAGAAGTGATCAGATTCCAGCCACATTCTGAAGGAGGAGTCCATCATACTCCGGTAGATTTGATTCAGCATGCAAAAGAAAGGTTGGATGGAATGGCCATTACCTGAGATGGGAAAGACTGCAGGTAGAACAGGTTTACAGAAGATCAAGACGTCCATTTTGGACATTCAAGTTTAAGATGCCTGTTGGGTATCCAGGTAGATATACTGAATAGGTCACTGAATACGTGAGTTTGAGTTCAGGGGACAGATTGGGGCTGAAGATAAAAGTTTGAGAATCCCAGCACTTTGGGAGGCCAAGGTGGGCAGATTGCTTGAGCTCAGGAGTTCAAGACCAGCCTGGGCAATATGGCAAAACCTTGTCACTACAAAAATACAAAAATGAGCCAGGTGTGGTGGTGCACACCTATAGTCCCAGCTACGCAGGAAGCTGAGGTGGGAGGATTGCTTAAACACAGCAGGTGGAGGTTGCAGCGAGCCGAGATCACACCATGGCACTTCAGCCTGGGTGACAGAAGTGAGACTCTGTCTCAAAAAAAAAAAAAGTTTCAGAATTGCCAAAATATCATGTATATAAAGGCATGATATGAGATAATCCCATCAAGAAAGTAGGTATAAAAAAAGAAAATGTCAAAGGGCTGAGACTTGGGGCCCCCCAACATTCACCGTTGAAGGAGATGAAGAAGAACCAGCAAAGGAGACTGAGAAAGACCAGAGGCCACAGTCCTAGAAACCATGAGAAGAGTAAGTTCTAAGAAGGAGGGTTGATGGTGAGTGTTAAATGCCACAGTAATAAGGGCTTCGGTTTGAGTGAGCCCTATAGGCACCACCGAGGACCCTGATAGTAACAGTGTTGGGGGAATTTGTGTTAAGTGAGTTCCTGAACAGTGAAGAGGAGAACGAGCGACAGTAAATAGAGACAGCAGTTGGAAAGAACTCTGCTGTAAGGGGGAGAAACAGTAGAGCTGACAGACAGTGTGATGACGTCTCGGGAGACATTTCTTCTTCAAGACGGGAGAATCAGCAGCGTGTTTGAACACTTGTGACGGCAACCTAGTAGCAGGGCAAAGAGAAACGCAGCAGGAGAGAAAGATGAGCTTTGCTGGTTCCCACGGTTGGCCAATGGAGATGGGATCTCATGGACAAGCAGCAGGACGAGCCTTCATGGTGACAAAAGAGAAGCTGGAGAATGTGGACTCGGGTGTGATGATGGGAGCTTGTGGCAGCTCCCTTCTGATTCTGTTTTCTCCTTGAACTAGGAAGTCAGGTCATCAGCAGTGAGTGAGGCTGGGGAGAAGTATCTTGGGATTGAGATCACAGGACACAGAATGACACACTGTCTAGAAGAGAAGGCAAGTCGGGGAGTGGGAGAAGTGAAGTGACAGCCAGGGAACTGTAAGAGCCATCTGAGGTTCATGGACACGAACCTGTGGTTGTGTGTTTTTCTCCAGCCATGCTCAGCAGCATGGGTAGGCACAAAGTTGGGTTTAATTTGGACCAGGGTCTTGACAGGCAAGTGTGATACCGCAAGTCAAGGGTGTGTGCAAGGGAAGTGGAGATGTGTACATTCTGGCCAGGAAGGAGCACCAAGGGTGACGGGAATTATCTGTGTAGCTGAAATAATAAAACAAGATTGAAGAAATTAAGATACAAGAAACTCAGCCTGGTGAGGAATTTTGAGAAGGCAAATACATTATCTAACTCAATTATTTATTGGGGACTCACAGAGTCAAGAAATGTGCTTAATATTTATGAAACTTATAGTTACCATTTAACTCTTCCCACACCCAGTTACTCTTCTTCCCATATCATAGGTGAGGAAATCGATGTTCAGAGCAGGCCTGTGACTTGCCCTGGGCTACATGACTGTGGAGTCCCAAGGCTGGAGACTAAGCCTCTCTCTTCTAGAAACAGGAGACGTGCTCTTCCCCGATATCAAGTTCACATGGTTGTCAATGACCAAAGCTTTCCTGTCTCTTTTTACAAAATTAATAACACGTTCCTTAAGAGCAGCCGAAATTCACTGGCTGCCCAGGGTTGTGTGATGGGGACACTCAGGACACTCAGCCGCATTACCCGGCTCTCTAAGCACGTGGGGAACATCCACTGTTACTGCATTCCTTGTTGCAGTGATTGCTGATGCACAGAACCGTTCTCTTTATTTTACCCATAAATTCACTTCCTAATAACAATAAGGCATGCCAGGGCTTTGGCCTCATGCCTTATTACACCACCTGAGGAGTAAGATAATCGCCCGGAAATGCACTGCCTGTTGTGCATTTTATTACTTGAATACAAAGTGATTTAATTCAAGAAACACTTAGTTGAAGACAGCATGAAAAAAAAAATAATCATATGAAAAGTAATTCCTCCTAATGCCACAGACTACACTGCAGGGAATAATCCTCTTCCAGCGGGAGAATGGTCTGGGTGACCTGTTGGTCTCCTCTAGTTCTAATTTCTACCAATTGCGGGATCATAAAAGCTAGTGAGACTTCAATTACAATATGAAGATTCCAAAGGGCCAAATCTGGCTAGTTCTGAAAATGGAGCCTATTGTGTGTTCTACCTAAACATTCTTGGTATAAGCATTTTCTAAGCAACCATTCTCTCAACCATCCATTCTTCAGCAAACATTGTAGGCCACACGTCGGCTAGGTCTAGGGAGAGAAGGAGAACCACCCACCCTGACCCTCTAGTCACCCACCATTTAATCCAGAATGTTAAAGAAAATGGCAGTATGTTGTGAAAAGGAAAGAACGAGGCATCCCCGCAGCATCTCCAACTAATACTACTGTAGCCTGGAGGAATGCAGCATTGCTCTGTGGGGTACCTGTCTGGCTAGAGTGGGTGAGAGTGTGAGCTCTATCGCTCTATCTCCAGGGTCGGATTAAAGACTTTTCCCAGCAGACACCATCCATCAGTTCATCTGAAGGGGAGAAAGAGCTATTCCATTTGTAGACTCCTCAAGCAGAAATAACATGACTTTTTATTGTTATGAATACCATTGTTTTTAAATGCATTTATTTTCCATTTTTAAAAATGCATTTTCAAAGGGCCGTGAAAGCAAGCATGTAGCTTTAAAACAGTGGTTCTCAAAGTGTGGTGCCTGAACCAGCACTTTGAGACCTTTTTTCAAATATGTACATTTCCAGGCTCCACCCAGATAAACTGACTTTCTGGGGGTGGGGCCCAGCCATCTGTATTTAATAAGCTTGAGATCAGTGCTTTAGAAGAACCTGAAGTTGATTGATAAGTATGAGTTTATAGTTTTTGCCTTTAAAGAGGTTAATATGTAAAGTTTCCTACTTTGTATCAGAATGAAGTTAAAAGCCAGCTGCAGACATTACATTTAGGTGCTTCAACTAGCAATAAATGAGCATCTATTTTGCTGGGCACTGGGTGTTATCTCATTTAATCATCAACCATATGACAACCTTGTGAGTTAGACACTATTATCCATATTTTTAGAGGTGGAAAAATTAAACGCCAGAGAGAAAATGCCAAATTTACTCAGTGACAGTGAAGCCAAGACCCAAACTCCGCTGAATTTAATCCTTGGCTTTTTGTCCAATTGTGCCAGCAGGTATGTGTGTGTATGTATTTGCCTACATGCATGTGAGTGATTTGTGTGTATTCTTATGTAAACATTTAAGAGTAATGAAGTTTTCATATATTTGATACAGCAATAAGAAAATCCGTGTATCAATCCATAAGAATGGATAACTTGAGTTTGCAAAATGGTTTAACAGTTCCACAACCTACTCAAGAGAATGTGTAGAAAACTAAAAGCAAGTCATCTACATACATTTCTAATCAAATATGAGGATTCCAGCGTTCATGCCACCAACATTTGAAGACCAGTCCCGCCTCCCCCATTCCAGTCTCATACTGCCTTAATATCTTCGACAGACTCTACTGGCAACCCCTAGTCTATTGTTCTAAACATAGGAATTATAAGAATGCAAGTTGATTTACAAATATATTCCAAATGATAGGGTATCACAAAAAGCAATTTAGCCAGTCATCTGAATTCAATTTAGCAGAAAAATCTGAGCTTATAAACTGACCTGCCTCCACAGCTAGGCAACACTATGGCCACACATTTGGGATGCAGCCTCCCTCCACCAAGGGGCTCCCCAGGCCCTGTACAGCCCCGTGCCCTGCCCGAACCTCATCGTCACAGTCTACCCTCACACACTGTAAGACCCACCCCTACAAACCTAGAAATCAAATGAAAAACGTAACAAACCGCGCAACGTTAATATATTTTAATGGAGTAGGATATCACTGCTATAACTGGTAACTAGAAAATATGTAGAAACATCAAAACACATTTAGGACAATGTCAAGAGAACAAGTACAGTGGAGCATACACTATGAACACAATGATATAAAAATGTATTGTCACAAATGGACAGGGACTAGAATATATGACAAAAATTGCTACCTGGGGATGATGGAGACATTGATCTTTTTATGTTAAATGTTCTTTAATAAGCGTATCATGGCATGTTGTAGACATCATGCCTACCAGTGCCCACTAGGCAGGACAGGAGCTGGCTCCTGCCCATGTCTCCCCGTCATGGCCCCGTGGGTCACTCGGCCCTGCTCCGCCCTGGCTGATTCCTCTGCCTTGAGACCTCCTGGAATGTCACCTTCTGGAGAGGCTTCTCTGAACACCCAGCATCCTCCCTGCAGAGTCTCTCACACAGCCTGCACTTCCCCAGCACTGCATATACCCCAACTTGGCGTTATACTTTTAGTTGGGAAATTAATTCCATGGTAGGCTCTAGGAAATAAAAGGGTGTGTTTACACCCCTCTACCCCAGCCCCAGAGTACTCGGCACGCAACTGCTGCTCCAATGACTGACAAATAAATGGTTTCCACAGCCCTGCCATTCAGACAGCACCCGCCTCCCAACACACACTACACACTCACCACACATACACCACACACACACCACACACACACCACCTTCATCACACACATGTACCACATACAACTCACCCCCCATAGAAACACATACATCACACACAACTCACCCCCCACAGAAACACACACACCAAACACACACATACCACAGACCACTTACCGCCCCCAGACACACATACCACACACACAGAATAGCACACATGCACACCACATGTCCTTCTACTCCTGTATTTTATTGAAGAGTCTCTCTTCTTCCCACCATTCAAGGTAAAAGTTTCCATGCCATTCACGATTCCTCACTCAACCTCCTACTGAGAACTGGTGGCCAGGGTCAGCCAGGTTTCCTTAATGAGCACCCTCGACCCCATGACTGTTCAGTGTCTGTCTTCCCTGTCAGATCATTGATGCCGTGGGAGCCAGGGTCGGGTTTCACCGTGTGCCCAGCGCGTCATCCTCCAGAATGTTATGTTGAACCAAATTAAGTAATTGTGTTTTGTATTAGTTCACACTAGCATGAATGTCTTGCTGCCCCAAATACAGAGCCTATAGAAAAAAAGCTTATATTGTTTTGTTTGTAATACTCTTTATCGTGGATATAAAAGTCTAATTTCAGGAGCTATCTCAGAAATTCACTATTACCTCATGAATATTGTCAGACCCACCACACCTGATGTGATGACAGACACAGATACGGCAACTGAGAAAAAACAAGTCATGTCAGAAACACTGACCACAAGCATGCTGTCAAACATCTCAAAACGGTTTCACTCGAAGCCTTTTAAAGTATAAGAGCTGGCGGCAATTATGCTCTCTCCCTGCTCCTATAAGCAGACAAGGAGTGCTGAGCACATCCTATTTATAGTCAAGCCAAGTCTAAGCAAGACCTCAGCTCCTGCAAAGTTGCAAGTTTCCCAGTTTCAGGGTTTAGGAACTAGAAGTCTTGCTGCTGCTGCCACCTATCGCAGGAAATGTGAATCTAGGCTTAAGAAAAGCTGGATTGTCGAGTGGGCCCTGCTGTCCCACAGTGACATGGGTGGAATCATTCTCTGAACTCACTGCAGTTGTCTAGTATTTCCATTCATGCTGAGCACCAAATTCAGGTCATCCACTGTTAAAACGTATAAGCCAATGCTTGCTGACGTGATATATATGAGAATGCTTACAACATTTTGGCACAGGAGTCAGCACTTAGTAAATGCTTGTTGCCTGGATGACGGACACAAATCAGATAGAAGTGGCAATAGTAACACGATCAACTTTTAAAGCACCTTTCTCTTGAGACCTGAAGCCATGCACAATGACCTGACTGTCTACTGTGCAAAAGCTACATCAGTGAGCACAGATGCTCGGGGAGGAGGAGCATCTCACCTGGCTTTGGTACTGCCTGAGAGGGTGCTTTGCCTTTGGGAGCATTTGTTTGGGTGCTATTTTGTTTCATTCCCTTCAAGATAAAGTATTTCTGACTTTGGGAATTCTGAAAAATAAGAGAGCAATGGGGTTAGCACAGATTGGCTGACAGATTTTCTTACTGGGCCTATGCAAGCTACAAGAATGGAGCCTTTGGGTTTGTCAAACAAGCCAATGATTTGCAAGCTACTGGAGAACTGTGTAGAAAACCTTATGCAAATCACGTGAATGTCACACTAAATTGTAGGATTCCCGGGTGGAGAGATTTTATGTGACCACTGTATGAGCACCACTTCTCTTTCCATGTCTCAATCCAATGCATGCGCACACACACACAGACACACATACACACACCCCTACTGTGGTCCCTTCTGTCTTCCTCACAACAACCAGCATAATCATTTCAAATGCTGATCTCCTTGTGTTACTTCCTTGCTTAGAACACTCCAATTGCCTCCTAGTGCTCTTAGAACCAAGACCAAAGTCCTTGGTGTCTTTGTGGCTGCAGCACGGGCCCTCCCCTGCTTCTCTGCTGCCACCCTCCCCCGGCTCCCTCTGCCTCAACCACACCGGCAGTCCCTCAAATGTGCTCATTCCCAAGCAAGGGTTTTTTTCTCTTCACCTGCTGTAACCTCTACCTAGACCACCTATCCCTCGCCCCTCTGACTAATAAGCACCTCCTTGTCCTAACAATCAAGAGTTCCCACACTTGAGTGGACATGAGGATCACATGGAGGGCTTGTTAGAAACCGATTGCTGGGCCCACTCCAGATTCCCATTCCAGTCCTGGGTTGGGGTGAGGCCTAAGAATTTGCATTGCTGGCCGGGCGCAGTGGCTCACGCCTATAATCCCAGCACTTTGGGAGCCCGAGGCAGGTGAATCACGAGGTCAGGAGTTTAAGACCAGCTTGGCCAAGATAGTGAAACCCCATCTCTACTAAAAATACAAAAATTAGACAGGCGTGGTGGCGAAGTGCCTGTAATCCCAGTTACTTCGGAGGCTGAGGCAGAGAACTGCTTGAACCCAGGAGGCGGAGTTGCAGTGAGCTAAGATTGTGCCACTGCACTCTAGCCTGGGCAACGGAGTGAGACTCTGTCTCAAAAAAAAAAAAAAGAAAGAAAGAAAGAAAGAAAAGAAAAAAAAGGCCGGGCGCGGTGGCTCACGCCTGTAATCCCACCACTTTAGGAGGCCGAGGTAGGCGGATCATGAGGTCAGGAGATCGAGACCATCCTGGCTAATACGGCAATCCCCCTGTCTCTACTAAAAATACAAAAAAATTAGCTGGGTGTGGTGGCAGGCACCTGTAGTCTCAGCTACTCAGGAAGCTGAGGCAGGAGAATGGCGTGAACCCGGGAGGCGGAGCTTGCAGTGAGCCGAGATTGTGCCACCGCACTCCAGCCTGGGCGACGGAGCAATACTCCGTCTCAAAAAAGAAAAAAAAAAAACAGAGACAGAGAATTTGCATTGCTGACCAGTTCCCAAGAGATGCTGGTGCTGCTGGGCAGGACATCACTCTCTGAGAATTCAGGCCCTAAATTTCAGTTCAAATGCCACTTCTTCAGGGAGCCTTCCTTGACACCGCACACTAGGCTGGCTTCCCTTACATGCTTTCACAACAACCTCTGTTGTCCTTCATAGCCTTAGTCCAATTTGTAATGATGTAGCTATTGGGATGAGTCTTTGATTAAGGCTTCTCTCCCACTAAACTTTGAGTTCCATAAAGACTAGAGGCAAAGTAACTGACATCATCACTACATCTCCAGACCCGAGGCCAGTGACCGGTGTTCAGAGGTATTAAAAATGAACGCATGAGTGGATTTGCTTCAGCTGCTAAAGCTTGACAACACAAGGTAGACAACACCTGCCTGTGGCCTCCTGCCTGGAGTCCTCTCTCTAATCACTCAGCGAGTGATATCAATTTTACTTGGAGAACACCTCTTAAATCTATCTTCTGCCTCTCTGCATCCCTGAGGTCACTGTCCAGTTCATGTGCACTGACTGAGATTACAGAAATGGCCTCAGATCACTTCCAGGTCTCCAGCTTCACCTCTGATTCATCCTCCTCTGTTGCCAGGATTTACCTTTCTACAGCACAGGCATAATTATGGTACTCCCTTGCTTGAAAATACACAAGGTAGCCAGGCGCGGTGGCTTACACCTGTAATCCCAGCACTGTGGGGGGCCGAGGCAGATGGGTCATGAGGTCAGGAGATTGAGACCATCCTGGCTAACATGGCGAAACCCCGTCTCCACTAAAAATACAAAAAATTAGCCGGGCGTGGTGACGGGCACCTGTAGTCCCAGCTACTCAGGAGGCTGAGGCAGGAGAATGGTGTGAACCTGGGAGGCGGAGCTTGCAGTGAGCCGAGATTGCACCACTGCACTCCAGCCTGGACGACAGAGCAAGACTCCGTCTCAAAAAAAAAAAAAAAATACACGATGCAGCTGGGAGCAGTGGCTCACATCTGTAACCCCAGCACTTTGGGAGGCCAAGGCTGGAGGATCGATTGCTTCAGGCCAAAAGTTCAAGACTAGCATGGGAAACATAGTGAGACCGCATCTCTACAAAAAAAAAAAAAAATTTAATTACCCAGGTAGGGTGGTGTGCCTATAGTCCCGGCTGCTCAGGAGGCTGAGATGGGAGGATCACTTGAGTCCAGTAGTTCCAGGTTGCAGTGAGCTATGATCACACTGCTGCACTCCAGCCTGGGTAACAAAATGAGAACCTGTCTACACACCCACACACACACACACACACACACGTACAATGTCAAATTATACGTGTGTTAAAATTTCATAGGACTAGTCACCAAGGAAAAAGATAGGCACACTGGTAAAAACTAGCGAAATGTGAGTAAAGTCTTTAGTTAGTATTGACTTTAGTTAAACTGATGTTGAACCAGTGTCAATTTCCCAGTTTCAATAATTATACTACAGTTATTCTGTAAGAGATTATCACTGGGAGATGCCGGAAGTACACAGGAGCACAGTACTAATTTTATAACTTTTATGTGAATCTAAAATTATTTCGAAATAAAGTTTTTTAAAAACATGCAATAATCCGGTTCCAAAATGGTAGCATAGAAGCAAGCTGGCTTCACTCCCACCTGAAAACCAAAAGTAAATATACAGTGCCAACATTATCACCAGGAACATTCCAGAATTCTCATATGAAGATGAAACAGATCTTGGGGCCACAGCTCTGAGGGGACAGTAAGAGAATTCAACTTCCACATCCACAACACCCCTCCCCCCATTCTGCCTGGCACCAAGCCTGCAAAGAAATTTTCCCCCAATTCACTGTTTCTACACTGAGAAAAGTGAGGCTGAGGTGGACAACCAGCTTTTCCACCATTTTGGGTTCCCTGGCAGGAGACCTGTCCCTGCCTTAATCCATCACAAGTGTCTGAAGGGAGAAACATCCCAGAGGACAGAAAGAGGTAAAGAGGTAAAGAGGGGGAGGTGGGACTACCATCTCTAGCTCTTGAAACTCTGTTCTATAACTCAACAAAAGGAGACACCAAATCAGAGTGGCTTTTCAGCAGGCACATGCTGGTCCCCTGGACACAAACCCTAGCCAGTCTTCCCACACTGCTGGGACATCCCCTTTAGGACCCCCCCCCCACCCCGTTCAGGAAGGGCAGCATTCCAAGCAGTTACTAGAGACAAGGTGAACCTGAGCTCAAGGTACCAACAACTACAGCAGAAAAGGAGACAGCAAGCTAGCAGTAAAGAACCTCTAAGAAAATATATCCAATGAAAACAAAACAAAACAAAAAAATCCAGAGAAGACTGGAATACATAACTATCCTTCAATGCAAAAACACAAATGTACGTCCACAAAAAACAGCAGCAAACAGGGAATCGTGATTTCTCCAAGCAATCAAAGCAAAGAACCGGTAACTGGTCCTAATAAAACAGTGGTATTTGAGCTGTCTGTCCAAGAATTCAAAATAGCAATTTTAAGGAAACTCTGTGATTTCCAAGATAACACAGAAAATCAATTCAGAACTTTATCAGAGAAATTTAGCAGAGATTGAAATAATTTTTTAAAAAATCAAGTGGAAATCTTGGAACTGAGAAATACATTTGCTGAACTGAAAAATTAATTAAAGGCTACCAACAGCAGAATGGATCAAGAAAAGGAAAGAATCTGTTAGCTTGAAGACAGGCTATTTGAAAATACACTCAGAGGAGAAAAGTGAAAAAAAGAACAAGAAGCAATGAAGATCACCTATAGGATACAGAAATTTTCCTCAAAAGATGAAATTTTAAAAAATTATTGGTATTCAAGGGAATTGAACAAGAGCAAGGGGTACAAAGCTTATTCAAAGAAATAATAACAGAAAACCTTCCAAAACTTGAGAAAGATATAAATATCCAGGTACAGGAAGGTCAGAAAACAACAAACAGATTTGACCCAAATAAGACTATTCCAAGGCAAATAATAAACTGTCAAGTCAAGAACAAGAGAGAATCCTAAAAACAGCAAGAGGGAAAAAAGCAAGTAACATATAAAGGAGCTCCCATTCATCTTGCAACAGACTTCTTAACAGAAATCATACAGCCAGGAGGGAAGGGAACAAATTTTCAAAGTTCTAAAAGAAAAGAAAAAAAAACTGTCATCCAAGAATATTATATCCAGCAAAGTTATCCTTCAACTATGGAGGAGAGATAAAGGATTTCCCAAACAAAAGTTGAGAGAATTCACCACCACCAGACCTGTCTTACAAAAAATGCGAAAGGAATTCAATCTGAAAGAAAGAAAACACTAACATTCAGAAAAAACAAAACTAAAGATATAAAACATGCTGGTAAAATTAAGTACACAGACAAACTTCGGATACTCTAATACTGGAATTGTGGTGTGCAATCTACTCATAACTCTAGCATGAAGCCCAAAAGAGAAATTTCTTTAAAATAGTAATAGAGGCCGGGTGTGGTGGCTCACGCCTGTAATCCCAGCACTTTGGGAGGCCAAGGCAGGTGGATCACAAGGTCAGGAGATCCATACCATCCTGGCTAACACAGTGAAACCCCGTCTCTACTAAAAAATACAAAAAATTAGCAGTGCATGGCGGCGGGTGCCTGTAGTCCCAGCTACTCAGTAGGCTGAGGCTGGAGAATGGCGTGAACCTGGGAGGCAAAGCTTGCAGTGAGCCGAGATCGCGCCACTGCACTCCAGCCTGGGTGACAGAGCAAGACTCCATCTCAAAAACAAAAACAAAAACAAAAACAAAAAAAAAAACAGTAATAGCTACTGCAACCTGTTGAGATGGGTAATATAAAAGTATGTAAATTGAGACAACTAAAAGTCAAAATGTGGGGCAGAGAGAATTACTGTAGAGTTTTTTTTTCATTTTTTGTTTGTTTATATTCTTTTTTGTAACCTAAGATGAGCTGTCATCTTTTTAAAATAATTTCTTATGTCTATAAGATGTTTCTGTAAGCCTCATGGTAACTATAATGCAGAAACCTAAAAAGCAATGAATTAAAACATACTACCAGAGAAAATCACTTAACCACAAGGGAAGACAGTAAGAAAGGAAGGAAGGGAAGACTTATAAAACAAAAGAGAAAAGCAACTAAATGGCAGCAGTAAGTTCTTACTCACCAATAATAACACTCAATGTTAATTGACTCAGTTCTCCAATTAAAAGGCATAGAGTGGCTGAATAGATTAAGAAACAACACCCAACAATATGCTGCCTACAAGAAACCCACTTCACCTGTAAAAACACACACAGACTGAAAGTGAAGGAATGGAAAGGATATTCCATGCAAATGAAAACCAAAATACGAGCAGGAATAGCTTTACTTGTATCAGATAAAATAGACTACAAATCAAAGATTATCAAGTAGTGTGAAGAAGAGGTGAGATGTCCCCTGAACGGACAAGAGGCCGTGTGGTGCCACATTCTGCACCCAGCACCGACATCCCACTGCCATCACCACCATGCCCAAGAGAAAGGTTGAATAGGACATGAAAGAAGATAAAACTAGCTGGGTGGCTCACACCTGTAATCCCAGCACTTCGGAGGCTGAGGCGGGTGGATCACCTGAGGTCAGGAGTTTGAGACCAGCCTGGCCAACATGGCAAAACCCTATCTCTACTAAAAATATGAAAAATTAGCTGGGCATGGTGGGGAGCGCCCATAATTCCAGCTACTTGGTGAGGCTGAAGCAGGAGAATCACTTGAACCTAGGAGGCAGAGGTTGCAGTGAGCCAAGATCACACCACTGCACTCCAGCCTGGGCAACAGAGCAAGACTCTGTCTCAAAACAAACAAAAAAAAACAAAGATAAAACCAAGATGAAGGACAAATCACAGAGATCTGCAAGCTTGTCTGCTAAACCTGCTCCTCCAAAGCCAGAGCCCAAGCCTAAAAGGGCCCCTACAAAGAAGACAGAGAAGGTACCCAAAGGGAAAAAGGGAAAAAGGGTAAAGCTGATATTGGCAAGGAGGAGAATAACCTTGCACAACATGGAGATGCCAAAACAGACCAGGCACAGAAAGCTGAAGGTGTTGGAGATGCCAAGTGAAGTGTGTAGATTTTTAATAACTGTGTACCTCTGATGACTGTATAGTTTGAAATACTATTTTAATCAAGTTTTATAAAAATGGAGAAGCTATATTGTTAGCACCAGAACACTTCATTGTTGCCTTTTGAGGAAGGAGCATATGTCACTAATAGAATGTCTTCAAAACTAGACTGATGTGGAAAAAACAACTTTCGCTTCTAATTTTGAGAGACTTCCTCTTGGCTCCCACAAGGAGGGATTTCCTGGCTTTGACACTTACAGCCACTTTAGCACGCAAGCCTTAAGAAGGGAAAAACAAATTCATTTTTATGTCCTCCTCTTTTCTCTTTCCACCTTTAGCACAGACTTAACTCCCTTAAACCGAGATACCTGTTGGGACCTGACCCTCAATAATTGGTTATCAGTGTGTCAGGCAATCTGGACTTTCCAGTGAGGCCACTGAGATGGTGCCCCTCAAAAGAGCAGCGGTTCTCTTTCTAGGTCGTGGATCTTCAGATAAATTCTCCCATTTTCATTTCACTTCCTGAAAGTCATGGTTGGCTCACGAAAAGTTCTTCAACCCTCACTCTAAACTTTCCCTGTACAGAGCATCAAATGAAGACTTCATAGGGTTTGATAATGGCTTTCTGATTTTTGGTAGTCCATTGAAGAAGGGAGTTTGAAAGTTGTTAAATACTGTTAACGATTGTCTGCCCATGTCCTGCTTAAATACCATGATCGGTTATGGAAAGTATCTTTAATAAAGCTGGGTAAAATCAAAACCTATCAAAAAACAAAAAGAAGGTCACTATATAAAGGGATCAATTCAGCAAGAAGATATAACAATTATGAATATATATGCAAGCCATGCCAGAGCTCACAAGGACCTAAAGTTAAATATTACTAGATCTAAAAGGAGAGACAGATTGCAATACAATAATATTAGGGTACTTCAAAACACTTCACTCTCGATTATAAATAGATCATCCACATAGAAAGTCAACAAAGAAACACTGCCATTAAACTACAGACTAGACCTAATAAGGCTAACTGATATTTACAGAACATTTCACTCACTGCTTCAGAATACACATTTCCTTTTCTTTTTCTTTCTTTAGAGATGGGGTCTTGCTATATTGCCCAGACTGGACTCAAAACTCCTGGGCTCAAGTGATCCTCCCCTCAGACTCCCAAGTATTTAGAATTATAGACACACACCACTGTACCCAGCTAGAATACATATTCTTTTCATTAGCACATGGAATATTCTCCAGAATAGACCACAACTTAGGCCACAAAACGAGTCTCAACAAATTCAAAAAAGTAGAAATCATATCAAATATCTTTTCTGATCACAATGGAATAAAACTATAAATCAATAACAAAGGGAACCTCAGAAACTCACAAACATGGAAATTAAACAACATACTCCTGAATGACCAATGAATCAATGAAGAAATTAAGGAGGACATTTTAAAATTTCTTGAAATAAATGAAATGAAAATCCAACACACCAAAGTCTCTGTGCTACAGCAAAAGCAGTACTAAGAAGGAAGTTTATAATAATCAATGTCTATGTCAAAAAAATAGACTTCAAAGAAACAACCTCATGATGCACTTCAAGGAACTAGAAAAGCAAGAACAAACCAAACCCAAAAGTAGTAGAAAGAAAGATATTATAAAGATCAGAGGCTGGATACGGTGGCTCACACCTGCAATCCCAGCACTTTGGGAGGATGAAGTGGAGGATTGCTTGAGGCCAGGAGTTCAAGACCAGCCTGGGCAAGATAGCAAGACACCACCTCCACAAAAACTTTTTAAAAAAAATTAGCTGGGGCCGGGCGCGGTGGCTCAAGCCTGTAATCCCAGCACTTTGGGAGGCCGAGACGGGCGGATCACGAGGTCAGGAGATCGAGACCATCCTGGCTAACACGGTGAAACCCCGTCTCTACTAAAAAATACAAAAAACTAGCCGGGCGAGGTGGTGGGCGCCTGTAGTCCCAGCTACTCGGGAGGCTGAGGCAGGAGAATGGCGTAAACCCGGGAGGCAGAGCTTGCAGTGAGCTGAGATCCGGCCACTGCACTCCAGCCCGGGTGACAGAGCGAGACTCCATCTCAAAAAAAAAAAAAAAATTAGCTGGGAATGGTGGTGGCAAGCACCTATAGTCCTAGCTACTCAGGAAGCTGAGGCAGGATTGCTTGAGCTCAGCTGTTTGAGGTTGCAGTGAGCTATGATCCTGCTACTGCACTTCAGCCTGGACAACAGAGCCCTGTCTCAGAAAAAAAAAAAAAAATCAGAGGATAAATAAACACAATTGAGACAAGAAAAAAATACAGAAAATCAATGAAACATGAGTTGGTTTTTTGAAAAGATAAAGTCAACAAACCTTTAGCTAGACTAAGAAAAAAAAAAAAGAAGACCCAAGTTGGAAAGGAAGAAGTCAAATTAGCCTTGTTCACAGATGATGTGATCTTATATTTAGAAGAAAAACCAGGCCGGGCGCGGTGGCTCAAGCCTGTAATCCCAGCACTTTGGGAGGCCCAGACGGGCGGATCACGAGGTCAGGAGATCAAGACCATCCTGGCTAACATGGTGAAACCCCGTCTCTATTAAAAATACAAAAAACTAGCCGGGCGACCTGGCGGGCGCCTGTAGTCCCAGCTACTCGGGAGGCTGAGGCAGGAGAATGGCGTGAACCCGGGAGGCGGAGCTTGCAGTGAGCTGAGATCCGGCCACTGCACTCCAGCCTGGGCGACAGAGCGAGACTCCGTCTCAAAAAAAAAAAAAAAAAAAAAGAAAAGAAAAAAACCAAACACTCCACTAAAAACCTGTTAGAACTGATAAATTCAATAAAGCTGCAAGATGCAAAGTCAACACACAAAAATTGGTAGCATTTATACACACCCACAGCAAACAAACTAAAAAAGAAAGCAAGGAAGTAAACCTATTTACAATAGCTACAGAGAATATAAAATACCTAAGAATCAATTTAACCAACGAAGTGAAAAACTGATACAAGGAAAACTATAAAACACTGATGAAAGAAATCGAAGAGGACAACAACAAATGGAAAGGTATTTCATGTTCATGGATTCAAAGAATTAATGTTAAAATGGCAATACTACCCAAGGCAATTTACAGATTCAATGCAATCCCTACCAAAATACCAATGGCATTCTTCATAGAAATAGAAAAAAAAATCCTAAAATTTACATGGAACCACAAAAGATCCCTAGTAGACAAACCAATCCTGAGCAAAAAGAACAAGGTGGAAGGCATCACACTACATGACTTCAAAATTTACTACAGAGCTATTGCTATCAAATCAGCATGTCACTGGCATAAAAACAGACACAGAGAACAATGGAACAGAATAGAAACCCAGATACAAATCCACACGTTTACAGCCAACTCATCTTTGACAAAGATGCCAAGAACACACAATGGGGAAAGACAGTCTCTTCAATGAATAGTGCTGGGAAAACTGGATAACTATATGTAGAAGAATGACACTAGAGCCCTGTTTCTCACCATACACAAAAATAAAATCAAAATGGATGAAAGACTTAAATCTTAAGACTCAAAACCCTGAAACTACTAGAAGAAAGCATTGGGGAATTGCCTCATGACATTGGTGTAAGCAAAGATATTTTGTGTAAGACTTCAAAACCACAGGCAACCAAAGCCAAAGTAGACAAATGGGATTACATTAAGCTAAAATCTTCTACACAGCAAAGGAAACAAGCAGTAAAGTGAAAAGACAACTCACAAAATGGGAGAAAATATTTGCAAACTACTCATCTGACAAAGGATTAACAACTAGAATACATATATAAGGAGTTCAAACAGCTCACAGCAAGTAAACAATCTGATTTATATGTGGGCAAAAGATCTGAATAGGCATTTCTCAAAAGCAGACATCCAAATGGCCAACAGGTATAGGAAAAAATGCTTAACATTACTAATCATCAGAGAAATGCAAATCAAAAGCACAATGAGATATCATCTCACCCCATTTTGGATAAAATGGATTTTATCCAAAGGACAGGCAGTAACAGATGCTGGCAAGGATGCAGAGAAAGGGGAACCCTTGTACACTGCTCATGGGAATGTAAATGAGCATAGCCACTATGGAGAATAGTATGGACTTTCCTCAAAAAACTGAAAATAGAACCACCAAATGATCCAGCAATTCCACTACTGGGTGTGTGTCTCCAAAACAGGAAATCAATATATCAAAAAGACATCTGTCCATGTTCATTGCAGTGCAATTCACAATAGCCAAAATAGAATCAACCTAAGTGACCATCACTGGATGAATGGATGAAGAAAACGTGGTACATATACCCAGTGGAATATTATCCAGTCATAAAAAAAGAATAAAATTCTGCCATTTGTAGCAACATGGATAGAACAGGAGGTCATTATGTGACATTCTGATTAAAAAGTGAGATAAGCCAAGCACAGAAAAGAAGAATGTTGCATGTTCTCACTCGTATGGAAGAGCTGAAAAATTGGATCTCACAAAGATAGAGTAAATTCGTGGTTAGCACAGGCCAGGAAAGGTAGAGGGGAGGAGAGGGTGAAGAGAGGTTGATTAATGGGTACAAATATATGGTCTGATAGAAGAAATAACACCTAGTGTTAGATAGATCAGTAAGGTGACTATAGATTACAATAACCTATTGTACATTTCAAAATAGCTAGAAGAATTTGAATGGTTCTAACATAAAGACAAATATTTAAGGTGATGGAAGATTTGATCTTTACAAATTATATGAATGTATTAAATTATCCCATGTACCCTGAACTATGTACATGGATTATGCATCAATAAAAATAAAAAAAAATGTTTTTTAAGAAAGAAAAAATAGGGCTGGGAGTGGTGGCTCATGCCTGTAATCCCAACACTTTGGGAGGTCAAGGTGGGCAGATCACTTGAGGCCAGGAGTTCGAGACTAGCCTGGCCAACATGGCAAAATCTTGACTTTACTAAAAATACAAAAATTTAGCTGGGCGTGGTGGTGGGTGCCTGTAATCTCAGCTACTCGGGAGGCTGAGGTACAAGAATCGCTTGAACCTGGGAGGCAAAGGTTGCAGTGAGCCAAGATCATACCGCTGCACTCCAACCTGGGTGACCAAGTGAGACTATCTCAAAAGAAAAGAGAAAAGAAGAGAAGAAGAGAAGAGAAGAGAAGAGAAGAGAAGAGAAGAGAAGAGAAGAGAAGAGAAGAGAAGAGAAAAAAGAAAAGAAGTAATGCTTCTCCAGGGCATAGAGACTGAAATTCAATTTTTTTTTTTGTTTTTTTTTTTTTGTTTTGAGAGGAGGTCTTAGGCTAGAATGCAGTGGTGCAATCTCGGCTCACTGCAACCTCACCTTCCGGGCTCAAGTGATCCTTGCACCTTAGCCTCAGCTTCCTGAATAACTGGGACTACAGGTGCGTGCCACCACATCTGGCTAATTTTTGTAGAGGCAGGGTTTCGCCATGTTACCCAGGCTGGTCTCGAACTTCCGGGCTCAAGTGATCCTCCCACCTCAGCCTCCTGAAGTGTTGGGATTACAGGTATGAGCCACCGCACCAGGCCTGAAATTCAAACTCTTAATTGTGGGGTAGAAGGTCATTCACATAATTAACCACCTGGCTTCAGGTGACCCTTCCAGACACCATCACCTCCAGGCATGCTACGTTCTCACCCAGTGCTCCCAATACACCACGTAGTTCCTCACTTCTGAGTTTTGGTTCATGCCTGTGCTAGAATTTCCTTCATTCTTTTGCACCTGGCACACTTCAATTACTCTTTCAAGACTGAGGGTATATCCCCTTCCTTCGGGAGACCTTCCTATTGTCCAAAATTAATCATGCTTTTACAAAGAACTTAAGTCTCATAGGTATGCTTTGCCAATTGTTTCATTTAATAAAGAAAAGAACCAAAAGATAAAAGCCACTCATACTTACATCACTTTGCTGTAGGGCTGCAGATGTGGTGGGTAAAACATGAAGTAAAAGTTCTAATACTTTCCCATCTATTCCTCTAGTCCTACCTCAATTTTCACTTTGATTCTCTGCTTCCAGACCTTTCTGTTGGCCCCTGCTAGACAACAAGTCCCTCCAGTGGACTCCACTTACCTTTTTACACTCAACATGGCATAGCATACGATAAGCACCCCATTAATCTTTGCTCTTGATGGACCATAGTTACCGATACTACGACTGCAAGGGATAGAAGCTTAGGCTAATTTTACCCTTGATTTTGAAAGCTAAACAAGGTTCTGAGTAAGACCAAGGCACTGTGAGGAGTTCTGTAGCTCACCCCTGACTTTATACCATCCTCAGCTGAGGTTTTCAAAATAAAGAGAATTTTGAGACATTCATGAACGTGATTACTTCAGAACTTGGTGAGGTATACCCCTAAAATAAGCATCAAGTCACAGACCATCAAATACACTTCTTAACCAGGGGGAAAAACACAATTAGAAGGCTATCTCACTGATATATTTGTTTATTTGCCAGAGAAGTATTGATGTCCAGTTTTAAACACATGCTATTTATATCAGAATCATAACAAAAGTGCCATCCATCTGCCTTGGCATCCAGAGAAAATATAATTCAACACAAGAGTAAAAAGTGTGCACAGCCAAACAGAAATGGCACCAGAAGCAAAAATTGCTGGAACTATATCATGGAGAGGGGTGTGGAAATTATCACTCGACTAAATTGGAAAAAAATTGTAAGCAACACAAAAGGTTTTGGCAGTTAAATCCAAACACTTGAGAAAAATCTTCTTGTCTATACTGATATCAAATGGATGTTCTGTTATATTTTGGGACACATCAACTATCAAGTTCCCTTTATAGCGTTCTGCACACTTCCATATATACATCGGCCATTTACTGAGCATCTACATTCTTGGACACTGGAAAAATTAAAAGCTTTGGCATCAAGCAGGCATAGGGTCAAACTGGCTCCACTGTCTACCACAAGAACTTGCAAGTTAATTAACCTCCTCCTGACTCAGTTTCCTCATTTGAAAAAGGGAGATACAGTTGCCTTCCATATCCATGGATTCCACATCCACAGATTCAACCGTGGATGGAAAACATTCAGGAAAAATATGGATGTTGGTGTCTGTATTGAACATGTATGGAGTTTTTCCCTTGTCTCAATGATATGGTATAACGATTTCCATTTACATTGTATTAGGTATTGTAAGTACTCTAAAGATAATTTAAAGCATATGGGAGGATTGTGTAGGTTATATGCAAATACTACATCATTTTATATAAGGGACTTGAACATCCATGAATCTAGGTATCTTCGAGTGGGTGCTGAAATGAATCTCCCACAGAAACTGAGGGATGGCTGGAATACCTCTCCTTTAAGCAAGTATTCTTAACATGGAATCATGGTCCATGTGTGTGCTTTTGTAGCCCTACAGACTCACTGAGATGCAAAACTGTGTGTCAGATGATTTTTCTAGAGCACTTCTCAAAAGGCAAGTGACCCCAACATGGTAAATGCCACGGCTCTAAAGGCTGTGGATGGATCACAGGTGATATTCGTGAAGTGCTTGGCACACAGGGAGCTTTAGCTATTTGGTAGCTGTTATTTTTAGGTCCCGAGGATATACAGAAAGATAAATCAGAGCATTGGGCAAAAAAAAAAAAAAAAAAAAAAGGCATACGGTTATAGGTGTCACCTCAGAATATCAGAATAAAATAACAGAGAAAAAACAAAAAGTGAGTCCAGAAAAAAACCAGCATGAAGAATTGGCAGGATGGAAACACCAGGAGTGCCAAAGCAGTGAGATGACCACTGCCCGGGGGTACCCAGTGCTTAGGCAGGGCGTGGCATATGGCAGGCGCTCAGTGAATAACTGCTAAGTAAATGAGCAAACAAATGACCAAAACCA
Organism: Rhinopithecus roxellana; assembly: GCF_007565055.1. Taxonomy (NCBI): domain Eukaryota; kingdom Metazoa; phylum Chordata; class Mammalia; order Primates; family Cercopithecidae; genus Rhinopithecus; species Rhinopithecus roxellana. Next base: position 5,777,429 of record NC_044561.1, read on the forward strand.
ACCCAGGATGCAGGATAACACCATTTACAGTGTCCTAGGGGAAAAACTACATTCAGAAGGTATTATTGAAAACTTACTATTCAGAAATCTTCAATTTCAAATATTCAATTCCAATGCTACAGTCCACATTCTCTCCCTGAAGAGTGAGGACATTAAGCCCACACTTTTGTCATTGAGCAGTAATCTAGGCCCTTCCAATCCTCTGTGATGAGCCCTGTGAGAAATTTATTTTAGAAATAGGTTAGACCTATTTTTCCAGATTAATCAAAAGGCCTTATTTGCCTGGGAAAAAAAATAAATTTTATTACCTTCTATTTTTTTACTTTTATTTTTCCATGAGTTGACAAGAAGCTCCCAGCTAAATCTCCAGCCCAACTTTATTAACCATTATAGATGATCTGAGTATTCCTTCTTTCTGATACCTTCCTATTCTGTCTATATTTTTAATGATTCTGATTTACATGTTTCTATTTTACTGCATTGTAGTTATTCTTACAAGTCATCTCAAAGCCTTGGCAGGACTTGTAGAGTATAGAAATATTTGAGAGTGATAGCGTACTCATCAAGAACACAAGTGATTATCAGGCAGTCCCGGAGCTGGAGCCATACTCACTACCATTTATCAGCTTTGTTAAGTCCCTTAACATCTCTCTGTTCCTCTTGCCTTTTGGTTTTTTTTTTTTTTTTTTTTTTTTGTTTGTTTGGTTTTGGTTTGTCTGTTTTGAGATGGAGTTTTAGTTTTACTCTTGTTGCCCAGGCTGGAGTGCAATGGCGCAATCTCGGCTCACTGCAACCTCTGCCTCCCAGGTTCAAGCGATTCTCCTGCCTCATCTTCTGGAGTATCTGGGATTACAGGTGCCTGCCACCATGCCTGGCTAATTTTTTGTGTTAGTAGAGATGGGGTTTCACCATGTTGGCCAGGCTGGTCTTGAACTCCTGACCTCAGGTGATCCACCCACCTCAGCCTCCCCAAGTGCTGGGATTACAGGCGGGAGCCACCGCGCCCAGCCTGTTTTGTTTTTTGAGACAGAGTCTCACTCTGTCGCCCAGGCTGAAGTGCAGTGGCATGATCATGGCTCACTGCAACCTAAAACTCTTGGGCTCAAGTGATCCTCCCACCTTCGGCTACCAAGTAGCTGGAAGTACAGGCAAATGCCACCATAGAGATGGGGGTCTCAATTTGTTGCCTGGGCTGGTCTCAAACTCCTGGCCTCAAGCATTCCTCTTGCCTCAGCCTCCCAAAGTGGTAGGATTACAGGCATAAGCCACTGCACCCAACTTGTACTTTTTCATAGCCAACTTGTGAAGACTAAATTTAAAAAGTGTGAGGCACCAAACTGTGCTTAGCACATAGTAAGTGTTCAATTAGTATTAGCCAGTAGTAGTATTAGTAGTTGTTGTAGTAGAAATAGAAGTAGTAAAACTGCGGACAAAGAGATGGAAAGAAAAAGTAACAAATGGTATCTGAAACGAAGTAAACAAAATAAGCAGTGAAAGATCAAAACCAAAAGTAGAAAATGAAGCTTTTAGTACTGAAAGGGCATCATACTCATGTTATCTCCATGCAGTTTTCAAACCTGTTGCAGTTGTTAACAACTGACTTGTTAACAGCCAGCAGCCTCCCACCAGATTCCTGATCTGGTCAGGCACCGGCTACTAAACATCCTCATGGAGCTGGTTCTGTCTCCAGGTGCCAATCAGCTGCAGGGATCACAGCATGGGTGCTATAGAGATCTCCGTATAAGGGGAAGAAGTGGAGAGCTGGAACAGGGCAGTTTTTCCCTGGAGAGTGCAATTTACAGTCTCAGGTAAGCACTTCTTGATAAATATCTATGATCACCTATCATGAACCAAGCATTAAAATGAGCATAGAGGAAAAAGGGAAAGCACAGATAACTAAAATAAAATCCTCATCCTCAAAGGATCTTTCAATAAGACTGGGTAGGAGGCAAATATCTTTGCATAAATTCAAAGAGGGCATTTCGGACTCACTTTCATATCCCCAGAACTTAGCCAAGTAAACATTCGCTGAATTGAAGGCAATGGATAAAAGACATGAACTGTAGTCTATGAAAGTAGAATTTATTTACAGCATTTCTGTTAAGTCTACCCATTTAGGAGCACATATTAAATTAGGCCAAGGCGGGCAGATCACTTGAGGTCAGGAGTTTGAAACCAACCTGACCAACATGGTGAAACCCCATCTCTACTAAAAATACAAAAATTAGCTGGGCGTGATGGCAGGCGCCTGTAAATCCCAACTACTTGGGAGGCCAAGGCACGAGAATCGCTTGAACCCAGGAGGCGGAGGTTGCAGTGAGATGGGATTGTGTCGCTGCACTCCAGCCTGGGTGACAGAGCAAGATTCCGTCAGGAAAGAAAAGGAGAGGAGAGAGGAGGGGCGGGGAGCAGAGGGGAAGGAGAGGGGAGGGGAAGGAGAGGGGAGGAGAGGGGAGGGGAGGAAGGAAAGAAAGAGGAGAGTAGAGGAGAGGGGAGGAGAGGGAGGGGTTGGAGGGAGGGAGGGAAGGAGGAAGGAAGGAAGGGAGGGAGGGAGGGAGGGAGGGAGAGAGAGAGAGAGAGAAGAAGAAAAAAGAAAAGAAAAAAGAAGAGAAAAGAGAAAAGAAAAGAAAGGGTCCCCTTAACAGGGGCAAGACATCCTGAAAGGCAAAGATTTGGAGACAAAGGGAGTAGAGAGAGGGGTAATTTGGACAACCTTCAAGTAAGCCCTATACAGATGTGTAACTCACAAAGTGTTTCCAAACAAAATTTCTGAGGGAGGCAGGGTAATTATGTGTAGGCTAAGGGAGAAAAGTGTAAAAGAGCAGAGGTTTTGCCGTGAGACAGAAATGAGTTTGAATTCTGGCTCAGAAACTTCCTATGATAGTTGTGTGACTTTGGGAAAGTCCCTTCACCCCATAGGTTTCAAGTCCTCGTCTGTCTAGAGGAGGGAGTCAATCATGATATTCACAAGAATGCTGTGGCACAAATGAAATCAGGAGCATGAGACATGTTGTAAACTGGAGAGATTTAGGGCATTTCCACACACATTTCCCAGCTGATTCTCACAGAGATGCAGGGAGGAAGACGTCACCACCGTCAGCGTTGTTTATCGTTCTTCTCCACATATCAGGTAAGCTCCGGGAACAGGGGCCCTACTATTTCCCACAGGGCCCCAGGGCCTACAACGTGCCTGGCACAAGCAGACGCGCCCTGAACACCTGCTGGGTGAATAAACAAATCACCACCCCTTCATCCCTGGGAGTGGGCAGCAGCGCCGGCCTTCTCAGGGCAGTGAGACCCACGGAGCTGCCCGCCCGCCCAGCCCCTCCTCGGCCTGTCGCACGCGCGTGGCCACCCCGAATGCAGCCTTACCGGGGCCCCCTCCTCGATTCTCCGCCTAGCTGGGCCGGCACCAGCGTGCGCCGACCTCAAGCCGCGGGGTCTCAGAGGGGCCGCCCGTTCGGCGTCTCTAGGACGCTGTTGCCCGAGAGATGACGGCAGTCGCTGATTGGAGAATAAGCATACACGCCTGGCAAGAAGCGGAGCTATGATTGGTCAATTGGAGATAAACGAGAAGGGGCGGGGCCAGGTTGGTTCCGTGACTGCACTCCCGGAAGAAATTTCCGCCGGATGTCCCGTTCTCTGAGGAGCGGGAACCTTGGCGACTCGCGTCACGGGAGCGGGTTTCTGTTACGTGGGCTTTACCGCGAGCTGGGCGGTCGGCCCGGTCCCACCGAACTGCATAGGGCCGTGTGGCCGGGGGAAGTCAGCCCCCTGCTCTGAGAAGCAGACTCTCCATCTGTAAAAGGCTAAGCGTGCCCACTTGGGGCCTGTGGTCAGGATTGGCTGGAGTGAAGTCGGCAAAGCTCCTATCGCATCCTGCGCCTTCGTTAGGGTGAGCGCTGATGGGGACTCGCATTGTGCCACCAGGTCGCGGGTCCCACTGGGTCCCTTTGTGTGCTCGAGGAGACAGCCCCGGAGGACGGGGGCTCGCCTGCTTTGCTCAGGCTGTAGCCTCAGCCTCCGCCCATACCCACAGTAGGCGTCCATTCCATTGATATTCGCTAAGTGAGTGAGTTACTACTAAGAGGGCCGAGTGGAAGCGCCATAAATCGTGTGAGTGATAGTAATTGTTGTCGCTGACCCTGTGGAGCACTTCCCTTGCCAAGCACTCACCCATCCTAGGTATGTACTTTACATGTAATAGTCATCTTCATTTGTCTTCACAACAGCCCAGTGAGGTAGGTGCTGTGGTTTTTCCCATTTTACAGATAGGAAACTGAGGCACACAGGGCATTTTGTTCAAGGACACACTGCCAGTCAAGGGTAGGAGCAGAGTAAGAACCCAGGGAGCTTGCTCTTCGGCACCCTGCCGCGCTGCTCACTGTGGGAGAAGCAGCCAGGCAGACATGTGCAGTTTGGAATTCCCTGCACACATGGCTTTGGCAGGTCAATTAGACTGGGTGCCCTGATGTGTGCTGCAAAGATGGATACTATGCGGTCCCTGCTGGGTAGTCTGACTATACTTCACTGGCCAGCTAGTTTTCCTGTTCACCAAGACAATTCTTTCCCATGGCTTGTCTCAGACCTCCCGCACCCACTATGTCCTCACCTCACTCAGTGACCATGGGTCTTATCCCATTGAGAAAATGGAATGCGGAAGAATGGAATACACTCCTTCACAATCACTTTGGCATTCATCCCCTCTTTTGCTCTTGCCCCAAAAGAGGGTCTCTCCCAGAGCCAGTCCTTCTAACTGTGTCCTGGATCCCTCCCCATTTGCCTTCTTTATTATAGGCAGTGCTCTAAGTGTGATCTGGGAATCTCTGGGGATCCTGAGACCCTTTCAGACCGTCCATGGGGCCAAAAAATACTTTCATAACACTAAGACTTTACTTGCTTCTTCATTGTTATTCTCTCACAAGTATATGGGATTTTCCAGAAGCTACATGATGTGTGATATTGCAACAAATTGAACGCAAAAGAAGTTAAGAGATCCAGCGGTCTTGTACTAAGCCAGCTGTTAAAGAGATCTGCAAAAATAGAAAACTGCCCCTCTTTTCACTTTTTTGGAAAGTATAGTTTTTCATTAGAGAACGGTAACATGTAATGGGTTTATTGTTTTTAATGAGTTAATAATTTTTTTATTGATTGTATTTTCTAACATGGTAAATATTGATAGATATAAACATAAATAAAAGTTTTTTGGGATCCTCAATACTTTTTAAGAGTGTGAATGGATCCTGAGGCCAAAAAGTTTAGTCCTGAGATCAAAAAGGCTTCGGTTATTTCCTCTCTCTTGATAGCCAAGAGTCTCATTCTTTCTCTTTCTCTTTCCCTCCTTCTTGGAACATGCTTTAGTATCTCACATCTTAAAAAAAAAAATAGATGATCTTCTGGTTTCCACCCCATTTCTCTGCTCCTCTTCAACCTGCTTCTCAGTAGAGCTGTCTATACATGCTGTCTTTCAGTTACCAAATTTCACAGAAGCATGACTCTCATTGCCTGGTAACTGGCATTCTCGCAAATATTTCTTCTATACTTGGCCGTACATTACTTGACCTCTCAGTAGCATTCAGCCCAGTTGATCACTCCTTTCTGCCTGAAATACTTCAGGCTTCTCTAATGCCACACCAACTACTCAATTCTTGGGCCCCACTGGTGACTTCCTTCCTCTGTGTGGCGTTTGGATGTTAGGGCCTCTCTGACACTGTCGCAGGTCCTGCTATTACACTTCTCACCAGCCTTGACCCCTTTACTGGAATGTACTGGAGACCACTCAGACTTAAGCCATCCACATCGCCCTTGATCCACTCACCTCCCTCACTTACCTATTTCTTTTTTTTTTTTTTTTTTTGAACGGAGTCTCGTTCTGTCGCCCAGACTGGAATGCAGTGGTGCGATCTCGGCTCACTGCAACCTTGCCTCCCGGGTTTAAGCAATTCTGTGCCTCAGCCTCCTGAGTAGCTGGGATTACAGGCATGAGTCACCACGCGCAGCTGATTTTTGTATTTTTAGTAGAGATGGGGTTTCACCATGTTGGCCAGGCTGGTCTTGAACTCCTGACCTCGTGATCCACCTTCCTCAGCCTCCCAAAGTGCTGGGATTACAGGCGTGAGCTACCGCACCTGCCCTCACTCACCTATTTCAAGGCAGTGCTCAAACTAGGAAGGCTAGTTATCCCTCAATGATCACTACCTCATCCCAGACATCTAGCGCTTCAGCAAGTCCTGTTGGTTCTGATGCCAGAATACCTACATGGTAGCAATCTCTTCAGTTCTCTCCAAGTTCCCTTCTGCTACCTTGCCTTAAAAGCCTTCTTATGCTAAAAATAAAAATCTTTAAAACAGCTTGCAAGGCCACTGGGACCGTCCTATAACCTCCTTCTCCCCCTAGGATCACTGTGGTCACAAAGCCCAGAAGCCAGCCTGAATGGGGCTCCTGCTGGCCAGAATAATGAAGGACAGTAAAAGCAATAAGAGTCATGAGTCCAGGCCAAGGAGGGATGGACAGATAGAATAAATGCAGGACAAGGGAGGGCACGTGCTTACAGTAGCAGGCCTAGGATCATGCAGGAGGACTAGAGCTGAAAAACCATCATGTTGCAACCACTGAGTAAAGATTGATTCAGGTAAGCATCATTCATGGGTGTTTCATCTCGGGGTTGTTTGGATGCGGAGTAGGATATTTGCATTGTTTTAAAGGATAGTCCCACAGATCACTTATTACTTACAAGGGAAAAAGCAGTCATAAAACAAAAGAAAAATGGACAATGCTTGGACACCATAATAAAAATTAACACTGCCAGCAAGGAGCATGGACATTGTGTGGCTTCAGATGTAATGTAAAGGACAACCTCCGTTGAAAAGGGCAACTTCTGTAGTGTTCTCATCTAGAATGCATCACCTAATCCTATCGTAAGAAGACATTAGAAAAAATAAATAAAGATAATTCCATTTTTTTAATGGTTTTTGGTGTTGTTTGTTTGTTTGAGACAGAGTCTCGCCGTGTTGCCCAGGCTGGAGAGTAGTGATGCAATCTCAGCTCACTGCACCCTCCACCTCCTGGGTTCAAGCAATGCTGCTACCTCAGCCTCCCGAGGAGGTGGGATTATAGGCACACATCACCACGACCAGCTAATTTTTGTATTTTTAGTGTAGTCAGGATTTCACCATGTTGGCCAGACTGGTCTTGAACTCCTGATGTCAAGTGATCTGCCCACCTTAGCCTCCCAAAGTGCTAGGATTACTGGCATGAGCCACTGTGCCCAGCCTGTAACTTACTTTCAAATGCTTCTGAAAAAATTGTGTATTGATAGATAGCAAATAATAAAGCAATTGGGGCAAAACGTGCACAGTAAGTGAATCTGAGAAAGGGAGTTGTATTAGATAGGACTGTGGTAACAAATTTCCACAGACTGGGTGGCTTGGACAACAGAAATGTATTGTCTCAGTCCTGGAAGCATCTTCAATCCGAAAGAGCCTGAGGGATAATTTTAGGTGATAAACCAATGTCTAACTGCGTGGGCAAACATGGAATTCTAGTAGGGAATACCTTAATGTGTTTTGCACTGGCCTGCTCTCAACAGTGAAGCAGGCCAGGCACGGTGGCTCACGCCTGTAATCCCAGCACTTTGGGAGGGAGGCTGTGGCAGGAGGATCATCTGAGGTCAGGAGTTCGAGACCAGCCTGGCCAACATAGTGAAATTCCATCTCTACTAAAACTACAAAAATTAGGTGTGGTAGTGGGCACCTGTAATCTCAGTTACTTGGGAGGCTGAGGCAGGAGAATTGCTTGAACCAGGGAGGCAGAGGTTACAGTGAGCCAAGATTGTGCCACTGCACTCCAGCCTGGGCAACAGAGCAAGACTCTGTCTCAAAAAAAAAAAAGTGATACACACATAAGTGGTGTACAACTGGATCAATGTAGCCAAGAACCCAGAAACTCAAAACCCTTGCTTATTTCCTTGAACCCAAGGACAATTTTTCCATGTGTTGAAATGACTAATTAGATCAGTCCGTCATGAAGTTTTGTGATTCTTTTTTTTCTCCTTAAAGATCATGCTCAATCCAGAGGGTTTCCCTTGTTCCAGGAAATGTTTCACCTCCGTGTGAAGATTTAATTTTTACAGAAGCTGAAATTTCCCTCGTTTATTATCTACATGAACCCCTAAAATCTATTCAATAAGGTTTGATCTTTGATGGAATAGACCAGAGTTGTATAATGTGACAGTGGCCCCAAGGAACAGTTTGTAAGAGGAGATTGTTGTTCTTTTCTGGAAAAAAAAAAAAAAAACTTTCCAGAAGACATTGATGGTTCCCTTAGGTGCCCTGCAGTGGGTCCACTTCCAACAGGCTCAAGCCTGGATTTGGGGGGTGAGGTTCCCACCTTCTCCTAGATACCATTCAGCATCACTGAAGCCAGTAAATTCACCTCCCAAGGAACCGTTACCATCTCTACTATTTACACCCATGGCATGAGTCTGCTGCTCAAGATCTTTGATGAGAATCTTGAAAAAGAAAACCATGAATCGTTGGAGAATATATCTTTACACTTATTTGCAACAGATGGCTCAGTCCCTCAGTATTCAAGAAGAAACTCTGGGATCGTGGAGAGCTGTGTGGCAGTCACCCTCTGCCCACCCTGCAGGTTTTGGGGGCTTGGAGCTGGTTTTCACCACAATTCTGTACACCTAAGAGACGGCCGTAAGATCAAGCCTGTAATTATCTCACAGGCATCAGTGATGATGTTATGAATGCAGTTTATGCCTTCATGTGGAGAAAGAAACAGCAGGGGCTGATTAGCCCCGAAGAAGTTAAGTACTGTTTTCCACCATGTCTATTAATAAAGAAGGGAGGAAGAGCAAGCGCGTGGCAGGGATGCGTAGCGCATCCACATGGAAACGGAGAGTCTCTCCCTCTCAAAAAATCTGCTTCCCTGACTGCTGTCCTTTTGGTAGCCTCATAAAATGGAGACAAGACTCTCCTCAGCTGTCCTGAGGAGGAAAAAAAATATATGACATAAAAATAAATGAGGTATAAGTAGCTCCTTTGGAAAAGCTACTGTGGTTATTTTTTCTCTACTAAAGTAGCTGCTTTCTCTCTCGAATATTTACCTTGACAGATGACGCAGCTGCTCGTTTTAGTTCAATCAGCCAGAAACTAAATTGCACATGTTAAACATTGTCACTACAAATAATTGATGATTACTTGTAAACAGGGGGCCATTTGAGGATCTCTTTGAGGATGCTCCACGGAGAGTGGCTCTCCACAGGCTCAGCAAAGCACCTAGGCATGTTCTCATTCTCCTTTAAGGGACTGAGATACTATTAAGCTCTTAATTTCCTTTAATGGCTACTGCTTGTTTCCTTTCATGGAAACAAGAATAAAATCCACTCATGTTGCTCCTGAACAAGATTCCGTGGTGTTGAACACTGGTATTTAGAATTTTAATGAACCCTGGCTGGGCACGGTGGCTCACGCCTGTAATCCCGGCACTTTGGAGACCGAGGCGGGTGGATCACCTGAGGTCAGGAGTTCGAGATCAGCCTGGTCAACATGGTGAAACCCTGTCTCGACTAAAGATACAAAAATTAGCCAGGCTTGGTGGCGGGTGCCTGTAATCTCAGCTACTCAGGGGCCTGAGGCAGGAAAATCGCTTGAACTCAGGAGGTGGAGGTTAAAGAGAGCTGAGATTGCGCCACTGCACTCCAGCCTGGGTAACAGAGTGGGACTCTGTCTCAAAAAAGAATTTTAATGAAACCTGCCTTCCAAACATTATATTGCAGCAATCTTAGAAGAATGCCCCACCTCTGGAATAGAGAAGCAGTTGGGAAGGAACAGTTGCATGTTCCCTACACCTGGGCAACAGGCAGGCCCCTGACAACCACAAGTAATTCTCTTTGCTGAGAGCCAGGATCTTGCAACAGCTTGTCATTAGTGCTGTTTAGCATTTAATTTGCCTTTAGTTAGGTAACAAGCATTTATGGATTACCTGTTAGGAACGAATGCACAGTATGGGAACAGAGGGATGAATGAGGCACAGACTCTGCTCACGGCCTACTTGGGGCTAGAAATATCTACTCAGGAAAGAAAACTTGAAAGCAGTTAGCAAATGCAAACCGATATACCATTACAGGGAATCATCACTCTTTCCAAATTCAAGGCTCTAACTCCTGGCACACTTCTAAGGAAAAAAGATATGTGTTTCTGCATCCCGTCTCATGATGGGAGTGAGGATATGCCAATCAGTCCTCCTGTGGGCTGAGGAACAGTCTGGCCTTCTCTTCCTCTGCAGAGTCCAGGCGTGATAGAGACACAGGATGGAGGCAGCCACCACCCATTGAAAACCAGCCTGTCTGCCTGATCTGGCGACCCCCTAAGGTCTTTGGTAAAAACTGTAAGTGCTGCCAATCCATGTCCACCACATGCCTTGGGCTGTGAATGAATCCTAGCTCACTGCCATCCTGGACACGACTAGGCCTCAGTTTTTACCAAAGACCTTGGGGGTCGCCAGATCTGGCAGACAGGCTGGTTTTCAATGGGTGGTGGCTGCCTCCATCCTGCGTCTCTATCACACATGGACTCTGCAGACGAAGAGAAGGCCAGACAGTTCCTTAGCCCACAGGAGGACTGATGGGCATATCCTTACTCCCATTATGAGACGGGATGCAGGAAACACATATCTCTTTTCTTTAGAAGTGTGCCAGGAGTTAGAGCCTTGAATTCAGAAAGAGTGATGATTCCTCGTAATGGTATAGTGGTTTGCATTTGCTAACTGCTTTCAAGTTTTCTTTCCTGAGTAAGCACTTACGGGGAAGGCTTTCCAAGGGGCCAAACGGTCCCTAGCAGTTAGGGAAGCGAACGTTGGAAGTGCAGGTCAAGGTCTCAGAGTGAGCAGTGTGGCTGGGCCAGAGAGGGCCTTCCAAGTGCATAGGCAGTAGAGGCAGCTGGACACAGCTGGCGTGACAAGGCAAGGCTGGATCCCTCAGACTCTGGGAATTCTCCAGCCATCAGGCTTCACGGAGCACTGCTTCTGTGCTAAGTTCCTGATGCCAAGGAAAGTGAGAGAGACATGGCCCTGGCCTCAAGAAGCTTTCCGGGCAGATGGCTGTGTATCCAGGATATGTTAAGGGAGGTGTAATATTAACCAAAAGTGGAGCTCCGAGCTCCTACCCTTGGCAGAGGGCTTCTTGGAGTAGATCGTGCCTGGACCCTGCCCAGGGGCATCTTGGAATAGTTCGTGCCGACCGCACTGAATCACTGTAAGCCGGGTCAAGTCGGGGAATGGCAACCCAGGCAGCGGGAAGTGCGTATCTGGGACGTGGAGGGCCCAGACAGCTGTGGTTCTCCAGCAGTGAGATGGGTGCCAGGCCACCAACTGGATCTGAGAGATTCTTTACCCATCTGGGAACTGCATGTACTATGGATTGTAAAGGGTCAACCTGAGAGACAGAAAGACCCAGGGAAAAGGCCTAACCATTCACTTCAGTGTCTGGGGATGCATGGACTGGGGAAGAGTCTCCGGCTGGCTCCGATGCAGTCTCTGCTTCTGCAGAAGGGGCCTTGCTCACGCAATCTTCAGACTTGCATTCCCAGCTGGTGCCCAGCACCATGAATATATGTAAGATAACAACTCTAAAGAGGGATAAAATGTATTTTTTGGTCGATTTTTATTTTTCAAACACATTTAGCATTCTCTGAGTTTTAAAAAATGCTTTTAATAGAGCACAGACTCCTTTCCTCAGTGGTGAGGAGACAGATTTAAGGGCTGCAGCTCAGACAGTCAGTGCCAGCTAGCATTCAGGGATCCAAGTGTGAGAATCAAATTGTCGTTTGATGTGTGGATTTGGCAAAGGCTCAGCACGCCTTGGAGACGGTGCCCGTGGCCCACGCTGGGTGGCAGGTGCTTCTGCCTTGGGCTCTCTCTGCTCCTGCCGGCCGGGCCTGTCATCGGCTGAAAAGCCGGCATCTCCCACATCCATCAGCGCTCCTCTCTGGAGCGGAGTCGCTGGACAATGTGACCACACTGAAGAGGCACAGCATGCTCCTGCTGGCTGGAATTTTAGGACACCTGGTTTGTGACCTCTTCATTATGAAAGGGAACTTCCCTACAGTCCCACAAATAGGGGCAGAGCGGCACTGGAGCTGGCGCCCGACGCCCGGCAGGAAAAGGTTCTGTCCTCATTTGGGCATATTCTGTTTCTGCCCACCTGGTGTGTGCCCTCCGTGACTCCTGCCCCGTTTCCGGACCCGGCTCATGCCTACTTCTCACACTAAGCCACCGCTTGGAACCTCTGCAGTGCTTACTGTCTGCTCCGCCCCTTTTGTTTGCCCATTTGTTATGGAGGTGTGTGTTTAAACGGGCAAAGCAGCATGCTGCCAGGGACACCCGGAAAGCCCACTTAGCCATCCACTGGAGACTCTGACAACTAGAAGAAACCTGGGAGGCCACATGACAGATATGGAGACAGGCTGAGAGACGGCAGGGGATGTCCCAGGTTATGCAGTCAGCCAGGGACAAAGCCGGGATTTTGGAGCCCAGGTCCTCTGCTCCCTGCCAGGCCTCCTTTCATAAGGACATGAGCGATTGCTGAGAGCAGAGCCCCGAGGAAATGGAATGGAGGAGAACTCGATTAGAAGGGGGAGAATACCAAGGCCAGGTCACCAGGACTCAGCACAGGGCCTTGCAGAGCAGGTGCTTCTAAATGCCCAAGAGACACAGGAAGAGAGGGAGAGATGGGGGTACCAAGGAAGGGTCTCAGTAGCTCTATGGGCACCATATTTCTAGGCATGGGACAGAGAAAGAAGGGCAGAAGGAAGGGCACTGGAAACACAGCTACGCCTAGATTTGGGAAGCCAGTGACCTCGAAAACGATGTTCCGGACATAGGGAAGACCATGAGCAAGGCTGCACTTGTAGGAAGGACCGGGGCCTGATCCGCTGGCAGTAAAGAAACATCATTAAGGAAGTGGGGGCAATGGCAGGAAGTGGGGGTCAGAGTGAGGAGATAGGAGCTCAGCCTGGGTCTTGTTTGGAAAGACGCAGCCTCCACGGGCCAAGCAGGAACAGTAGGAAAAGACTGATGGTACAGCCCCCACTCTCAGGACGTCCCTGTCTCCAAGGGAGACAGCCACACAACACTGAGGTGGGGCGGTGAGGAAAGCAGGGATCGCCGGGGAGCGTGAGGGACTCACTCGCCCGGCACAGCAGGCAGGGCTGGGCGACTCAGGTGAGGGAAGTGATGGTTCCGAGAGCCCTAGCTGGGGTGACAGCTGCAGAGGGCGGCTCAGAGTGGAGGGGCTGTCCCAGGAGCTGGTGAGCTTACCAGGGACAAGATGTCCCTTGCCAGGGATGTCACAGAGGCTGTTCCTCAGCTGGATCATGCTGGGCCACCTGACCTAGGGGCCCTCCCTGTCTTAAAATGCACATTGTCCAATAAAGAGTGGAAGAGGATGTTAATGAGCAGGAATGGAGCCAAACTCTATGGGAGAACAGAGCTGGCCAGGCAGAGCCACCAGACACCTGAGGCTCCCTCCTTCCACCACAAACACCATTGCCCCATAGCCTAGAGAGGTGGGTAAAAACTGATCTCCACTGAGATCTCCCAGGACAGGGCCTGCATGCGGCAGGCAGCCCCTGTCCCTGAGGGGGTCTCTCCGCAGTGTTGGGGACATTGTGGATGCCCACCTAACAGGGCTCACGTACCTCCCTACCACCCGCTGGCAACTGCAATTTGGCCACCCTGGAGCCCTGGCTGGCTGGCACAAGGGCGGGGCCAGAACAGACTCGTTTTATTTATGCTCACAAAGGAGTGTCACTGTTGTCAGAACCGTCCTCTGACGTGAGCAGGACAATGACGATCACCACTGTGTAAATCGTGACACTGGACCGGAGGAACTGACGTACCTGCTTCAGGTCAGAGAGCCGTGGAATCTGTGCTGATCCCTTTTCAGATGAAGAGCTGGGGGGTGGAGGGAAAACAAGTGAACTCCAAATGACTTGGTGTCAGAGCCAGGAGGACAGCAAGGCGTGCCCAGCCCAGGCACGGGCAGCAGCTGAAGGCTACCATTTCAGAGCTCAGGGACTTGCTTGGCAAGAAGAGAGAGAGAGAGAGAGAGAGAGAGAGAGAGAGAGAGAGTGTGTGTGTGTGTGTGGCAATGCTATGTTGGTCCCCAAAATACTTTTTGGAATCTCAATTGGTCTGTGAAATCAAAATGCCAGGCAACCACTGGCTTACGCTTAGAGGGCTCTGACATTCAGGAATGCTCTGGTGGATTGTTGTGTAAAATAACTAAGGACTAGGCCGGGGGCTGCCCAGGGCTCTCTCCTGTTCCCTGCCTGTCCAGGTGACCCTCACCCTCAGAACGCAGCTCATATCCCATCTGCGCTCCCAGGCAACTGCCCACCCGATGGCTCCCTCCTCCTGACCCTGGCTCCCTGGCAGTCTTCACGGCACCTTTTGCCTTGGCTTGTTTTTCCTGCCTTAGCTCCAGGTGAGCACAGCTGGAACCATGCTCAGAAGCCAGCACATGAAGGCCTGTGACTGCAGACCCCTAAGGAACCGTGCAGATGCTCTCACAGTCCCCACCCCACTTTGTGGATGGAGTGACTCACAGCCGGGGACAAAGGTCCCCTCGCTCTTGCCCCTGCAGTCTACCCACACAGCAGCCAGGAGAGTCTTTAAAAATGCAAAGCAGATGGCATTCTCTTGAGTAAGCCCTCCCATGGCTCCCTGTCTTAATACAAAAGCTGAAATCTCATGACCTGTGAGGCCCTCCAGCTGGCTCGTGGCTACCCCTCCAAAACCGAGTGCTTGCCAGCCCACTGCCCACCCAGCTGCAGCCAGCCCCCACTGCTCAGCACCATCTCCTCAGAGGCCCCCCCATTCTTCCACAGGCATGTTCCCTATCCCCTTACAGCACGCTTGGGCCTGAACTCACCTTGGGTTCTGTCGCCTGTCTCCTCCACTGGAATGCAAACTCCACAGAAGCAGGGCTTTCTCTGCCCCCTGCCGCATCCACAGTGCCGGGAACAGTGCCTGGCATGGAGCAGGTGCAGCTGAATGACTGACTCCATGAAGTGAGGTGAATCACCCACCACGCAGGGAAGAGTGGACATAGGTAAATGGGCGCTGCCTGGACTCCAGGCGCACTGACTGCATCCTGGCTGCTTGACTGATGTGGTTAATAAATGACGAGAGGGCAAGCCCTGTAGGGCACAGCAGACTGGATACTTGATTAACCCAGTGTCTGTGTTAATTCCAGGTGCCAAAATAATTTCTAGGATTTCACCTGAGACCTAGAGATAGTTCATTGGAAAATAAACATGATTTCCCAGAAGGCTCGAGCTTTCTCAAGGAAAGCAATGCCCTGGACTTTCCTTCCACAAGAAATCAGGAAGACAGACTTTGGAATTCCCAGTGGGGAAGCGCAGTTGGAGGGGCCGGCCTCGGGCACCACAGTGCGCAATGCTGAACACAGGGCTCCCAGGCAAAGACTGGGAGGTCCCAACACCTGGGCCCACAGGTGCACCCACACCTCCCATGCTTTTCCCCTTTCTCCTCCACCCCCGTTTATAGAAGTGATCAGAGGTGAATGAGGAAATGGCGGGGGAACTGACCCCCTGGAAAGTCTGAATTTGAGTGAAATAATGGGGAGAAGTGAACCCTGGAAAGTCTGAATTCTGCTTCATCAAAGTCCAACAGGGACCTGTTTCCCTCTGCTGTCAACCCCAGGGAATGGGGTGTCAATGGGGCCCACAGTCATACTGTCCCAAGCACCAAAGGCACCGCTGCAGGGACACCCTCTACCCCAACAAGCACAAATGCTCAACGCGACTCCGGGAATGTGTCTTTATTAAAGATGCAAGCAAGCACAGAAGGATCATGTGTAGTGCTCAGTAACATCCATACAGTACTAAAAATAGAAAAATATAAATGAAATTTCACAGAAAGCAGCCTCCCTCACAGAAACACAGGCAAGGTGCTGCCGAGCCCACCGTGCAATGCCACGTGCCACCTGCCTGGCCACACTTCTCCCCTTTACAAATGAAAACACAAGCTTCTCTCTACACCCGTTTCAAATACAGCACCAAGAACGGAGACCCCTTCCACAGCAGCGACCCTCCTGACCACCACTTTGGGTGCTTCCCAGCCACATAAATGACAGACAACCCCGGTCCCCACGGGGTTGGCTGGCTACTGGCCCCCGTCTCTCCATCGCTTCAGCAAATTTGGGCAAGAAAATTAGGCAGTGAAGCAGTAAAGACCTCACCTTTACTCCCTCAGATACACGGAGGGATGAGGTGGACAGACACGCAGGCGGCCGTGCCAACCTGATCCGAGTGAAACAGGGCTACACTCGCAAAATGGTCCTCCCACGGCTGAGCGCCTCAGGTGCACAGAACAAACTGAACGATAAAGACCCGGGGGTTTTAGAAATTTACTATTAAGCATCTGCTTGGGAGCATTAGTAGGCTATCACTTCAGGAAACAAAGGAAGGCTGCGGAATTCAGCTCAAATTCCGAGCGCAACTGGTCCCTTGGTGGCCGACTCTCCACCCACTGCATGCAAATGCTCTGACTGCGTTAGACTCCCACCTGCCAGCCTCACCAAGCAGACTTCCATCAGCACGTGCCCCGCGAGCTCCTCTGTACAGGGCCTCCAGAGCCGCCCCTGGAAGTCTCTGGCAGAGGGACGTCCTTTCTGAAGACCTAGTGACTGGTTTCTGCTTTATTTCAGGAAGGTTCTGAAGAAGTGGACTCCGTCAGAATAAACAAGTGTCCAGATTCCCCCCAGCAGACCCAACTCATCCTCTGTTCCCACCATTATCTCAGAACCAAGTGAGAACAGAATGGCTGTGCCTTAGATAATAAAACTACAAAAATAAAGAGTTAACCCTGAGATCTTTCTACCATTCGGGTGTGGCTCGCTCCTGATTCCCCTTGGAAATGAACTTTTATTTGGTTTACTGACATTTATGTAGATTTCCAGTGAAAAGCTCTATAAA
This sequence comes from Rhinopithecus roxellana, assembly GCF_007565055.1. Lineage (NCBI taxonomy): Eukaryota > Metazoa > Chordata > Mammalia > Primates > Cercopithecidae > Rhinopithecus > Rhinopithecus roxellana. The sequence continues at coordinate 5,794,438 of NC_044561.1, forward strand.
ATACAATAAATAATACAGGGTTGAAAAGGCAGACATTCTAGTTGCATATATTACAGGCTTTATCCTTATGGTCCAGGCCATTGGAACTGCAATGTGGAGACTGTTTGTAATCAGACATGGAGAGGCTGCACGTTCTGAAGGCGAGACAGCTGCTTTGGGTTGGGAATCATCACACTCCCTCCGCTCACGCCGCTCTTCCCTTCCCCCGCTGTTTCACACGCTGCTTCCAGAGTTTGTCCAGCAAGGAATAAATGAATGCATACAGGACTTTTGGCTAGTAGAGTGTCTGGGTATTGTGAGCATGCAAGTTGTCGTTTCTGTTATTATAAATAAAAGTCAAACGTGAGGTCACACTTTCCCATCTTCTGTTTATACACCAAGTCAAACTTCTCGTTCATGGAGACGGTGAAGATGTCCTTCCACAGCCCAACTCTTCCTGAAATGCAAACAAGAGAACTGCTGGGGCCACTTGCTGTCCGGCCAGCTACTGAACTAAAGGAAGCCTTGGAAATGGATCTGGAACATTCCAGATCTATTCCTGGGTCCCTCTGAACTTGGCCTATGGGGGCAGGAAGGGCCGTCTGAGCTACAGACCAGGTGGGTCCCCTAACATTTGTGAAACGATTGGATGCAGCAGAACGTGACCTGAACCAGCTTCCCTCTGAGGCTGTGGTGCAGTGAGCCACAACCACCTCCTGGTGCCATTCCACGCCCTCTGCTGGGGCCCGCCAGGGAGACTCTACTCCTGTTCGGTGCTGAGTCCCCAGCACCTAGAACGGCACCTGGCACGTGGCAGGTGTTTAATAAACATCCCAGGAGCGAGTATGATCTGCCGCGGGAGTGCACTGCTCTGGGCATCGCAGGCAGCGCTGGCCCTCCCCACGCCATTATCCACTCGCAGCTCAACAGCGCCACCAAGGCGTCACTGGCTTCGGGAGCATTTGAAAAGGAAAAAAAACCATCCACAGTGCAGAAAATTTTACAGCAAGTAGGAAGCCCTCCTGACTGCGCCAAAGATGCAGATTTCAAGGAGCCTGCCCTGGCAAACCCTGGGGAGGAATTTAAAGTGAATAAAATAGTTGCAGTATTAGCTAGCTTTAGAGACTAGAGACAAAATATGCACTGCAGTGAGAATTCCGAGTCAACAATAAAATGAGTCTGGACACAGTCCCCAGCCGCTCTAGCCTAGGCTTGGTCAGAAACCCAGGCCTCTTCCTGGCAGCCACAAGGGAGGGCTGAGCTGTGGGCTCAACTGCAGGCACTATGAAGGCTTTGGAAAAACAAAAGACAGAGAGCTCAACATGACAAGAGAAGTCGTTGCTCCCATTGTCTTTGTTAACATAAAATCTTAGGTTGGTCTAGTCCAATAGCAATGGTGGCTATGAAGATGTCTGGAGCGGGGATTCCAAACTGCCCAGTTACGGGACTGTGAGTGCATCACCCGAGTGCTGGCTCCCTGCTTTCCAAGAACTGCTCGTTTAGAATTCTTTCTGTTGTCAGCATCTCTGAGATCAGAGCTCTGTCTCCAGGAAACGTCCTTCACTAGCTCTGTTATTAACAGTGGTCCTTGTCCAGGCAGGACCTCAGGTGTGAAACTGCAACATTGCAAATGCTGGGCTCAAATACCCACCGTAACATGGACTTTCTCTTTGGTAGCAAAAAATTATCTATCAGTGTTGGAGAGGAAAAAAACAAGAAAAACTGTTCTTGTAACCCTTTAATGATACCTAAGGGACAAAATTAGAAGCTACTAGAGCAACCAAACTATATTTTCCCATGATTATTTTTCTCAGCTGAGACAGCTGAGAGCTCGTCAGAGGAGTCACCCACCTGGTTTAGGATTTGGAATCAAGACAATTTATGCTGTGACATGAATCAAATCTAAGCAATGCAGCTGGCTACTCGGCCCTGCATTCTCACCAACTCAAGAAGATCTTCCGAGCAAAGAGGCAATGTGCTAAAAGAAAACAAATCAAAGAACTGAAATAAAGCAAAACCAAGGTAAACCATGATAAAGCAAACCCGGGGGAAGGAGCATATGGGCACACAGTATGTTCGCGACGCTGCTTCGCCACACACATGAACCAAAAGGGGTATTTTGGAGAAGGTCACATCCAAGGATAACAACACACAGCAAAAGCAAAACTAAAAAAGAGCAAATAAATGTTAAATAATAAATATTTATGAAGATGCAGCCAAGAAAGAAGTCGAGAGGGACTGTGGTTCAGTTAACTTCCTCCTGAGGAGTCCACTGCTCTGCCTTTAGAGACGGCGCTTTGCGCTTGACCTTCAGAACCACCCTGAGCCATGATCAGCCCCTTTTCAGAGAACAAAAAGCCGCAGATGCTCAAGGCCTGACCTAAGTTGCGTTCCCAGAGGGCAGCAGAGCTGAGCTGCAGCCCACCACTTCTCTCATCCATCCCAGGCATCTCCCACTCCATTTTATGGGGGCTGCTGCTGAAGACCCATCCACATTTCTGGGCCTTCCCCTCAAACATTCTCCTCAACCCAGGAAGTGCCCAACACACCAAGTGTCCATAAGGTTCATACTTACCAAGAGGAGGCCCTCCTATGACCAAGGCCAGCACCCTGGGATTTAAGAGCCTGGGCTCTCCACCATCAGGGTCAAATGCCACACACCCTTAAGGACAGGGGGAGCAACCCAGGTGGATCTGGGGAGGATTCCTGTCAGGAACACTGTCCCCATCTCCACCTGCCTCATGCCCACTGTCACCTGCCACCAAGAGCAGGAACTGGCCTCCCTCTGTGCAGCGGCTTAGCTTGGTACTGTCTGCTTAAGCTCACCGCCCCGAGGTGGGGCTAGGCCCCATCTGTGCTGCCTGCACCCAGAAGATGCTCGGTCAGCATCCACTCAGTGAAGGAGAAAAAAGTGTCTCCTAACTTCCCGCTCCCTTCACTGAACTCTCCCACGAGTCAGTTAGAGACTGAGAAACCCGTTAGCACACTTTGTGCTTTGAAATGTCATTGCACCAAACCCATCTCCTGGATCTGCTCTGTGAGGCGTTTGATCTCAGGCCATCTGAGTAGACCCCCCCCCCTCAGAAACATCCCACCCACAAAGCCTGAAACGCACTTCTTCAAATTAAAACACTGTTTGCTTGGAGGCAATGCAAACACCAGCGGGCAGGGCACTCCGTCATTCCATGAGCACTGTGCCATCCACAGGCACCAGCTGACAGAGCACAGGCCATGGGCCAGCTACGGACTGCTGGAAAAGGAGAGCAGGGAGGGCAACAAGCTAGACCCGGCTCTCTAAGCAGGCAGAGAAAGCAGCCTGGCTGGGGCGAGGAGCGCCTGGGCGGGAGGCGGGGTGGGGCACATACCCCGGCCCACGGGCAGGGCCTCAGCATTGCAGCACTGGTCCACCAGCTGGTGGCAGTGCTCTGTCAGGGCTTCCAGCTGGGTCTTGTCACAGGACACCCCCAGGAATCTGGCCAGCTGCTCCACCATCGTCACCAGGTCCTGGAAGACAAGTGCAGAGAGCAGAGCACCCCATCAGAGGCGGGGCCTTTTACTGGACATGACGCCAAGCTGGGCATACACTGGGGACTTTTTACACGCGGCCTTCCTTACTTCATGCTCATGACAAGGCTGACACCAGCCTTGTCTGGAAATAACACTAAGAGGTTAAGGAACTGCCCAAGCATGCTCAGCTCTCAAGTGGAGATCCTGAATTCAAACCCTGCTCCTCCAGGGAATTGGGATGCAGACATGAGGTCTTAATAGAGGCTGTGGTTAATTTTTAACAGCAGTAAGAAGTAAAAAATGTATTTCAGAACATCGTTCTTGTGAGGAGCAAGATCTAATGGGCTCCTCTTTCCCTTCCTGCTGCCCATCAGCTGGCCTCTGGGCTGCCCCTTGGGAGCGCAGGGAGGCCCTTCTGGTCTCCAGACAGCCCTGCACTGGGCAGGAAGCCCGCTTCATCAGAGGCGAGATTCCGTCACGCCTGCCGTACCCTGCCCCATTATTTTACCACACCTGACAGCGGCATGTCACTGATGTGGCTAATGTCTTGAGGGGCCATTCCCCAGCCCTCCACCCCTGCCACTTTGTCCCCAGAAGATAAGGAGGCTCCTCCTCTTCTCAATCAGGGCCCTGAGCTGTCGCCTAGAGGTGCCTTGGTCCTCGTTAGGAAAATGCTGCAGGCTGTTTCCTCTCCGGAAGGTTTGTAGAGCAAATTCCCATATTAAAGCCTCTGAAAAGTCCTACAGTGAAAAGACGATTTAATTTCTTTAATTCAGCACTTCAGAAACCTTGAAAGAAAATGTTCTCTGGCCGCTGGTGTGGGCGTCAGCTCCTCCCTGGCTCCCCACAGTGCGGTGACCCCTGCAGCAGCAGTGCGAGTCTCATTCTGGCCTTGCACTACCTCCCATGGGGAGGGGTGTGGTGCACCCGGGGCGCAGGGCTTGACTGAGAGTTGGAGGAACAGTTATTAGAGAATGAGCCAAGGAATAAAGAGCTCCCTGTCCCTTGCCCTGCTGCCAAGAACTCCATTTCAAAGAAAAAGGGTAGCCATGGAGAGAGACTGAAGAAACCTAGCTCTCAGAAGGGACGCTGCAAGAAGGACACTGCCGGCTTAAAGTCAGCCTGCCAGAGCGGTCAGCAGAATCCTCCTGGGGCAGCTCATCGCCGGTGTGATGTCCATCTCAGAGGAAGGGGCGTTTCTGCCAGGCCATGTCCAGCAACGTGTCACGGGACACTTGCTGGTTATGAAACCCAGCGGGAATCAGGCAGAGCGCCCAGGTCAGCTGGCAGGGGATGGCCCACTTCACCACTCTGAGTCGCACATTCTCCATCTGGAACTAGCGACGGGGCCGCAGCAAGAGGCCGCACACCATGGCACAGAGCCAGCGTGTCTGGGTTGTGCCTCCACACGGGCAGGTACCAGCTGGCCACACGGTTACAGTCAGGGCACCCCGTGACTGGTGAGAACACCCTGCGATGTGACTGTGCGGATGAAGTGGGGATATACCCGGGGTGCCTGGCACAGTGTGCGGCTCGTGGGAAAAGCCCCCTGGAATTGTGGTACAGTGGAGCACAGGCGGTGAGGGCTCTGGCAGGAAGCACTCCCTCTCAACCCCGGGGTGAGAACTCACGGACCCACACCCTGGAGACAACATGCTCACTCAGGGGTAGTTTTCTAGAGTAAGATGTAAACAATATTAATTCCTAAAAATGTGACTTAACCTCTATTAAAACAATCCATTACTGAGGTTCCTAAAAAAAGAATAAACCCATGCCAATTAGAAGGCGAAACGCTGACTGTCCCAGGGATGCCACTGAGTCACTCAGACCAGCTTTGGTAGAAAATGAAGTCCCAGCACTGACCCTGGCAGCTCTTAAAGGTCCAGGTGGGGCTGGTGGCCTTGACCCTGATGGACTGAAAGCAACAGGTCTCACCACTTTCACTGCGGAGCCTGGAAGGCAGAGAAGGATGAACCTCCCTTTAAGGGCTTGGAATAAGGTGTGTGTTTGGACCTTAAAACTTCAGCCCGTCATCGCTGAGGACACTGATTCCTCAGGAAGAAACTGCTGACCCGGCAGCCGCCCCCCAGATGTGTGGGCAGCTGGCCAGGCAGGCACTTTCCCTATTCACCTTCTCATGTTGGGGCCTCACTGGCCCTGGGCAGTGCATGTCCAATGCCATGTCACTGTGGCAAAATAGTGACCAGCTGACAAATGCACACCCAGGGCCCCAGAAATTCCACTCTTGGGTATGGGCCCAATAAGCACAAACACTGACGTCCACCAGGACTCCAGAACATCCACGGAGGCTTTATTCATGACCACCCCAAAATGAAAACGGCCTCCACGCCCAGCAACACTGGATGGGTGAAGCAGCAGTGGCATATTCGTGCTGCAATGGAGCACGGACCACAGCACAGGAAAGAACGGAGCTCCGCGCCACGCGGGTAGAGGAGCCTCACCGTCTACACAGAAGCCAGAGAGCAAAACACATGAGAGTCCCACACCTGACAGGTTCTGAAGAGGCAACGCCAAGCTCCGGCGAGGGAGATCAGAGCGCAGTGGCCACTGGGAAGCAGGGGTGTCAACTGCAAGAAGCTGGAATGTTCTGGATCTGGAAGGTGGCTGCCCGGATGTGACAGGTAAAAGGCTATCAAGTCCCACACGTGTGCCGAGTACACCTCACTGTGCATGACACCTCCACAAAAAGGCACACACCAGGCAGGCCCGTGCCAGGCCTGCACGCAGGTGATTCTCACACAGTCCTCCCAGCCATGCAGTGACGGGGCTGCTGTCACCTCCCCACTTTACAGAGGCTTGGGGTGGTCAGGACTTTGGCCTGAGCAGCCAGTGTCCAGAGCCCGTGTTGTTCCCCAGCACCACAGGAAACCACAGCCAACGGCTTCATAGAGGTCAGCGGCAGGACCAGGGTTCCGACCTGCTTGGGCCACATCCTCATCTCTACTACACTGTCCTCTGGGCATGAACAGGGACCCTAAATGTGGCTCTGTGTCAAATTGTGTGGACAAGAGGCAGACAGGTGGGAGGCCCACGGAGCATCAGACAGGCTTACCCAGCAGTCGACTCCGTGGTGCATGTGACCTTGGACCGCCGCATGACCTCGCCCTTTCCTCACCATGACACAGAGCCACGGTGAGGACCCATTTGGGGAACCCACAGCACGCGCCAGCCGGCAGCAGACCCGCAGACCGGGTCCCTCCTGCACACCGAGCAAGCCCTGAAAGGCCATGCTCCTGCAAAGGCTGACCTGGCCCGTGCTGACCACAGGCCCTGGTGCGAGAGCACAAAGGAACCCAAGAGTAACTGCAGCAAATGCAACGCACACACCCGCCCCAGGGCCACAAGGCACAACCCCTACCCCAGGGCCACAACACACACCCCCCACCCCAGGGCCACAAAGCACACCTCCCGACCCTAGCACCACAAGGCACACGCCCCCACCCCAGCGCCGTAGGGGACTGCGTGTGGCTCTGTTCACAGCCAGGTCTGGAGTCTTCCTGCAGGTGTGGGGGAAGCACAAGGCCAGCCTTCCTGCCCCTGGGCTTCTGACCTCTAACCCCAGCACTGGCTCACCCTCCCCCACACCCAGCTCTCCTCTCTGTCTTCCGGCCAGCCTCCTCCCTATCCCAGCTCCCACCCGCTGCTACTCAACCTAAACCTGCTTGTCTGTCAGCCACTGGCACCAGCAGCCCCACAGCCTGGCCTCGTCTGTCCCCTACACCAACATGGTTTCCAGCAACCTCACGGTCCACACCTGCACCCTATCCTCTCTCCTCTTTCCCATGGGCCAGGCCACAGGTGTCTCCTGCCTGTCCTGCCACTGGAAGCCCCTCTGCCCAGGCTCCAGCCCCAAGCCCTCCTGCCTCTGCCTGGACTAAGACCTTGTCCCATTAGTTCTTTCAACCCCTCCCCCAGCTCCTGCCTCCTCTGCAACACCTAGAAAATGCCCAGTCTCTTCTGTGGTGACCCAGGCTCCCCAAGCTACTAGCTGCCTTGTGTCTCACTGCAGACACTGGCCTCTCCTCAATGTCCCATCAACCACCACTGCAAAGCACTCCAAAGACCCCCTGATAAGCCAAGCCCCAGTCCCCTCCCCACGCCCGCCTTCCGGGGCTGCCCCGCCCCACCTCAGGCTTTGACAGGCTGCTCCCCACACCCCCAAGCCCCCTTCCAGTCCCCAAACCGTCCCGCCCCCTCCTCTGTCCCTCCTCAGACGCCTCCTCCTCCTCCTCCCTCATGAGGGCCAGGCACCCCAAGGACAGCTGCTCCGGCAGCACTCACCCGATGCATGTCTTCATACTTGAGAAAAAGCACGTTCGAGTCCATGCGGTGCTCCCAGAACTCCTGCACGTGCTCAAACCAGGAGCCATAGCCCACTGCGGAGACAGGGGACAGGGTGAGCCACACAGCTGGGCAGGAGAAGCATGCACATGGGGCGGTCCCCACCCCACAGGGCTGCCCTCCTGCCGCCCAGCAGCTGTGATGAGGACATCGTTATCCCTGCAGACACGTCCGGCAAAGGCCCCCGAAGCACTCACGTCCTGAGCCATCCCAGCCCTCCCGCCTTCAGCACACCTTGAAGACCTGACCATGGGGGTGACAGCCTCTGAGGTGGTCTCTGTGGTACCTGGCAGTGGACCGCAACAGTGCCCATTACTTTATTCGCTTAACAAGTGGTCACCAGGAAGCCCTGGAACAAAGTCCAGAGGAACTGGGACAGGGGCCACTAGGGTTTGCTAGTGGGGACAGGGTGGGGTGTAGGAAGTTGTAGGACAGATCCAGAACATGGGGCTCTGCTGGGCAAGAGGGCCACAGGCAGTAGCCTCAGTAAATCGAGGAACTCTCCATGGGAACTGAAAGCTGAAGACAGGCAGGGAGTCCTGTCCTGACCTCCAAGAAGCCAGCACTCCTGCACCTACACCTTGGCCCTGCGCTTCCTGCGTGGCCTGCGCTGCCTCAGAGCCCCTGGTGTGCATTGGGGCACATAGCCAGGGACCAACTCCAGCCTGCTTTGCAGTGTTCTTTATAAAAGCTATGGATCTTCCTCTGCCTGTCACATGCGGTGACCACCACTGTAAGGGTTTCTTCCAAAGGGACCTCCATATGACAGAGAGCAAGGCGTCAGTTAAGGATCACCGGGCAGTGGGGGCTGACTGCGCTGAGCAGTGGGAAGCAGCCCAGCTGGATGAGGGGCACTGGCTGTAGAAATTCCTCTGCTGGGCCCTGCCCCCAGGCCACCTGCAGGATTCCCAGGGAGGAGCTGCACCCACACCCCACCAAAACCTCCACTTCCTGTGGAATAAAGCTGAGTCCCAGAGAAGGGAAGAGACTTCCCCAAGTCACCAACAGGTCATGGGGGCCCAGACAGGGAAGCCCAAGTCACCTGACTGCAGGCCCGTCAAGGGGAGCTAAGTCCAAGCAGATGAGCCCCTGGGGCAGAAGGAAGAGTCGAATGGCCCCGTGAACATGGAAGGTAAGACAAACCCCACTTCATTCCAAGGAAGAATGCACCAAGATGTCAAAAACAGACATCCTCATGACATGGAGATGCATGCGGAAAATGTGAGGACCTGGAAGAAGCAAGGCATGAAGGATGCACACGTGGTCCTGCACTGAGGCGAGGGGCAAGTGCACCGGTCCCGGCGCAGGAGTGGGGACGGGAACCAGCTGCAGGTTGCTGGGTAGAGAGCCTTCCCACCAGAATGCCTGAGAGGAGGGAGGACGCCGGGCCCCTCCACGCTCTTCCCTGGGCTCCACGCTGCTTTGTGAAAGGGAAGGGAACCTGTCTACACAGCGTCCGCACACTGCAGGCGCCGCAGGGACCCTGCCTACACAGCGTCCGCACACGGCAGGCGCCGCAGGGACCCTGCCTACACAGCGTCCGCACACTGCAGGCGCCGCAGGGACCCTGCCTACACAGCGTCCTCACACTGCAGGCGCCGCAGGGACCCTGCCTACACAGCGTCCGCACACGGCAGGCGCCGCAGGGACCCTGCCTACACAGCGTCCGCACACGGCAGGCACCGCAGGGACCCTGTCTACACAGCGTCCTCACACTACAGGCGCCGCAGGGACCCTGTCTACACAGCGTCCGCACACTGCAGGTGTCATAGGATGCCTGTCACGGGGCATCCTCCCACTGCAGGTGTCACCTGCCTCCAGGGCCCTTTGCCCTCCAGCCTTGCAGAGTTGGTCGCCATCCTCAGGCCCGGCTGTTTATGCAGGTCCCTCCTGCAATCGCCTTGTGCTGCGGTCTCTGAGCCCAGCCTGTCTAGACATGGTGTGCTTTCAGGGTTCCCATGCATATTAGTTTCCAATGTCTTCAGGACGTCAGGCAGGGGAGTCCAGCAGTCCTCCTCAGTATGTGCGTGCTCACTGAGTGACTATGAAGGATGGAGCACGGGGGTGCTGAGTGGGCCTGTCTACAGGGTTTGCTGGGACCAAGGCACGTGTGTGGGACCTTGTACCCAGTGGAGGACAGGTCTGTGATTGTGGCAACATGGAGAGGCCTATGTTAAGAGAACTGCTAACTGCTCTGGCCTGAGCAAGATGTTTGTAGCCTCTTCCATAGCCTCTTCCACGTGCTGGTCTGAATGTGGGCATGGTCCCCACACTCTGCAGAGAGGACCGTCCATGCTGAACCCTAGGAAACAGCTTCAGAAGTCCATGAGTGTGTTGCTCCAAATGCCTGGTGGACCACAAGGGCAGGTGCCAGGGCGGGGAGGCCGTGGGAAGAGAGGCTGGACAGAAGGTCTGGAACAGGCTCAGGGGGCTTCAGGGTGCGGGTTTGGGGTCTCCTGCCCCTTGCAGGCAGGGCCACTTCTCAGCAAGCACAGTGGAAGGAGAGGTTCAAGGGCTGAAAACAATCATTCCAGGGTTTTGAGGCCCTCGTGGGTTTTTAAACTGCAAGCAACAGAGTTGGCCTGTGGCGCCCTGCACCGCCCCGCCAAGAGGCCCCCTTCAACCAGGCCTGGCGGCAGCTCCAGCTCCACTCCCTAAGTTCCACTTAAACTCAGGGGCATTACGTTCCAGGATCTCTGCGACATGATTCATCCTAATCTTGTCACACAATTCCCCTATAGAATCCCTGATAAGTCACACTGAACAATGAGGCTCAGCATCACTTCAGTTGGAAAATAAAATAGAAAGTGTATTTTCAGTCTTGGGTAGGGATGAGTCTCAGTGTAGATTTAATTAAAGTGCAGCTTTTATGACACATTTCAAAGCTCCTCTGCCTGCACACCCTACACTGCTCACTTCTGTCCCAGGACCCCCAAAAGCCATGGCCCCCATGGAACGCAGGAGCAGAACTGCACTGAGGAGCTTCTGCCACCACTCCCAAGGGACAGGCAGCCCAGCAGGGCAAGAGAGTAAGGACTGGGAGCGAGTGGGACCGAGACAAGGGGCCTGGTCCTGCCTTCCCTGAGTGCAGGGCAGGGTGGAACCCAGCCTCACTCCTCTGCAGGGGCTGGAACGGAAGCTAGAGAACAGCACCCAGCACTCTCGGCTCGGCTGTCCTCCTCCCTGCCTCCCTGTGGGCACAAGTGTACCCTGCCCCGGTGGCTTGCCTGTGCCTGAGGTTCAGCCCGGCTGTCCTCCTCCCAGCAGGCACAAGTGTACCCTGCCCTGGTGGCTTGCCTGTGCCTGAGGTTCAGCCCGGCTGTCCTCCTCCCTGCCTCCCTGTGGGCACAAGTGTACCCTGCCCCAGTGGCTTGCCTGTGTCTGAGGTTCAGCCCGGCTGTCCTCCTCCCAGCAGGCACAAGTTTGCCCTGCCCTAGTGGCTTACCTGTGCCTGAGGTTCAGCCAAAGGCCCATGCCTGTCACACTTAGCTACAGTCTCCACTCCAGCCCCTGTCACTAACAGCAATGATACCTGGGCCTCCATTTTTACTGTTTTCATTCTCTCCCTGTTTGAAACCCAGGTAGGAAGGAGGGATGTTTTAACTGGGGAACTTCTCAGACACCCCAAGAGTGTGGTATAAGAGAAGGGCTCCGGGGTCAGATGGATCTGCTCTGACACACACCAGCTCTACGGTCTCAGCCACGGTCATGACGCCCTCAGCCTCAGTGTCTTCATCTGTAAAGTGGACCGCGGGCCTGACCTACGTGGTCCCTGTCAGAACTGGAGACCGTGCCGGGGAAGCACCCAGCACCTGCCAGGCCATCCACGACAACAGACGGCTCCCGTTCTAACAAGCCGCCAGGCTGCAACACTCACGCTTATCATTCATAAACCTCCGGCAGAATTCCTGGAAGGTGCCTCGGTAGCTCATGGTCCGCAGAGAGCGGTGGAACTGATAATAAGAGACCACCAGGTCCTTGGGGTTGCGAGCCATATAGATGACCTGTGGGCGACAGGAGCGGGGTGAGTCCATGTCTCCTTCCTTCCCAGGCAGGGCTGCCCCGACACCCGCCAGTCCCCCTGAACCTGCTGGTGCATCTCACAAACCAACACTCGCTTCCAACATCCAGTTGGGGCCCATGTGCACAGCCGCTGGTGCTGCTGCTTCGCCCTTTCAGCAGAAAGGGGCCCTGTCCATGCAGTAGTGCTGGCTAGGATAATTACTTATTTTATTTTTCTTCTCTAGAAGACAGAAAACTTGCAACCCTGATCCCGGTGGTAAGAACCACAGGCCTCTGGCCGGGTACGGTGACTCGCATCTGTAATCCCAGCACTTTGGGAGGCCGAGGCAGGTAGATCACCTGAAGTCAATAGTTCAAGACCAGCCTGGCCAACATGTGAAACCCTGTCTCTACTAAAAATATAAAAATTAGCTGGGTGTGGTGGCTCATGCCTGTAGTCCCAGCTTACTCAGGAGGCTGAGGCAGGAGAATCACTTGAACCAGGGAGGCAGAGGTTGCAGTGAGCCGAGATCGCGCCATTGCACTCCAGCCTGGGCGACAGAGTAAGGCTCTGTCTCAAAAAAAAAAAAAAAAAAAAACAACAACCCACAGGCCTCGGCATTTGATGCAATTGAAAAACAAACAGAACTCGGCCCAAAGCAGGCACACGCTGGGATTAAGCTGGCCACAGCCATGTTCGATTGTGAGGTAAAAACCAACCCGACATTAAAAACTTGGGTAAAATGCTAGAGACACATGACCCAAGATGGCCTCAGAAGGGACCTTCACCTGTGGGGTCCTTAGGAAGACAGCCCCCGAGGCCAGGTAAGTGCCAGGGACCTGCATGTGTGTTGCACAGGGGCCTTGGGGTCCTCTTGGTGGGGACTCATCTCGGGAGGCAGAGGGAGTGCCAGCTTACCTTGGAGTCCCCATTGTGGAGGTCGGAGGGCAGAAAGCGGTAGGGCAGGTGGCTCTTGATGAGGCGGGGAGAGGTCAGTTCCTATGTGGAATCAGACAGACAGGCAGGTCAGAGGAAGGGGTGAGACCAAGGGGAGGAGGGGGGCCAGAGGAGGAAGGAAAGGGTGGGGTTCAGGGTAAGTGGGGTTATCAGAGGGAACGACAGGGTAGTGGAGGGGCCAGGAGAGCAGCAGGGTAAGAGGGAGGAGTGAGGCCAGGGGGAGGGGTGAGGTCAGGGGGAGAGGGACCAGAGGACAAGGGAAGGGGTGGGGGCCAGGGGAGAAGGGTAGGAGTCAGAGGGAAAGGCGAGGCCAGGAGCAGGGGGAGGTCAGAGCAGGAGGAGGCAAGGCTGTCATTCCCTGGTCTCCTCTCCCGGAGACAGTCTCGGACCCAGCCAGGACAACCTCCCTTGTCAACTGAGACAAATGTTTGAGACATGAGCACACCTCGGCTGGGTGTCTCTATCTGGCAATAGAGACAAGGGTCCCTGACCTCGGCCGGGGTAGTCCACCTATCATAGCCACAGACACAGGGTCTGCTCAGGGGGCCTGGGAGCTACTGCCCTGGCTTGGAGTGGTATCAGAGGGCAGCAGAGGCAGCAGGAGGCACCAGGCCCAGTGGGTGCTGCCAGACTGGCGCTGGACCGCACAGCAACCTGGCCTGATGCGCTCACTGCTTCCACCTGCCCCTCAGGCCTTCCCATCAGCAGCCAGGGTGGTCCTGTAAACCAGTCAGCACCGTGCTCCTCTGCTCAGAGCCCATCTTCCCAGTTGCCCTAGGAATGGGCCCAGTCCTCATGAAGCCAAAGAGCCCGGGACCATTGCCTAAAACCCCTAGGCTTGCCTATCGCTCTGGAGGGCCAGGCCCCTAGCGCCGTGCAGTCTCTGTTCACCGGTCCCTATGCTCCTCTCCTCTTTCAGGACCTGCCTCAGACATCCCCACGGGAGATGGCCGGTCCCCTCCTGATCTGCTCCCCTCCCAGCACTGATCGCTGTCTAGCTACTATGGCTTCCTGGGCTGAGAGGCCGGGCCTGATGCTGTCAGTCACTGTCGCCCCCAAGGCCAAGAGCGGTGCCTTGAACGCGGTGGCCCTCGGCACAGCAGTACCGAACGACACCCAGATGGCTCTGCACGGACAAGGAGAGCAAGGTGACTGCTCAGGCCCGAGAGGCTGGGATGCAGACAGGGGCCCTGGAGGGTCACAGGGGTCTTGTGCCATGCCACGGGGCGGGTGGCACTCTCAGAGCTGGGTTTCCGAATGCTACTCCAGGCATGGTGGAGGCTGCAGTTCTGGCCCATTCAGGTATGAGGCTGGAACTAAAGAGGTGCAGCAGATGGAGTGGGGGGGCCTCTGGGTGTGTCTGAGGGGTGAGGGGGGCAGGGCTCTGGAGTAACATTTATTTCATTCTTGATACCAAATGTTTGATGCAAACACATCCTACCCAGCTCCCTCAGAGATGGGTCCCCAGGGCAAAGCAAGCGGGAGGCCCAGGGCCTGCTCCCCCTGAATGGCCCCTCAGCCCTGTGCCCCCCAGGCACTGACTTCCTTTCCACCTCCCAGATTCCTTGACACTGATGTGTCACCCACACCCTCATCAGGTTCCAGGTCACTGCCAGCTCAGGCCTGCCAGGTTCTCTCCCAGCTATCTGGGGCTATCTGCTCTCCCCTAACCCACAGAGCCCTCAGGAGCAACTGTCAATCATCAGGGTGTAACTGCAGAAATACCCTAAAGAGGTGCTAGGACAGGTCCCACTGGCCTGGGTACCTTGATGATGTCCAGGCCTGGCTGCGGATACTCCAGGACTGGAAGCTGCTCGTCGATGTTCATCAAGCCGATCTCATCGGGGTCAGCACCCTGGCTCACCAAGTAGACCACCTCCTGTAGCAAGCTGGTGCCTGGAGGGGAGAAGCCCCAGCATCGGGTGTTCAGAGGAAGCCCAAGCGCTCAGCCCTGTGCTCAGGTCAACACTTGCTGCCCAAGAAGGGATACTCGAGTCTGGGGGAAGAGGAGTGGGCCTTCACGGTCTCAGCCTGAATCCCCTGTGCTGGGTCATGGGCCAATCGGCTCTGATTCTCAGAGGAGCCAGGATGCTTCACAGGGCTGTTAGGAGAACAGAACAGAATAGAACCCAGCCCCTGTTACGGAAGTGGCTCAGGGGCTGTAACAGGTGGGTGACTTGGCCCAAGGCCTCCAGAGGCTGAACTTGGCAGTTTACACAGGAACCATGGGCCGGGGTGTAGAGGACTACGTGCTCGCAAACGAGACATTCCCGATAAGTCCTGCTCTTGCAAAGGAAGCAGGGCATTCCCGATAAGTCCTGCTCTTGCAAACGAAGCAGGGCGTTCCTTCCCTGCAAACAGGGAGGACAAAGGAGCCAGTTGCAAACAGCAGACTTTGGGGGCTTATTTATGTGTAAACATCTTGATAATCCAGAAAGTCGGGGAAAGGTCAGAAAAACAACGTGTCTTGTGACTAGGTAATATTCCACAAACGACTGTATAAAATAAAGCGGAGCGTGTCATTCGCGGCGGCCGCCATGTTTGTCTTGTCTTGTGTTGTCTTGTGTGTTCATTCCTTTGTTTAGGAAACACGCGGACCCCAACACCGGGGGAATGACCCGCTAGCCAAGATGAGGAAATGACATCTGCCCAGTATCTACTGAAGGTATATATATATAGCCCATGATCCAGGAAGTATCCTGGGGAGACCCAAGGGAAGCCAGTGCTTGTTGATCAGTACACAGGTTCTAGAACAATCTTGGCCACATCATTCATAAAGTCACTTGGAAACACAAATATCCATCAGCAATAGAATGAGTAAGTTGTGACAATCACCACGGGATACTAGACAGCAAAGAAAAAGAATGAACTGCAGACACAGCACAGCCAAGCCCCACAGACAGGATGTGATGGAGTCCTCCCACCCCAAGGCGCTCTGGGGTACAATCCTGTATGTCCCATTGGCATGAAGTTCAAGAATGGGCAAAACTAAACTATAGTGACAGAAGTGAGAACAGTGGTTATATTTTGGGTTGGTTATTGATTCAGAGAAGACACAAAGGTGATTCCGGGGTCTGGAGCTATTAACTAGGTCTGGTAGGAATTACATAGAAGCATGCTACAATATTATGATACATGCAGGTTTTCATCTATAGTCCCGGCTCATTATCCCCCGAGCCCTTATTACAGTCTTTCGTCATAACATTGGACCACTCCAAGCCTCAGAGGCAGGCCTTAGTATATAGTACCTTCTCTCTCTCTCTGACCTTCTCCTGCCCCCACCCCTTTCACCTGCTCCTTTTTCTCCCCAAGGCAGGCCATACAAACTGAAAATATACTTGAATCTTCCCCTGCCTTTCTGTCTTGCACCTGGCCATGAAGAAATTCTCTGGGCTGGGCACAGTGGCTCATGCCTGCAATCCCAGCACTTTGGGAGGCTGAATCGGGAGGACTGCTTGAGGCCAGAAGTTCAAGACCAGCCTGCGCAACATAGCAAGACACTGTCCCTACAAAAAATAAAAAATAAAAACATTAGCTGTGCATGGTGGCATATATCTGTAGTGCCAGCTACTCAGAGGCGTAGGTGGGAGGATCGCTTGAACCCAGGAGGTAGAGGCTGCAGTGAGCTGTGACTGTACCACTACACTCCAGCTTGGGCAACAGAGTGAGAATCTATCTTAAAAACAAAAAGAAAAATTCTCGGACCTGCCTTGTCTGGCTGTGTGGGTCGTGAGACCCCCCGTGCGGAAGGGGAGGAAGGAACGTCACACAGGCAGGCCGTGCTGGGCTCCCCCCTCCAAATGACTGTGGCAGGCTCACAGCCTTTTACCCAGTGCCATTTCCACATGCTTCCACCATGCCGAGCCAGTGAGGGCTCCATAAACGGCCCGAGAGGACAGGCTCTGAGGAGCTTCCACAGAGCTGAACACGTGGGGGTTCCTGGAGGGTGGCTTGCCCAGAGACGGCACAGAAGCTCCACACTCTCCTCCATCCTCCACAGGCGTCTCTTCCTCTGGTATTCATCAGAAGCCTTTGTAACATCCTTTATAATAAACCAGGAAACGTCCTGAGTTCTGTGAGCCGCTCTGGCAAATTAGTCAAATCTGGGCAGGGGGTGTGCAAACCCCAATTTATAGCCAGTGGGTCAGATGCACAGGCAAAACAACCTGGGACTTGCGGTTGGCATCGGAAGTGAGGGTAGTCTCGTGGGACTGAGCCCTCGCCCTGTGGGATCTTGTGCTGGCTCCAGGTGGGCGGTGCTGGAATTGAACTGGACCTGGGGACACCCAGCTGGTACTGCTGCAGGACTGAGTGCCTGCTTGCTGGCGGGGAGAAATCCCCACCCCGTCCACCACAGGAGTCCTCTGTGTTGACTGTTGTGTAAGGGCAGAGGAAAAGCAGTTTGAGGGCTTTTTTCCAACTCATATGCATGTATAAGATATAACGCAATTAAAAAGAGAAAAATCACCAGTGGCCTGGTCAGCATAACGTGCTCTCCTAAGACTGTGGGGAGATGCGGCCAACGGGAAGAGCCTGGGCAAGCACAGCGTGCCACGCCATTAAAGGCAGGGAGAGGCCTGCAGGGAACAAGGAGCTCGTGTGTGCTGAGGACACCCTGGCACTCCCTCACAGGACCACAGCTGCCCACTGGGCTACAGACCTGCTGACCAATTCTCCCTCCTCACAAATCAGCCACACGGCTTAGTAGGCCTCCTGCCTGGGTCTGGGAACTGTCCCTCTGGGACAAACAGCACCTTTCGCACTCAGGTTCGACGGCTTCCAGCCCAAAACCCTTCCGTAGCTTCCCACTGTTCACAAACTCAGGCCCAGGCATTCAACCGTTTACTGAGGCCCTCTGAGCTCTCCACACCTGGCACGGGGTCCAGGCTGCACCCTCTTGGGCGGGGCCAACCACAGCACTATCCGCTCAGCCTGTATGCTCCTCCCAGCCTCAGCCTAGGCAGAGCTGTCTCAGAGCCCCCGCCCCTCCGAGTCGGCCTTTTCTGATGGCCAGGATCACCTGCAAGGCGCACCCTGGGACGCATGGGACAGGCCCTCTCCTCCCTGCTACGGCCCAGGGGCAGCAGGCACTGTGACTGGCCCCACACCTGGTGCAGGCAGGAGGAAGCAGGGCCCCGCCTGGACCACACATGGGGCTGACCACATGCACTGGTGCCCTGAGTGCAGAGTCCCATTCGAGGACCCTAGGGCCAGGCAGGACAAACCAGGTGTGCTGGGACCAAGGGTAACTCCCGGGGAGAAAGGCGGCCCTCTGCGCTTTCTCCAGCCTCTGGCCCCAGGCCCCAAAACAGCTCCAGGTGCCCAGTGATCCTCAGTCATCACCTTGTCTGACCTCCCAGAAGAAATGGGCACAGCTTAACCCACTGTGGTCCCTTCACATCAGCGGCTCTGGTTTCTGCCACTGGCTCCTCATCTTCCCACCCTGAACACGGTGACAGCCCGGAGTGCAGCCCCAGCCCCCTCTCCCCAGGCCACACCCAGGTCCACCCCTCCACACATCAGCCTCTGGGGCACATGCCCATGAACTCCAGCAGCTCACCCGCTGCCCAGCACCTCAGCGGGACCCAGCCAGCTCTGGGGGCAACGTCCAAGGCTGTCTCCTCTCCAGCCCCTGCAGCCCGTCTCAGCAAGCAGCCCCTCCAGCTGACAGGGGCTCGGGCCGCATGGTGGCCTCACTGTGGCTCACCCGCCTCCTCTCCTCTCTCCTTGCCTCAACTAGCCCCGCTGACCCTGCCATCTGATGTGTCCAGAGCTGACCCTCCCCCTGCGACATTGCGTCCTCACACCTGAGCTGCTTCCCACAAGGGCTCCTCCCTGGCTCTCTGCTGCCACCCAGCTCACTCTGCCTTCTAGTCCAGGGGTCCCCAACCCCCGGGCCATGGGTCTGTGGCCTGTTCGGAACCCGGACGCACAGGAGGAGGCGAGCGGTGAGCGGGCAGGCATTACAGCCTGAGCTCTGCCTCCTGTCAGATCAGCGGGAACACGAGATTCTCTATTGTGTACAGGAGCACGAACTCTATTGTGAACTGCACCTGAGAGGGATCTGGGTTGTGTGGTCTTCATGAGAATCTCATGAAACCCCGACCATCTGAGGTGGAGCAGTTTCATCATGAAACCATCCCCATTAGCCCACCACCTGGGTCCATGGAAAAACTGTCTTCCGCAAAACCAATCCCTGGTGCCAAAAAGATTGAGGACCACTATTCTACCTCTGTTTTCAACCCAGTAGCCAAAACTGTGGCTTTAACATGGAAGTCAGACCCCACCACTGTCCACTGCCATCATCTGGAGCAGCTCTGCCTCCCGCAGAGTCAACGCAAGGCCTTCACCATGTTCCACTCCCTCACCACCTGGCTCTCCCCGGAGCTCCCTCCAGCCTCTGAGCCCAACCAGCCCTTCCCCAGGCTGCCGGCATTGGTGCCCCTGCCTGGAGCCTCCTCACTCCCTGACTCCTCCCTGCGCCTGCTCAGATGCCGCTCAGTCAGCAAAGACTCCTTCACCAGCTATGGGTCTAACTCCTGCCCCTCGCCCTGTCATGTGGTCCCTCTGTGCTATCCACCTGCCCAGGAATAGCCTGCAAATTCCTTTACATGCTCTCTCCCCTCTCCACCTTAAGGACAGGGGCTGTTTTGTCTTGTTCTTTGCTGCACCCGGAGAGCCAGCACATGGCTGTGCTCAATTCATATTTCCTGAGCGGACCAACAAACGCTGGGTGCTGCATAGACTCTGAGTAATCAGAAGGGGATGTGTTGGTCAAGGAAGACTTCCTGGAGGAGAGAGCTTTGGGGCAAAGGCACTGAAGGAAGGAAATGGCGTGGCTTGGTGATGGAAAACAAGCTCTCTTCAATACACAGAAAGAACTTCTCAGCACGTGGACTCTCCCACCAACCTGAGTAGGAAATACAACCATCCTCATGGCAGACGAGGCTCCTAAGGCCAAAATGTGCCAAGGGCTACAGAACCAGAGTGTGGCTGACTTGCCTGTTCCTCCTGATGAGGACCATCCAGCCAGCAGCTCGGGACAGCCGCAGTGAGGGGGTCTTTGTCCTTAGAAATCAGACTGCGGGCAGCATCCCTGAAAGGGGCCTCTCCCAGTGACATCTTCCTCACCTATTCTTCACGTTCCCCACCCCTGCAGGCCCACAGGCCAACAACCCAGACAGACGTTCTCTGCACATTCAAGTCTTCTTACATCAATATCAGCCACTTCAGTTCCACAAGTCCCATCCTCACCCCCATTAAATATTTATGCCAGAAGATCAGCCAAAGGAAGCTCTTGACTCGTCAGGTCCACCCGGCCCTGTCTCCGTGGCCCTTCTCTCCAGCCTGCCACGTCCATTTCCTGGTTGAACACTTCCTAACCTTACCTTCTCCCGCTCCAGGAGAATTCGACAGGAGGTCAACACGGGCATCAGGGAGAGAGAGTCAGCGAGAACACACCAGGAAACATGCAGGGAACAGGTCCCGGCCTTCCTAGGGCATAAAGCCAGCTGGCAAGATGTGATAACATGATCAAAGAAAAATGGTCATTATACTATCTGGTCACTTACCCCATTCCAGGCACACGTCTAAGCACTTTGAACCCAAGATCAAACCCAGCTTCAGAGTCAGACAGCCCTAGCTCTGCAAGGCCCTCTGCCAGACGCCAAGCTGTGGCACCCAGCACTCCTCCCACTGGTCTCTCTCCATGCTCCTGGTGGTGCCCTTGGGCATGGGCATGAGCCCTACACAGCCCCTCCACCCACCCTCGCTGTGGCCAACTGCACCCACAGGCTCCTGAGGTCCCAGTGATGCCGCCCTGCCAGCCCTCCACCCACCCCCTCTTCTCTGGCCAGCCTCCCACCCCCTTCCAAGCCCAGTGCCCCAGTGGCCCAAGGCCTCCAACAGGTTGCCCTCTGCCTGGCCAGCTCGGGCTTGCTCTGCGGGTCACTGCTCCCAGGAAGCCTTCCCTGACAGCACGCCTCTCGACCAGGTGCCCTCCCCTGGTCCCACGGAGCGCTGGACGCTGTCCTAGCACACTGTCACACTGTGCCTGGCTGGGGCAAGCTCTGTGAGGGCAAGGAACTGGTCTTAGTCACTGTTTTAGTTTCCCAGGGTGCTGCCAGAGATCACCCAAAACTTGGTGGCTTGAAACAAGAGAAATGTATTCTCTCGCACTTTTGGAGGCCAGAAGTCCCAAAGTTGAGGTGTGGGCAGGGTTGCGCCCCTTTCTGGAGACTGAGGGAGAATCCTCTTCTGCTGCCCTCCCCTCCACCCACCTTGCCACCGCCCTCCTCCTTCCCGCCTGGCACTCCGACCACAGCGCAGGTACCCCACCCACCCAGCGAGCCTTTCATTCACTCAGCAGAGGGCTCACTATGTGCCAGGCTCCAGGCTGGCCCAGGAGTCCCAGGAATGATGCCATCCCTGCCACCTTCCAGAAAACGGAGGTGGTGATGCCCTCCCTTCTTCACAGGGCTGCTGGGGCCAAAGCAGATGACGTGCAGAAGGGCCGCAACGTGACCTGCTCAGGCCCAAAGAGAACCAGATAAACCAGCGTCAACTCAGCAACTGAAATCAAGGCGGGGCACCGCCAACCGGGCCTGCTCACTTGCAAGGACACGCCACAGTCTCAGAGCAAGCCTGGCAACCCTCATCACAGCACAGGACAGGAACCCCCTGGCACCCACCGATGAAGCCACACATCTGGAGCAGGCAAAGCAACGCCCACAGCCAACCCTGTGGCGCCCTCCACCGGCCTCGAGCGGGCGGGTCCATGAGCACTCCCTCTACTGACAGGGAAACAAGGCACTAGGAAGTGGGGGCCACGCCTGGAGCTGCAGCCACTTCCCAACAGGGCCAGGTGGGGCCGAGGCAGGAGTGAGAGGTAGAGGAGTCCTAGTGAGGCCTGTCATGTTGCTGCGGGACAAACAGGGGGCATGGGGCTGTGGCCACACTGGGGCCCCTGAAGAGCAGTGAGGGCAAACACGCCACTGCCAAGGTGGGGGCCCGGGAGGGCACCAATCTTCCTCATCACAGCTGGGCAGCTGGAAGCCAGCCCAGGCCCCAGCAGATCCACCCTGAGCGGGGAAGAGTCAAGCTTTCAAACAGAAACCAGGGGAGCCAACAGGGCAGGGCCACCCGCTGGCCGGTAACTCGAGCCAAACGCGCTCTCCAGCAGCTCTTCGCAAGTCGGCTGGAAGCAGTAATTCACAGAAGTGCCTCTGCTGACACCACTGCAATCACTTCTGAGTGGCAAACCGATCAATACCCCCTGCAGCAGCGCGCAGTGCACACTGACACCTGGACTTGGGTCGAGGCCTGCAAGAGGCCACTGCTGTTCTGGGGCGGAACTCCCCAGGACTCTAGAGAATAGCCTGTCTTAACACCGGGCACAGAGCCCATCAAAATTCCCACCGGAACTCGTCACAGAAGGCACCAGAACTGATCAGAACGGCCTGGAAACCAGTAAGACCCTGTGGCTGAAACCCTTTGATTTTCACTCACAGGATTCACCAGTCGCACCTGTGATAGGGGCAGGAGGCAGGGAAATATGGGGCAGAAGAGGGTGGGTCCCCAGCGGGGGCCCCACCCTCAAGCCAAAAGGCCTGATACCAAGGCCAGAAGTGAGAACTTACATCCCTGTTTTCCCGCTCAAATGTTATCTTTTCCAAAACCACACCCTGCCCCCAATCCTGTGCCTACAAAAACCCCAGAACTCAGCCAGCAGAGAGAGAAAAAGTAACTGGACGTCAGAGACCACGGTTGGACATCAGATAGAAGCAGCGTGACTTCAGAGGAACAGGTTGATGGTGTAGCTTCAGAGAGTCTGGCCAGGGATGGCCAGACTCCAGGGGAAGATAACCTTCCCACTCCGTCCCATTTTCAGCTCCCCTTCCTGCTGAGAGCCACTTTCATCAGCAATAAAATCCCCCACATTTACCATCTTCAATTCGTTCATGCAGCCTCATTCCTCCTGGATGCTAGACAAGAACTCAGGTGCCACGAGTGTGGGTGCAAAAGGCTGTCACACTGACCCTTAGCCCTCGCTGGCAGAAGGCAGCTGCCTCACATGAAAAGGCAGAGGGCCCACTGAGCTGGTAATACTTCAGCCGTCCACAGATGGCCGGGTTAGAAGAGCACTGGAACACTTCCTCTGAACCTGCGGGGCTGGTACAAAGTTTGTTCCCGCACCCGCTCACCTGCATGCTCCCTCCCTCGAGGGTGAAATGAAGGAGGTTCGAGTGAGTGGAGTCCGCCCCTGCGGGCGCCAGAGCAGCCAGCTGACTCCAGCATGCGTGTACTCCAGCTCCCACCTGCGAAGGAGTCAGGAGATGTCCAGCTTCACCTGTACCTAGTTGAAAAGGTCAGTCCTGTACGGCACAAAGATCCACAGTTCTCTCCCCTCTAATCTCACTCCCCAGAAGGAGACCTTTGGTAGATTCCTTTTACCCTTAAATTTCCAAAAAGTGTACTGATGTCATTATTTTATGATCTGTACATATTAGATGGGCTAATGACTTTCGACTGTGAAAGATGAGGACTTAGCCAAGTTCCCGTACACACAGCATCCCTCCTGCCGATACAGTCGCAGCACGATTTTGGATTTAATTCAAGGTTTAATTTGGTGTTTAATGCAAAATACACTATGTAGTGATTACATTTCCTCTTTTGTATACTATTTCACTTTTCCCAGAGCAGGTAACTTAGTTTGCTTATTTCATTTTCTATACTGCTATTAATAATTCCTTCCACAACTCTACCAAGCCTCCAGGCGTCAACGCAGCCAGACATAGGTGGGTGTTCGCTGAATCCCATGTGCTGCTTGGGGACATGCCCCTGCCCGCTCTGCTCTCCCTCCCTCATCTGAGTGAGCGGCCTGGCATGGCTGCATGGGACCTTCCTAGACCTCCTCCCACCTTGGGTGCACTGGTCCTTTCTCCACATCCCCCAACTGCAGGTGCCCTGGCTGCTTCCTGGGCGTGTGAGACTGAGGTAACTGCAAACATCCACATTCACCTCCCATGTGAGGGACAGTCTGGTCATGTACAGAAGCCCAGGCTGGAGATCGCTTTCCGTCATTCAGTCTTCTCGCTGCCAATGGTGCCGCTGAGATCCTGGGGGCCTATTTTTCTATCTGTGGGAGCTTTGAGATCTTCTCTTTGCCCCAGTTTACTCATTCACTAGGCCAGACAGTTGGCAGGGGTTGGGGGTGTCTTTTATTGAGCTCTGAACATTCTGAAAACTCTGGCTTCAATAATTTTCTCTACCGTACTCTGTTCCCTTTCTGGAACTCCAAGATTAAACTTCCATTTTTCTTATCTTTTTGCTCCTGTTTGTCACCATTTTGTAAAAATTTTTATTCTACTTCCTGGGCTATTTTCTCAGCCTGACCACCCAAACCTCACAACTGTGCATTTAAAATCTCCACCATCACACTTTCCATCTCCAGGAGTCTTTGATGATCTCTCGTTATTCCTGTCTTCACTGCTGCTTCCTTTAGTGAAAGCAACATGTGTCTTGACTCTCAAAGGATACTGCAAAGACTTATGAGTGGAGGTGGCGTTATTCTGGGGTTTTAGGTTTTCTTCTGCTCCTCACATGGTCTTCGCTTTCTCAGAGTCCTTTTTTCTGCTTTGTGTTTTGTCTCTGCAGGTCCCTATCCTTCCTGTTGGAGACTTGCTACCTGGTGATCTTGAGTCCACTCACAGGTGACGGAGAGACCGTGGGAGCAGCCCTGGGGGCCACACATGCCTGGGGAAGCAGCCTCGGTGCTTTCACTGCTGAGGACCTGTCACTTCGGTGGGAGATTCCATGAGTAGGTACAGGGCTCTGCTTTGGGGTCAATTTCTCAAGAGGGTGCCTCCAACCCCAGCCTGGAGACTGGAACCAGGTCACAGGCATCCTAAGAGCTGAGAAGAGGAGGGGCTGGTAATCCCACCCTCCAAGTGTGCAGCCTGTGTGTGACCCTACTTCCCACATGCCCTGTGTCCCAGTCTTCAGCTGTGCACAGGACCCTCACATCACAGCCTCTCCGGTCCCCAAAGAAGAAAACTGTCTTGGTGACAGCCTCTGGTTTCCATCCCCAGTGTCATGGACACCACATCAGCTGCTTCCTGGGCTGGGCTGCTGGAATTGGTTCCCACCTGGCCGCCCTCCCGACTGTGGCTTTCAGGTGCCCTGCCTGCCCGGTGAGCCAGCACTCAGCCCCGCCTGTGATCTTCTGGGTTTCCAATCCACCACGCCCTCCTCTCCAGCTCTGGGAGTTCAGAGCGTTCTATCCCTTTGTTGTCACTTTAGTGAGGTTTCAAGAGGAAACAGACACCAGCGTGTGTGTTCAGTCTGCCCCACTGAAACACAGCCTCCTACAGGGTTCTGGAGTCCCAGGACATCCACAGGGATGCCAGAATCCCCCAGCTCCCTGAGAAACAGCAACAGCTGGAATTTTTTTTTTTTTTTTTTTGAGACAGGGTCTCACTCTGTGGCTCAGGCTGGAGTGCAGTGGCGCAATCATGGCTCACTGCAGCCTCACCCTCCTGGGTCCAAGGGATCCTCCCATCTCAGCCTCCTAAGTAGTTGGAACCACAGGCACACGCCACCACACCTGACTAGTTTTTTTTTGTTTGTTTGGTTGGTTGGTTGGTTGGTTGGTTGGTTGGTTGGTTGGTTTTTGTAGAGATGGGGGTCTCCCTATGTTGCCCAGACGGTCTTGAACTCCTGGGCTCAAGCAATTCTCCTGCCTCAGCCACCCAAAGTGCTGGGATTACAAATGTGAGCCACCATGCCCGGCCCACAGCTGAACTTTTAAAGGGGCAACCCATCAGGGCCAGGCAACAGCCCAGGGCCCGGGGGCTCCTGCCCCCATCCAGGTGGGAACTGTCCCCCAACAGACACTGAGAATGCTCCCCACCTCCAAAAGGAAAAGGTGAAGGACATCTGTTAAGCACCTGCCACAGCCAGTCCTTGTCCCTGTCCCTGTGCTTCCGCACACTGTCTCTCAGCTCTCAAGACAATGCCCTCGACACGGAGCAGGATGGGAAGCTCTAAGAGGAAAAGTAGAGTTCCTGGTCACGCGGCTGGTAACTGGATGGGGAAGCAAGACTTCCGGAGCCCAGCTCACAGCACCAGCTGAGGACACGCTGACCGAGACCCAGGAGCTCACTACAACTTCCCGCTTGAGTCTCACATACCTCACTGGAGCTGCTATTACCATCTAGCTTCACACAGGACCACACAGGCTCAGGGATGAACCGTCCAGGGCCACAGAGGCCAGTGCACAGTAAACTCAGCACCTGAAATTTCGCTCCAGAACCAGAGTGCTTTACACACACATCAGACACAGACACACATATGTATACTCACGCACACCACATACATAACACACATACCACACACACTCCTCCAAACACAGCATGTACACACACACCAGACACAGCACATGTGCACTCACACTCACTCCACACACAAACACCACACACATCACATGCACACACACCACACACATACACCCATACACACTACACACACACAGCACCAAGGCTCACAAAGCGAGAGAGCAGCAAAACAGGGTCACGTCCCACGTGTACTCATTTGCGGGATAAATCTCCGACCATTTCCTAGCTACGATCAAGCAAGGGTGAGGCAGACGGGGCAGTTGCTGGGACTGACCCCCACCCATGACAGTGGCAGCTCACTTCTAGGCCTGGGACCCTGGGAAACGAGTTACAGGCATCGCCACCCCACCCCTGCCCACTCTGGACCATGTCCACAGCCAGACCCCTGCTGGATGCAGAGGGGAAACAGGCACAGTCCCTGGCCGTGACTCCGTCCTCCTGCTGGGGTGATGCCAGGCAGCTGCCGCATGCTGGGCTCCACAGCCAGGCCTGCCTGGTCCAGGAAGCTCCAGCAACCCTGGGTTGGCCCCAGCCTCTGTCTGATGAGACTCTGAAAACCTGGAGCCCAGATTCCCAGCCTAGCTCTGCCAGCAACTTTGGGAGGTCTGAAAGTCACCCCTCCTCTGGGCCTCAGTTTCCTCAAAGTGAACTTCTCCTAGGCCTTTAGCTCTTCTGTTCCGGGTATACGACCCTGAGGCTGCCAAGAGGCTACCAGGAGGCTGCTGCACCTTCAGACAGAGCTGGCACAGCAAGCAGAGCGTGGCTCCGCCCCAGGGGGAAAACGCTGCGCCCCAGGGGGCAGAAGCTCTGCCTCAAGGGGAAGAGGCTCCAGCCTTGTATGAGAGAAAGTCAGGGAAGGCTTTTGTAAAAAACCGGCCTTTGCAATGGGACCTTCAGGACGAGGGGAGAAACCAGTTGTAAGAAGCTTTGGGGAAAGGAGGCCCTGGCGTGTGGCATTAAGGCCCCAGCTTGCCCTCATGCAGCATCTCAAGACATCAGTGGTAGTGAGGATGGTGCAGACAACAATGGCAAACAGAGCAATGACCACAACACATGCCCCACGCGCATCTTTGCTGTGTGACTTCACGGCCCCTCATAAAGGTCCTGCTCTGTGACTCTGGACACGACCATACGACTTGGCCAACAGAGACGCTGCACGTCTCTGCTTATTCTTCTGCACTTCCACTGTTGCCAAGAGAAGACCATTGGCCCAGGCTAGCCTGCTAGTCCCAGGAGGAGAAAAAGAGGTGCCTGGAGCAGAGCTGCCTCCGCCAAGCCCAGCCCGAAGCAGGGCCCCAGTCAATCTGCACACACAGATGACAGTCTGGCCAAGACCAGCTGGGAAAGAATCAGGGCTTTGCCCAAAATCAAAATTCAGACCTAAGTCTTTATAACTGGTCCCCTCCTCCAGCAGAGCCTACCAGTGCCCACCTATACCCCTCAGCTACCCTAGAGGTCACCTGCAGTGCTGGTGAGGGCTTCTGACTTCAAGCACCTGTGCCTGCTTCCCACCTGGCGGCAGAGGAGCAGGCCCAGAAGTGCATGGAGCCGACACCCTAAGCCACCCCCAACCACTGAGGGACAAGAGTTGGCGCCTGTCCCCCACACGCCACAGAAGGCTCCTAGCTGTGTTCACATCATCTCTCACGGGATCCTGGCAGACTGAGCCCTAGGCTCCCACAGAGTCACTCCTTTCCTGGCTTTTTCCCCTTTGCCTTCTGAGACCACCTCCCACCTGACTAGCAGAGGCCCACTCTCTAGTGCGAAAGCACACCCACTCACATGCCTGGGCTCTCAGTCCTGAGAGAGGCAACAGTCATGAGGGCTCTGGATCTGAGAGTCCTGATTTGGAAACCAGATCGGCTGCCTCCTGACAACGGGACACTGGACAAGATCTGCCCCTCTATGTGAGTTCCTCATCTGGAAGGCGAGGACAATGATGAACTCAATGTCATTCCCCACAGAGCAACCTCCAGGCATCAGCAGCAGCGACAATTGTGCGGACAGTGACAGCGGATGAAGCACTGACCCCACTCATGACCCTGGGGCTGGCACCACCCAAAGCCAGGCCCACTGGAAGGGGGTAGCAGTGCAGGGAGATGCCACCCACAGAGTCAGGCTGGCCTGGGCCAGTTTCTTCTCAGGGCCTTGGTTCCTTACCCCAAAAATGGCCTATTTCATGGCAAAGTTGTGAGGATGGGGAGGATAAAACAAAGTACTTGGCACAAAGACAGGAAACCCGCTCTCCTCCCTAGTCATTCTGAGGCTTGAGCAGGACGAATGCCAGCCACCTAGTCCAATGCCCCTGCCGCTGGTGGGGTCAACAGGTCCCAGGACAGCCTGGCTCATTTCAAGCTGAGCCAAGTTCTGAAGCCCAAGCCAGGGCCTCTGGCTTACCAGCCCCCACAAAATGACTGGTTTAGCTTCCAGAAAATGCCAGCAAGTCTCCAAAGCATGCTTTAGGGAGGCTTGCACCTCTCAATGGGCCCTCCATTCTCCTCTCACTCACTCCAGAAGCCCACGCTAGGACTCCGCTCCCTGCTAACCACAATACAGTCACACTGTACAACATCCTGTCCCACAGCCCAGGAGCTACACACACACCCACCTATTTGATCTAGTGGTCGGAGACCAGGAGGGACCACTAGGGCCCTTTCCCCCTAGATGCAGGATGCTGGAAAGAGCCGCCCCACACGAACAGGGAGAGGTCAGATCAAGTACAAGATCCCAGCTTCACTCAACTAAGATAGGCCCTTCCTCAGAGTGGCAGGAGGCAAGCACCAGCTCACCTGAGACAGGGCCCCGGAGGAAGAGAAGCCAGCCCGTGCAGGTGGCAAGAGGAATTCAGGTAAAATGTTTCCACGCTGGTAAAAGCCAAAGGTGAGCCCATGGGACAGCACAGAACCTCTGAAGCCAGAGAATCCAGAGAATCTTACACTGAGCAGAGAGGTGGCGCCCAAACACAGGGTCTTCTCCAGACCTGGGCCGGGTGCTCAGGAGAAAGAGTGGGAGGCAGCATGCTTTGGAGAGAGCCTTCCTCAGTGCCACAGCTGTGGGAAAAGAAAAACACCCTACTTGCACCCTTCTCCCTTACAGAAATAAGGCTTTAAGCCACGGAGAGAGGGGCAGAAAACTGTCACCTCCCAGGGCACTGGTGAAGACCCAATGTGGCTGGAGATAGGCAAAAGGAAAAACCAAGACTCTGCCCTTTGGGGAGGGGCAGGAGACTGTACCTGGGCCCTGACTACTAGAGATCCTCAACACTACAGAAAGGACATGAAACTCCTGCACAAGAATTACCATCCAGGCAGAGTTTGGCTGCCACTCAGAGGAGGGCAGGATCAACGAAAAAGCCGCACCCAGACCCAGCAATATGGAGCCTGCAGAAGACTGCAGCTAGACCACACAACAGAGAACCCCAAACCCTCCCTGCCAAGCTACTAAACCAAAGTAACGGGTAACAGCAGAGTCTATCACCGGCACAGGGGCAAGAGTGTACAGACAAAACTCCTCCACAGTTCAGACCTACGAGGAAGACCAAAAGCTGCAGGTGGAGCAAGAACACTGAGAAAAACCCTCTGGAAACTCAGCCCCTCCACTGAACACAAGCTAACACTACAATAATATGAAACCAACGATTGCTCAAGGTAATCAGATCAACACCCGAACCCAAACCAGACCAACGAGGCAGGGTTAACTCAATTCCTTATACTAACGGCCTAGGGGTTTAAAAGCCAGCCTCATTTCCAAACATAAATATGGCTGACCTTAGTCTCTACTGTCTAATATACTGTGTTGAGCAGTCAAAAGGTACTATTCACAAAAAAAAAAAAAAAAAACCTGTCAAGCGACAAAGCAATCAACAGAATCAGACTCATGGAATTGATGAGAAGTCTGATTAACATGTCAAAGGTTCCCAAGGAAAAGATGGACAACACCCAGGAACAGATGGGATTATTTCAGCAGAGAAATGGAAACTCTAAGTGGAAATGGTAGAGGGAAAAAAACATAACGGAAACATTGAATGCTTTTGACAGCTCATCAGCAGACTTGACACAGCAGAAGAAAGAAGCAGTTAGCCACAGATTGGTCCACAGAGATTACCCAAACTGGAACAAAAACAGAAAAAGAAAGAAGCCAGGTGCAGTAGCATGCCTGCAGACCCAGCTACTCAGGAGGCTGAGGAAGGAGGACTGCTTAAGGCCAGGAACTCTAGGCCAGTCTGAGCAGCACAGTGAGATCTTGTCTCAAAAAATAAAAATTTAAAAAAGGGAAAGTAAAAAGAGGGAAGAAAACAGAATAGAACATCCAAGAGCTGGAGAACAACATCAAACAACCTAACATATATGTAACTAGAATCTCAAACGAAGAAAGAATGAGGTAAAAGAAGTATTTCCTAAGATAATGGCTGAGAATTTTTCCAAAATAATGAAAAGCATCAAACCACAGATCCAAGAGGCTTAGAGGAATCCCAAGTAGAATAATTAACACACACATACAAAAACCCTGGACATATCCCATTCAAAGTGCTGAAAATCAAAGACCAAGAGAAAACACTGAAGGCAGCCAGAGGAAAACAGACACATTACCCAGTGGAAAAAAGAACAAGCCAACATTTCAGCAGAAGCTAAACAAGCCAAGGCCTGGCATGGCAGCTCACCCCTGTAATCTCAGCACTTTGGGAGGCTGAGCTAAGAGGATCATTTGAGCCCATGAGTCCAAGACCAGCCTAGACAACATGGTGAGACCCTATCTCTACAAAAATACAAAAAATTAGCCAGGTGTGATGGCGCACACCTATAGTCCTAGCTACTTGGGAGGTTGAGGCAGGAGGATTGCTTGACCCCAGGAGGTCGAGGCTGCAGTAAGCCATGATTGCATCACTGCACTCTAGCCTGGGCAACAGAGTAAGACCCTGTCGAAGGAGGGAAGGAGGGAAGGAAGGAAGGAGGGAGGGAGGGAGGGAGGGAAGGAAGGAGGGAAGGAAGGAAGGAAGGAAGGAAGGAAGGAAGGAAGGAAGGAAGGAAGGAAGGAAGGAAGGAAGGAAGGAAGGAAGGAAAAGAAACTATGGCCAGGCACGGTGACTCACACCTGTAATCCCAGCACTTTGGGAGGCCAAGGCAAAAGGAACTATGGCCAGGCATGGTGGCTCACACCCACAATCCCTGGACTTTGGGAGGCCAAGGCAGGAGGATTATTAAAGCCCAGGAGTTCAAGACCAACCTGGTCAATATGGCAAGACCACCATCCCTACAAAAAAATATAAAAATTAGCTGGGCATCGTGGCTCATGCCTGTGGTCCCAGCTACTCAGGAGGCTGAGGTGGGAGGATTGCTTGAGCCCAGGCGGTTGAGGCTACAGTGAGTACTCCAGCCTGGGTGGCAGAGCAAGACCCTGTCTCCAAAAAAGTAAAAGTAAAGGTAAATAAGTAAAAGAAACTATGCAAGCCAGAAGACACAGGAGGATCATCTCTAGAGTTCTGAAAGATACTACAGGGGAGGCCTAGGAAGAATGTTTAGCCCCTCATTTAACAGACAAGTGGACTTGAAGATGGGAAGTCATCAGGTAATCAGAGGGCAACACGGGGGAAAGGAGACATGAGGGGAGGGGAGCAAAATACCAGACAAGAGGAGCAGACAGTTCCCCGTGGGGGGCGAGCAAGGAGGTGAAACAGGTGGAGTCCAGGTCACAGAAGGGCAGGCTAAGGCGGTGAATGCTGCCTGGCAGCAATGGGAGCCGGTAAAGAACTCTAAGCGGGGAGTACCCAAGTTAGACAGGTATTTCTAGGAGATCACTCTAGCTACGGAGTGAAGGATGAACGGAAGGGGGGCTCAGGAAGAGGCCACTGCAACACTCCAGGTGAGAGGGGAAGAATCCTAAGACTGTGGCAGGTGCTGAGGGAGCCAAAAAATCTGAGCGCTGCTTGGGGGGCAGATGAACCCCCTTGTAGAAGCAAGTAACAAGGGCACGGGGGAGGAGGAGTCATTGCTGTCTGGGAAGAATGAGAAAGGAGGAATCCAAGAGCCCTGGAGCTCAGATAACCAGATTCAGGGTCTCTTCCTGTTCCAACAGGGCCAACTACTCAGGAGGTTGTGCCCCCAGCAGCCCCATCTCCTTTTTCCTCCCAAACCCTGAGAGTCGTTCTGCAGGCTTTTGCCTCCCAGCCCGGTTGGGTGATGGGGAGAAACATGGCCCCGGCAGACCCAGGACACTTGTTTTGCCACGCCCTTCCCCAGGTCAAGCCCCCTGATTATGTGTAACAGCTGGAAAACAAAGGGGAAGGGATGAGGGAGCAAGAGGAGAAGGATGGGGAAAGAGGAACTTCTTGGTTCTTCTGGCACAAAACCACACGTTCTGTTCTTCAGGCCTCTGCATTCCCTCGTGGGACGCAGGTAACTCACCACACTGCTGTGAAACACTTTGCTGCCCTGTGTGGGAAAGCTCAAAGGGCTCCGCATGCTCCCTGATCTCAGAACAAATTGGTAACTCAGGAAGCACTGGCAGGTGCTAGCTTCCACCCCCACGCCTCTCTTACCCCATCCTGTGGGTGGTTTCTCTCCAGGGTCTACCCTCGGTGCTGACACTACCCCAGCCCTTTGTCCTCTCTGGGCCCTCATTTTCACATCTATAAAAAAGGAAACAATCACAAGAGCAGGGCTGTCCTGAGGATCAAAGTGGGTAGCGGGCAAAACAGCATCTGCAATGGGTAATCCACCCAACCTGCCTCCGCCTCCATGCAGTCTCCTGAGATCCTCCTCTTCAGAACCCTCATTCCCAAGCCATTTACCTGGCCCTGAGAACAGCCACCCTGGCTCATCAGTTAACTTTTCAGTGTTAGGATTCTGGCTTTCCCCCCATGTCACCACAAGTGCCACAAGGTCACCATTACCTCATGCACAGCCCTTCTGAAGCCTGTCTCTCCCAGGCACAGTGACACACACACACACCAAGAAAACCAGGACATCCGTCTGGCCTGGGACCTGCACACCAAGTCTCCCCTCAGCTTCAGCTCCCCTCAGCTTCAACCCCTGAGTTGTCTGAAAATGTAAGACTTAAATGAATCAATCTGGTCAAATCCTCTCATTTTTAATGAGCAAACTGAGGTTCAAAGAAACCAGGTGGCTCACCCAAGCCCAGGCCCAGGAGCTTCCCTCTGCATCAGCGAGAATGCGCACACACCTCAGGACTGGCCGGAACCAGGGAGAAAATAAAATCAGGGCAGTGGGTTCTCTGGCTGAGCCAGGGACTGTGTTTCAAAGCCCAAGCTGACTTTGGGGCTGTGCCCCCTCAGGGATGAGCACCTGATTAAAATCAACCTGTTGACAAAACCAATGGCAGTGATTGCATCAAACCAACCACACACAGGGACAAAATGTTTTCACAGACACAATCGGGTTTAATACAGCCACCATCCCAGGACCAAATATGCTGTGCGAATGAATACGAACAGTCAGTGATCAACAGAAAGGCCCTTCTCAGAAAACACCATGGGCTCCTGCTGCCTGGATCACGGGTTTACCTGGCGCTGTCCAGCACAACTTTCAGCTGTGATGGAAACACTCCATATCTGTACTGCCCAATACGGCAGCTGCTAGCCCCATGTCGCTACTGAGCACCTGGAACACGGTGATGCTACTGAGGAAATAAATTTCCACTTTTATTTCATTTTAATTCATTAAATGTAAGCAGCTGCCTGTAGGCAGAGGCTCCTATGCTGGAGAGCACAGTGCTAACCCACCATGTAAGCTAGAATGTCACAAGCACAAAAAGAATCCCAGCAAGCAGCACGGGGTTGTGGGAAAAAATACTGGACAGGAATCGAAGGCCAGGATCTAATTATCATTGCCTTCGCCACCAGAAAGCCCTCACCACCCCTGTGAACCCCAGTTTCTCCATCAGCGGAGGGTGGGAAAGGGTTGACAAGGGACCAGGCCCTTCCGGCTCTAACCACCTGCAAGTTCATTAGGATCTCCTAGACCCGGGCACTGGAAATCCAAGGAGCCCTGTGGGTTCCCTGCCATGGCAGGTGAAGGGGGCAGCTGTTAGTCCTGGCTACTTGCCCCAACCCCAGCACCAACCATGTCTCCCCCATCAGACTGAGAGCTCACTAAGGACAGGCACCAGATAGATGGGGCCTCTCTCGGTCTCCCCAGCACCTAGCAAAGCATCTGGGCACAACAGGTGTTCAGGGCGTAAAAGCATTAACCATGAGCCCTTCCGGCGTGTGTCTGGACCTGGGCTAAGGGCTCTCACCGGCCATTTTGCTCATCCTCACAGCCACACATAAGTGGGCCGAGGTGGTCTCTCCTCCCTCCTTAGAGACCACAGATCAATGGGGTTCTATGATCTGCCTAGGGTCATCCTGCTGGTAAGCAGCAAAACTGCACTCAAACCCAGGACTTCCAACTCCGCAGCCAGGTTCTTAATGTGTAAGCACTGATGCCTGCTACAAATCCATCCCCAGTAGCAGAGAGAAGGAAAGGGAAAGAAAATATGAACTGGGCTACCTGAAGTCCACTTGGAGGGGCCTCAGAGAAGTGACACAAACCTCAAAATCCCTAAGTGACTGAGACTTCCAGCATTTTAAAGCCTACTAGAAAGAAGGCTGGGTCGCCCTCCTTCTTGGGCCCTCATGATTTTCCAAGGGCAACGGAGCACCCACAGGGCAGGGGAGAGGCTGGCCATGGACCGGGAGACCTAGCTAGACCTGACCTCTGTCCCTCAGCAACTGCGTGACTCCGAGCCATCTGTGCGTTCTCTGAGCCTCTGAAAAAAAGCTATGGGAACCCCTCGCAGATTAACAGCGGTAGAGCACTTGGCACACAGGACTCAATGAGTGGCCACAGAAGCCAACAACATGCTTAGCCATTAGCCATTCCTAAAGCATTCTAGGTCCCACCCCATGCGGCAACTGGCATGTACTCAAGATAGCAGCCCCTCGAACACTCTGTTCTCAACCAACACCCTCCACTGAGAGCCCCTACTCCAGTCTTCCTTGGAAGAACGTCAGGGACCTGCCCTCAGGTGTCTGGAACTCCATACAGCTACAGCAGCCAAGCCTACAGCTTTTCCCGAAACCGCCTGACTGCTGGTCCGGCATGACCTTAGAGCCAGACACCTTGTAAACCACGCTGTGTCTGCCTCAAATACAGTGGCAACAAGGGAATCCCTAGGGCATGTTTAGAGAACAGGAAAGCTGCTACCTCCTTCCCTACAAACCTCAGATGGGGTACTTTACAATCTCCTACCTCAGGTCTGGAGACAGACCAGCCTAGCTTTAATTCCCAGGTCAGCCACTCACCAGCTGGGTGACCTTGGCCCAGCCTTCTCCCCTCTCTGAGCCTCTGTGCCTGGACTGTAAAGTGGGAATGACCATCCCTAGCTCACACAGCTGTTATTGTGAATGTGACGTCAGTTAATGCTGGTAAATGTGAATGCCCCAGGTCCTGCCTCGGTGATGGAGGCAGCCCTGAAACAAGAGAACCTACAAGCAAGGCACTCCAGGCGGGGGCGGGTCCCATCCCCCACCCGGAGCCCACACTGGAAAGGAGGGACGTTACGTTTCCACGTTGAAAGCCCTGACGCCCGCGTTATCTCCCTTCCCAGGTGAACACCAGGACTTTGCACTCATCAAAGGTTGGCCAGGATTCAGGAACAGAGAGGTTGAGTGACCTGTCCAAGGTCACACAGCCAGCCAGGTAAAGGGAGAAGCAGGGATGGGTGGCGGCCCTGGGCCCATCCTCCTGCAGCGCGGGCCAAATAGGCTCCATCTCCACGGAACGGGCCGCCCCCGAAGGTCTCTGACCTTGGTTTCCCCAGGTGCGAACCAAGCCCCTTCCCACTCCACCCCACACGGCCCGCAGGGATCCGAGCACCGGCAGGGCGGGGGCGGCGGCGAGGGCGAGGGCGACCACCCGGCCCGGCAAAAGCCTTGGGCGCGGCGCGGCGTCTACGCGGCCGCGCTGCAGGGCCCGGGCACAGCGTAGCGGGCGCGGTCGGCGCGGGGCTCACCGGACTTGGGGTAGGTGACGATCCACACATCGCTGGGCCGCACCGGGAAGTTGGCGATCTCCTCCATCTTCCCGCGGCAGAACGGCGGCAGCCGCACGCCATGGAACTCGAAGTACTTGCTCTCGAACTCCCCCGGGGTGCTGGGGGTCTCGGCCTCGCTCTCCGCCATGCCGCCGCCGTCGCCGCCGCCTACCGGCCCGCAGCCCGCACGCGCCCGCGCCCGCGCCCGCGCCCCGCACACGCCCGCGCCCCACCGGCGCGCGGCGGCCGCAACGCAGGCGTGACGTCATGGCGCCGCCCGACGCGCGGCGGAGACTCCCCTCCGCAGGTATGACGTCATGGCGCCGCCCTGCACGCGGCCGCGGGGCTCCACGGGCGTGACGTCATGGCGCTGCGGTGCCGCGCCCTCCCGCCCCGCCGCGGCCGCGATCACCTACCCGCTCCTGTGGCTGACAGAGACCCCGGTCCGCGGTCCACAGCCTCTTCAGTCTCGTGTGCATTCATTGCCCTCATGGCTTCTGTCACTCAGCAAGCGCTCAACACAGACGCATGAGATACCCACTCTGGAAGGCCCTGAAAGGCAGTCGTCCATTCAACACGTGCTTAGCGCGCTCCTGATCTGTGCCAGGCACTGGGCCAGGCCCCCGACACGCGTCAGGGTAGAAGCAAGCAGAAGCCCGGCCCTGTTGGCGCTTACATTTGTAAATAACCAAGATAATTTCAGGTAAATGTTAAGTGGTATTAAAAATATGCGTCTTGGCCAGGCGCGGTGGATCCAGCCTGTAATCCCAGCACTTTGAGAGGCCGAGGCCGGCGAGTCTCCTGAGGTCAAGAGTTCGAGACCAACCTGGATAAATGGTGAAACCGCATCTCTACAAACATACCAAAAATAATAATAATAATAATAGCAGTGAGCTGTGAGCTTGCACCACTGCACTCCAGTTGGCAGCAGGACAAGATCTTGTTTAAAAAAAAAAAAAAAAAAAAAAAGGCCACCTTGCCCAGCCAAAAATAAATAAATAAATAAGTGTTTTTTTTTTTTTTTTTTTTTTTTTTTTTTGAGACGGAGTCTCGCTCTATCGCCCAGGCTGGAGTGCAGTGGCGCGATCTCGGCTCACCGCAAGCTCCGCCTCCCAGGTTCACGCCATTCTCCTGCCTTAGCCTTGCTAGTAGCTGGGACCACAGGCGCCGCCAACCACGCGCGGCTCTTTTTTTTTTTTTTTTTGGTAGAGATGGGGTATCACCGTGTTAGCCAGGATGTCTCAATCTCCTGACCTCGTGATCCGCCCGCCTCTGCCTCACAAAGTGCTGGAATTACAGGTGTGAGCCACCTCACCCTGCCAAAAAGTGGTTCTTAATATCCCACAAGTAGGGGAGGGGAGTGTTGGATTGTAAATTCCAGGACCCCAGACCTATGGAGAAAAATTACAAAAATATACATTTAGTAAGGCACTTCTTGTGTAAACTATAATTTGAGAGCAACCGAGTTCTAGAGATCTCAGTGCAACCCCTTGCCAGTCATGCACTCAACAGACATGTATGAAGCACCTACTAACATGCCTGGGACTGGGGAAGCACAAAGATGAAAACAACACAGTCCTGCTCTCATTCTCTGCAGCTGAGCATCATCAGCTGTGTAAAGGAGAAGAATAAGTCCTACCTCTAAATACTGTAGCCAGGAGGATGGAAGGAGTTTACACCAACAAGAATCTGGAGCAGAGTGGATGAACAGGACCTATTCCTACTCTCTCTTTCCTACTATAGAGTGAGACACTTGCATTCTGACACCAAAGACACACACATGGGCTGAGAGGTGCAGGCCATGTGCACACAGCAGACAGAGAGAGGAAACAGCAATTAATCCTGACTTGGGAAGCTTGTGGATGTCTTTCCAAAAAAGAAAGAGGACATTCCGAGCACCCAGGCTTTATTCAGAATAATTAGGCCAATGGCAAAAGGGCATCTAGCCAAAAGCTAGAGGGATTGAGCGAATGAATGAATATCCTGGTGTTTCAGGTGAGGGTTCTCACTGTGGGAGAAGGAAGATGTAAATGGGGAATGGGAGGAGGCAGGGAAGAACTCTATGGTATTGGATTGGAACTGGACGTATTGACATGAGTTTGTGATATTTTTACATTCCTATTTCTTATATTTGCTGAAAAAGCCTTTAGGCAATGATATCTCAATAATACCAGGCATATCCCCTGCCCAGATCTTTGCTAAGTACTTGCCTCACCAAATGAACCTGGGGTTTCTTGGAGAAAAATCCAACGCCAGAGCAAGGAAAGTACAAGATGAGCCTAAAACGTTTTGTTGAGTCTTGAACTCCTGCAAGTTCAAAAATGTTGGCAATAGGTCAGAAGGACACTGGGTGTCACGTGAAAGTGTTACCATAGATCAAATCGGAAACAGTTTGAGCTTGTTAGACAAGAATGGGAAACAACCCACCTACCCAACAGTAGAATAGATAAATTGCGATATATCCATACAAGGGAATACTCAGTAATTTTTTGAAAAAGGAATGTAACTAGGAATGTCACAGTCAAAATGATGAACAAAATAAGTCAAGCACAAAAAATGGTATGTTGTATGATTCTATTTATTTACCGTCAAAGCCAGCAAAACTGATCTATAGTGATAGAGGTGAGAATAGTCTTAACCTGGGGCATGGAAAGAGGGTTGACTGGGAGCGGACTCAAGGGTACCTACCCTCCGTAGTGCTGGAAACATCATAGCTTGCTCTTAGTGGCAGTTACATGAAGATGTAGACATAGATAGAAGTACAGACATGGACATAGATGCAGGCCCTGCTTCACGGATATGCGATCAGGGGAGTCACACAGGGTTCTGTGCTCAGAAGGGTCCCACACTTTGGAATTCCATGGTTTGTGGTCACCATCTTGAAATTGTTGCATTTATCTTTGAGTTTGTTTTGTAAGTGAGGTCTGGTCAAAATTAGCTGGGAGTAATGATGCGCACCTGTAATCCCAGCTACTCAGGAGGCTGAGGCAGGAGGATCGCTTAAACCTGGGAGATGGAAGTTTCAGTGAGCAGAGTTCGCGCCACTGCACTCCAGCCTGGGTGACAGAACAAGACTCCATCTAAGAAAAAAAAGCAAATTGTTCTTCCCATATGAGTGGGCAGCAGTTAATTCGTTGAGGGCTTGTATAGAACAAAAAGGTACAGGAAAGTTGCATTTTCTCTGCCTAACTACTTCAACAGGGACATCAATCTTCTCCTGCCCGCAGTGCTCCTGGTTCTCAGGCCATCAGAACTGGATCACATCTACAGCAGCAGATCTCCTACTCTCAGGCCTTCACACTACACCACCGGCTTTCCTGGGTCTCCAGCTTGCAGAGGGTAAATCATTGTCAGTCTCCACAATCATGTGAGCCAATACCTTATAATATATATCCTTCTATATACATATATGAAACTAGTGGTCATATATGTAAGTGTGTGTGTGTGTATATATATATACACATATATATATTTGTCCTATTTCTCCAGAGAACCCTAAGACACCACGTTAACCAGGTGATCAAAATAAACGTTACCAATGCCTATAATCCCAGCACTTTGGGAGGCCGAGGCCGGCGGATCACGAGGTCAGGAGATAGAGACCATCCTGGCTAACACGGTGAAACCCCGTCTGTACTAAAAATACAAAAAATTAACCAGGCGCAGTGGCGGGCACCTGTAGTCCCAGCTACTTGGGAAGCTGAAATAGGAGAATGGCATGAACCCGGGAGGCAGAGCTTGCAGTGAGCCGAGATTGTGCCACTGCACTCCAGCATGGAAGACAGAGCGAGACTCTGTCTCAAAATAAATAAATAATAAGAAAAATACAGAATCTAGAATAGGCAAAAGAATTTTGAAAAAGAATAGCAGAGTTTGAGGGCTCACACTACCTGATTTCAAGACTTGTTATAAAGCTAGTTACCTTAACACTGTAAATCAAAACAATATGTAACTGACATAAGCATAAAATGTAAATAGATGGAACAGAATAGAAAGCTCGAAAATATACCCAAACATCTATGACCAATTGTTTTTTGACAAAAATATCCTTAAAAAGCAGAAAGCAGTAACTTCTCATGAGCCGAAAATGTCCATCAAGGCCTGAGCCTTATAATAGAGAAAACCTCACTGCTGCATAAGGGGCATAAGAAGGGGCTGGATAGCTCTTTGTCCTGAAGAGACTCTTCTTAAGTAAGGTTCATCTAGCACATCTCCAAATCTCAGCCCTCTGAGATCCATCCCCAAGGCTGCTGGGGCTGCGAGGATGGCAGGTCGCTGTCCGCGGTGCTGAACGTACAGCTTCCCCCTCATCCTCCTGCCCTTCCATCCTGACACGCTGGGTAACCACAACTCCCGATACCCCTGATTTTCCTTTGTTATGTTCTATCTTGAGGCATCTTTTCCTATTTCTATATGCTATCTTTTTCTTAATAGGAGAAAAGGCATACAAATTTAGTGTGCATACATGGGAGCCTTCAGAATAAAGACCCAGCTTCCCATGAGTTACAGAAACTTACATACCATTTTGAGCTTACAGAAAGAACAGGGGCTTAGATTCTGGTAAAACAGGTTATGAGAGGGGGAAAGAAACTTGACTAGCAAAGGTGTCCTTGTTATGTGGATGAAGCCTCCCTTGGAGAGAAGAGATGGTAAAGGGTGGGAGAGTCCCAGTCGCTCTTGGATCTGGGGAAAGAATAGAAAGGTTGGGGGATGGGGGGAATATGGCAGCATTCATGGAGATTCTCTACAGATACAAATTTCCCCACTTAAGGTAGCTTTGCAAGGCCAGTTCTGTCAAGATGACCAAGTGGCAGCCATTTCAAAATATGTCAAAGAAATATACTTTGAGGTAAAATATTTTAATTTCATCCAATCCCCACTTTGAAACTTCAAACAAGTTTCACATATCAAAGCCAAGCTAGGATGGTTGCAGTGGCTCGAACCTGTAATCACAGCACTTTGGGAGGCTGAGGTGGGAGGCTCACTTGAGCCCAGGAGTTTGAGACCAGCCTGGTCAACATAGCAAAACCTCATATTTTTCAAAATAGAAAAATTGGCCAGATGTGGTGGCACACACATGCCCAGCTACTCAGGAGGCAGAGACAGGAGGATTGCTTGAGCCTGGGAGGTCAAAGCTGTAGTGAGCCAAGATCCTGCCACTGTACTCCAGCCTGGATGACAGGAAAAAAAAAAAAAAAAGAAGAAGCCAAGCTGATAGCTTTGGAGAGATTTGGGTTAGAGGTTGCTAGATCAACATAGGGAAAGCGGGGGGAAAGACAAATTGGATAAATAGGTGCAAATTGAAATATATCATCCCATATCATCAGAGGCATTCAAACCAGAGTGGCTGCTTTTTGAATAAGGGCTGGGTAAAATATGCTGAGACCTACTGGGCTGCATTCCCAGGGGGCTAGGCATTCTTAGTCACAGAATGAGATAATAGGTCAGAACAAGGTGCCGGTCACAAAGACCTTGCTGATGAAACAGGATGCAGTAAAGAAGCTGGCCCTTGAGGCCGGGCGCAGTGGCTCATGCCTGTAATCCTAGCACTTTGAGAGGCCAAGGCAGGCGGATCACTTGAGGTCAGGAATTTGAGACCAGCCTGGTCAACATGGTGAAACCCCGACTCTACTAAAAACACAAAAACTTAGCCAGGTGTGGTGGCACACACCTGTAATCCCAGCTACACAGGAGGCTGAAGCACAAGAATCGCTTGAACCTGGGAGGCAGAGGTTGCAGTGGGCCAAGGTCATGCCACTACACTCCAGCCTGGGCAACAGAGTGAGATTTCATCTCAATTTTTAAAAATTTAAAAAGAAGCCGGGCGCGGTGGCTCAAGCCTGTAATCCCAGCACTTTGGGAGGCCGAGACGGGCGGATCACAAGGTCAGGAGATCGAGACCACCCTGGCTAATACGGTGAAACCCCGTCTCTACTAAAGAATACAAAAAACTAGCCGGGCGAGGTGGCGGGCGCCTGTAGTCCCAGCTACTCGGAGGCTGAGGCAGGAGAATGGCATAAACCCGGGAGGCGGAGCTTGCAGTGAGCTGAGATCCGGCCACCGCACTCCAGCCTGGGTGACAGAGCCAGACTCCGTCTCAAAAAAAAAAAAA
The DNA here is from genome assembly GCF_007565055.1 of Rhinopithecus roxellana. Taxonomy (NCBI): domain Eukaryota; kingdom Metazoa; phylum Chordata; class Mammalia; order Primates; family Cercopithecidae; genus Rhinopithecus; species Rhinopithecus roxellana. The sequence goes on from NC_044561.1 coordinate 5,836,784, forward strand.
AAAAAAAAAAAAGCTGGCCCAAACCCACCAAAACAAAGATGGTGATGCAAGTGACCTCTGGCCATCCTCCTTGCTCATTATACACTAATTATAGTGCATTAACATGCTAAGAGATGCCATGGCAACATGAGGAAGTTACTCTATCTGGTCTAAAATCTTCTGTAGTGAGCCTCTTAGTCCTGAGAATAGATCAGTTCAGTTAAACAGCCATGTCTCATTCTAGGAGGTGGCATTAAAGATGGACTAGTCCTCTACCTGTGATGTAGGCAATCAGATTTCTTTCTTTTTATTTTGAAACAGGGTCTCGCTCTGTCACCCAGGCTGAAGTGCAATGGCACAAGCATAGCTCACTGCAGCCTCACTGTCCTGGACTCAAGCAGGCATCCCACCACAGCCTTCTGAGTAGCTGAGACTACAGGTATATGCCACTACATGCAGCTAATTTCCTTTCTTTTTTTTTTTTTTTTTTTTTTTTATAGGGGTCTCACTATGTTCAAGACCCAGGCTGGTCTTGAACTCCTGTACTCAAGTGATTCTGCTCAGCCTTCCAAAGTGCTGGGATTACGGATGTGAGCCACTGCACCTGGCCAGCAATCAGAGTTCTAATAAGAGACATTTCTATTGTGAACCTAAAGAATCCGAGACAAATCTTAATCAATTTAGAAAGTTTATTTTGCCAAGGTTAAGGACACATCCATGACACAGCCTCAAGAGATCCCGAGGACATGTGCCCAAGGTGGTCATGGTACAGCTTGCTTTTATACATTTTAGGGAGACATAAGGCATCAATCAATACATGTAAGATGTACGTTGGTTTTAACTGGAAAGGTGGGACAACTTGAAATGGGGAGGTGGGTCAGGGCTTCCAGGTCTTAGGTAGGTTTAAAGATTTTCTGATTGGCAGTTGGTTGAAAGAGTTATGATCTAAAGCCCTGGAATCAATAGAAAAAAATGTCCGGATTACAATAAGGGGTTGTGGAGACCAAAGTTTTATCATGCAGATGAAGACTCCATGTTGCAGGCTTTCAAGAAAATAGATTGTAAATGTTTCTTATCAGACTTAAGGTCTCTATTGATGTTAAATGCTGGTTGGCTTTTCCTGAATTCCAAAAGGGAGGAGGGCATAATGAGTCATGTCTGACACCCACTACCCATCATGGCTTGGACCAGTTTTTCAGGTTAGCTTTGGGGTGCCCTTGGCTGAGAGGAAGGAGACTGTTCAGATGATGGGGAACTTCGAATTTTATTTTTGGTTTACGCTACAGAAACAGAAGAAAAACAAAGGTTAACTTTGGTGCAGTCAGTTTCTAGACTAGTTTTTTTTTCTTTTTCTTTTTCTTTTTTTTTTTTTTTTTGAGACGGAGTCTCGCTCTGTCGCCCAGGCTGGAGTGCAGTGGCTGAATCTCAGCTCACTACAAGCTCCGCCTCCAGGGTTCACGCCATTCTCCTGCCTCAGCCTCCCGAGTAGCTGGGACTACAGGCGCCCGCCACCTCACCCGGCTAGTTTTTTGTATTTTTTAGTAGAGACGGGGTTTCACCGTGTTAGCCAGGATGGTCTCGATCTTCTGACCTCGTGATCCGCCCGTCTCGGCCTCCCAAAGTGTTTTTTTTCTTTAGAGTATGTAAACCAAAAATAAAATTCTAAGGCCCCCATCCCCCAAACCACCTGAACAGACCCCCTCCTCTCAGTCAAGGGCATCCCAAAGCTAACCTGAAAAGCTATTTCAGGCTATGATGGGAAGTGGTGATCGGACATGCCTCATTATATCCTCCTCCCTTTTGGAATCACTGATAGAAAATACTCTTTTTTAATGTTTATAGTAGCTTTATTCATTCATAACAGCAAAAACTGTAAACAAAGAATTAACATATTCCTTCACTGAGCGAATGGTTAAACCAACTATGGTACATTCATACTACGGAATACTGTTTATCAGTAAAGAAGGAATGAATGATTGATAAATGCAACAACCTGGATGAATGTCCAGAGAATCATGCTGAATGTAAAAAGAGAAGCCCCAAAGGTTACATGCTGTATTATTTCCATTTATACGGTATTCTTGAAATAACAAAATTACAAAAATGGAGAATAGATGAGTGGTTGTTATGGGTTAAGGAGAGGATGGGAGCAGAAGGGAAATGAGTGTGCCTATAAAAGGACATATGAGGGACCCTTTTTGATAGATTACATGGAAGTGATCTATCAATGCCAGTATCTTGGTTGTGATATTGGACTATAGTTTGTTAAAAATGTTTTATTTCCATAGGTAGCTGGGGAACAGGTGGTGTTTGGTTACATGAGTATGTTCTTTAGTGGTGATTTGTGAGATTTTGGTGCACCCATCACCTGAGCTGTATACACTGCACCCAATTTGTAGTATTTTATCCCTCACCTCCTTCCCACCCTTTCCCCCTGAGTCTCCAAAGACCATTATGTCATTCTTATGCCTTTGCATCCTCATAGCTTAGTTCTCACTTAGGAGTGAGAACATACAATGTTTGGTTTTCCATTTCTGAGTTACTTCACTTAGAATATAGCCTCCAATCTTATCCAGATTGCTGCAAATACCATTAATTCATTTATTTTTATGGCTGAGTAGCATTCCATCATATATATACACCACAGTGGTTCCACTCATTGATTGATGGACATTTGGGTTGGTTCCACATTTTTGCAATTGGTAATGGTACTGCTATAAACATGCTTGTGAAATATCTTTTTCATATAATGACTTCTTTTCCTCTGGGTAGACACCCAGTAGTGGGATTGCTAGATCAAATGGTAGGTTCTACTTTTAGTTCTTTAAGGAATCTCCACACTGTTTTCCATAGTGGTTGTGCTAGTTCACATTCCCACCAGCAGTGTAGAAGGGTTCCCTGTTCACCGCATCCATGCTAACATCTATTACTTTTTGATTTTTTTGGTATGGCCATTCTTGCAGGAGTAAGGTGCTATTGCATTGCAGTTTTGATTTGCATTTCCCTGATCATTAGTGATGTTGAGCTTTTTTTCATATGTCTGTTTGCCATTGTATATCTTCTTTTGAGATTTGTCTATTCAATTTATTTCAATTTGCCAATTTGTTTGAGTTCATTGTAGATTCTGGATATTATTCATTTGTCAGATGAATAGCCTCAGATTCCTTGTCAGTTTAGTTTACTATGGGTCACCCCCGTCCTACATTTGCATTTGCACTTTCCCTTTCAGAATGACTCCCTACCAACCCAAATTCTAGTATCCGTAAAGACCCAGTTCAGAAACCAGCTCCTCTGTGGCTAATTCCTCCTGAAATCATTTCTCCTTCCCCTGACATGGTGGCATTTATTACATGTGTTATGGGCTCGGAGAGTAGCTGGGGGCTCTTTAGAAATCAGCTAGTCCAACTCTTGACTTTCAAGACAAGAAATTGAGGAGCTGATCGAGGAAAAGACTTGCTCAGCGTCCTAGAGCAGGTGCACAAGGAAGCTGTGATCGTCGGGGATCTTTCCGCTGCCTGGAGCACAGACTTGGGCATTTCCAGATCAGCCACTTGCCTCTCTGAGCTTCAGTTTCCTCACGTATAAAATGGGGAGGATAATGCCTACCTCTCAGGGTTGCAGTGAGATTTAGATGATGGGCTTTGTAAACTGCAAGGTGATGTGTACTTTTGAGGGTTGCATTACCTGTTATCTCCATGGAGATAGCATTAGAGGCATGGGAGCTCCTTGGGGAAGGGATCTGCCTCAGGCATCAGAAAACACCCAGCACACAACTGGTGCTCAGAAAGTCAGGCAGGGAGGCTTGTAGCTGGCCCAGGATTGTGGCCCACAAATGAAAGCCATAGCTGCTCCAGGGCTCCAGGGCTCACAGAGTTTTCTGGCTGGGATATCAGGGGAAAGAAGAGTGTGGAAGACCCAGAACTTCAGCAGACTTGATGGGAGACCATGATACAGGGGCCAGAGAGAGCACTGACATTGCACAAGTCTGGACTCCAGTGGCAACTCTTCTGTGTTTGGCTGCACTACCCTCCACCCAGGGGCTCATGTGAGGCTCACAGGAGGCCCCGGTGGGTGACACACCCAGTCTGGTGCCCAGCATGCTAGTAAAATGTAATTAACACACCTTCACTCCCCACTGCCCCTTTCTGAGCAGTCATCAAGGTCATTTGATATAGTCTGCAGTAAGCACTTTATTTATTTATTTATTTATTTATTTTTATTTATTTATTTTTTTTAGACAGAGTCTCACTCTGTTGCCCAGGCTAGAGTGCAGTGGTGCGATCTCAGCCTGCTGCAACCTCCACCTGCCAGGTTCAAGAAATTCTTGTGCCTCAGCTTCCTGAGTAGCTGGGACTACAGGCACCCGCCACCATGCCTGGCTAGTTTTCATAGTTTTAGTAGAGAAGGGGTTTCACTATGTTGGCCAAGCTAGTCTTGTACTCCTAACCTCAAGTGGTCTGCCTGCCTTGGCCTCCCAAAGTGCTGGGATTACAGGCGTGAGCCACTGTGCCCTACCATGAGCACTTAATTTTATCAAGTAAATATTCCATGAGGTGTGTGTTATCATCTCCATTCTATCCAAGAGTGGACTGAGGCCTTGAGAGGTGAGGAATTTCCCTGCGTCACATCAATGCTGACTTGTAGAGATGGGACTCGAACCCAGGTCAGCCTGAATTCGGAGCCCAGGATCCCTTTTCTGCTCCATAATGTGGGGCTGTGTCAGGAGGATCCTGGTAACAAGTTGGGAATTCTGACCTGGGTCAGTTGCTAGGCTGTCAGCTGGGCCACTTCTAGGCTCCAGGAAGGGCATGACATCAATGGTAGATGATGGCTCTATAAGCAAGGTCAAGCTCATTCATTCTGAGGCTACATTAATAGAGGCAGTGGTCAGTAGGTGGGAGCTGAAAGACAATTTAGAAACAGTACTGGCCATATCACCTCCAGGGCACTGCTGGACTCCATGCTCCCAGAAGGTTGTGAACAAACTCGGGGTGTGGGACTGGAGCTCCCTGAACAGCATCACTGGATTGGTGATGTCCCTGAGGAGTGGTTGTAAGGTATGAGCTGTTCACCATGGAGAAGAGTGGCCTCAGAAGATCAATACCCTTCAGCCCCTCTCTCCAGGCAGGCAGAGCAAGCAGAGTCTGTGGATCCAGGGTACAGAGCTGGGATCCATGGGGAAGCCGCAGGCAGTTGGATTTTAACACCACATGAGCAAATAATCCAAGAGTTAAGTAAGATAGAAACCAGGGAAGTGCTTAAAAACAATGAAGTCCTGCCAGGGATGCTGGTGAATGGCCTCTGCCATTGTCAAGTTGCCAGCAGATAACTTTGACGCATGAGCCACAAATAATAGAGATCAAAGAGACGTTTTCCGAGCAGAATGTTGTAAGCAATTGAGATATTCAACCATCTGAGCCAGAAACATTTTCCCACACCCTGCTTGGCAACGGAGGGTGATGGAGAGTGAGGTGGGAGGGGCCAACTATCTTTCCCTGGTCTAAGTCACAAAGGAAAGCAATGGAGACAAAGCACAGATCAAAGTCCCCGCTATGTAAGGAACTGACAAGGGAGGGATGATCAAGGGAGGCTGAGTTCCTGTGGACATGGAGGCCTGTGTCTGTGACAACGGACAAAGGGCAGGGAGCAAGAATATCCCTAAAATCCTCTAAATCCTTCACCTGGTGACCCAGGTGGCCAGGTCTCCCCTCTCCACCAGGGGAGGAAATCCCAAACCCAGCTTCTGAGGGTGGAGACAGTGCATAGAGCATCCCAGCTCTGCAGACAGTGTTGTGCGAGCCACAGGCCACCTGGCTCCAAGTGGGACAGCCTTTTTCTGAGGCAGGGACAGCGTCCGTGCCTGCCCCCACTCAGGAGACGACCAGAGGGGCAGAGGCCTGCTCAGACCCAGGGGGTCCTGCAGGGAAGGGGACAGCCTCCTGCATGCTCACCGTCTGCCCCTTCCTCCTCCTTTTCCAATCCCACTGCAGCCCTGGGCCCTCCTTTCCTCCACTCGCTCCCTTCTCTCACATTTGCTCCCCAAATCCATACCCCTCGCCACGCCCCGACAGTGCCCTCCTGACCCAGCCCCTGTCTGCCCCACTCCCTCCACACCCACTCACTGCGGGCCCTTCTCTCCTTCAGTCTCACCCCAGAGCCTTTGCACCTGCCGTTGCCTCCACCTGCAAAACCCGGCCTCTCATCCTCAGCCTCAGCTCAGCTGTCACCTCTTCAGGAAGGCCTTCCTGGGCCACCCGGGCCAATGTTGCTTTCACCCCCACCCTGCCCCACTCTCACCCAATTTTGTTTTCTTCATGGCCCCACCGCTCCTGGAAAAATCTCATATTTACATTTTCCCGTTTGCTGTTCAGCGTCTGCTCCCGCACTCCCACCAGAACGTAAGGTTTCTTCAAGGCTGTGTCCCCAGGGCCTATAACTCACTAAGCATAAGCTGAATAAATGAATGAAAGAATGAATGAGTGGCTCATTGTCTCTTTATTTATTTATTTATTTATTTATTTAGAGACAGGGGCTCCCTTTGTTGCCTGGGCTGGGGTGCAGTGGTGTGATCATGGTTCACTGCAGCCTTGACCTCCTGGCCTCAAATGATCCTCCAACCTCAGCCTCCCAAGTAGGCAGGACTACAGGCATGCACCACCATGCCCAGCTAAGTTTGTATTATTTTTTTTAGAGACAAGGTCTCACTATGCTGCCCAGGCTGGTCATTTTCTCTTTAGTTCCCACGTGTATTCCTTTGCTTCCTGTTCTCACTCACGCCTCCATGTCTCCAACCTCTCCATCTCCACTGATGCTGAGTATTTCCTTAGGGCCTGGCCAGGGGCACAGCATGGGTACTGCTCTGCCAATGGGGAGAGCAGTGACTCGTGGAGAGGCCAGAGGCCGGGTGTCCCTGGCATCCTCTCTGCCCGAGGTAGAGGCACAGCTACGTCACAAACCTGCAGGAATGAGGCTGTAGGGGCAGCAGGGGTCACTGGGCCCAATAGAAGCACACACAGCTAGGATCCTGAAATGACCCGGACCCCCCTCTCCTCCTCCTCCCGCTTCCTGCCAGGGCCTTCCACCCTCTGGACCTGATAGGAAGTCAGAAGTCAAGGTTTCCTGAGTGGGGTATATCCCGGGGGTCACCGCCAAGGGCCACTACAGGACTGAGAAAGAGTCTGTGGGGGGAGCACCCCCATCCCATCATCTCGATTGGCTCCTCTGGTCTCTGACATGGGCATCAGGCACTTTCTCCGTCTTCTGTGAGGTGCTCCGTGGGCAGCTCCATGGCAGAACAGGAGCCCATCTCCCCAGCAATGCTGTCCTCCTAGCCCCCCGTGGAAATTCTGGAAATAAGACATGTCTCTGCGGCTGTCCTGCTTTCTCTCTCTGACGAGACGGGGCAAGAGGTAGGGCAGGTGACCTGGGTACACAGTGACCGGGGACATGCTGACAGGCTGCGCCCCAGGGAACTGGCTCCAAGCTGCAGGGTCTCCACGGAGATTGGCAGGGCCTCCTCCCACTGGGGCAGATGTGGGCACACAGGACAAAGGCCAGAGCAGGAATCAAGGGACACCAATCACTGAGCTGGCCCAGCTCAGTCCCCTCAGGCCTGCTGGGTGGGCCTGAGCTCCTCCATATAAGGAGCTATCTGGGGTTGGAGGGGGCTTGTTTCCAGCACGCCAGTGGCCGGAGGGCTGTGGAGGGAGCAGAAGCCACGGTTAAGTGCCTGGGGCTTGGGAAGGGTAGGTGAAACCATGTGGGTGCAGGCGCAGCCATAGTGAGCCCAGGTCACTCTTCCCCCAGATCCTGCTCTGAGGGAGGACCTGTGGCCCTCAATGTGGCTGAGCTGGAAGTGTCAGGGAGGTCTTGGGATGGCCACTCCCCAGAGGACTGCACTGATGTCCCTGCTAAACAGATAGCTGTCGAGTGCATGGGGGAGGGCCACAGGGGACCCCCCAAGTCTGGAGGGCCAGTCAGAGGAGAGGGACCAGGCCAGACCACACACAGGGCCAGCCTCGTCCGAGGTCACATGGGGATGTCTGGAACAATGGCAGGAGGACTGGCAGGAAGCTGGTGAAGCCACAAGAGGCAACTGTCCCATGGGCGGCCCAGTGACTGCACCCGGCAGGTCATGTGGACTGACCAAGGTGACTGTCATAGAGTGTCTAGCACAGGTCGGGTGCATAGCAGTGACCAACACATGTGCCAATGGCTGCATGAGTAGGCCAGAGGGATGCGGGTAAGCAGGTGGGCAGGCAGATGGCATGGACAGCCTGCCCAGGGTCCAGGGATCCAGGGAAGCAGCTGGTGCGTTCCCCCCAGCACAGCCACCCCCTCTCTGCCCCTGCCCTCTGCCCACCTCACCTGATGGGCCCAAGGAGCTGGGCCTTGGTCCTGGAGAAAACCTCGAGGGCCATGCTCCTCAGCAGGCCCTGCATCCACCACAAGTCCGCTGGCACATCGGGCAGCCACGCCACCAACCTGGAGGAAGGGGCAGGTCAGCTTTGCCCAGGTAAGCCTGGGGTGTGGCCCCACCGAGCCCACCCTCCCCACAGACCAGAGCCAGGGGCCCCTGCACCTGAGGGCTGCCCAGGTTGGGGGAAGAAGTGTCAGCAGTGTCGACCACTGTTGCAGAGCAAGTCAGAGCCACAGGGGCACCTGCAGGGTTGGAATGATCCGAAATGGACTCTGAACTTGGCAGAGGTGGCCAGGCCTTAGGGTCCTTGACTCCCGAGGAAACAAGTGGGAAGCGCAGGGAGGGAGACAGTGGGCCTTTGGGGTCAGGCTGGCTTGAGGGTACAGCCCAGCTTCCCTGCCCATCAGCTGGGTGACCTGCACAGGTCAGGGAACCTGTCTGGGCCTCTGTTTCTTCACCTGTCAAATTAGGACAGTCACCTCACCCGTAGTTCCTAATGTCCTCCTTATCTCCATCCATTTGTCTCTCTTCTCTCCAGGCCAGCCCCTGCCCTCCCCACCCCACGCCCCTGTGTCCACTCTCCTCTCAGAAGCTGCTGGCCCTCCGAAAACACAGCTGACAGAGCCCCCTTTTGCTCAAGATGTCCCCGTGGTTCCCCACTGCCTCCATGGTGGAGCCAGCCCCAGATTCAGGGTCCTCGGAACTGCGTCTGATCCCAGCACAGAGGAGAGAGAGCATGAGTCTGTCTGCAGGGCCACAATCCTATAGGGCCAGGCCTGAGAAAGCTCTGGCCAGGCACCTCAGACACTGGCCACTGCAGGGCCTCAACCTGCATCACAGCACCCTTGGAGGGGCCCCTACACCAGAGTTCAAACTAGGCTTGCAGTCCAGAGAGTGTGGTGTGATGGCAAGACATAAGCTGGACTGTCACCTCCCTTGTTCTGGACCACCTGCCTCTATTAATGCAACCTACGTTGTTGAACATATGTATTGTGAAAAATACAAAGAGTGAACTTCCCTGTGGTCTGGGCAGGCTCCCCTTTGGGGCTCACACAATGAATTTGTTTTTAACTGAAAAGGTTGGACTTTACATTTATACTTTTGGATTTCAACTTGTGGTTTCTGTAAACAGCTCAGCGTGAGGAGAATCTGTCGGTAGAAAGCTCTCTCCTGGCTTTGGGCCACTGGCAGTTTAAACAGCAGGACTGACCCATGCACTAACTCAACATTGAGCAGGACAGAGACCTGTGGCTCACCGTCACAGACCTTCTTCCAGAGAAGAGAGAATTTTAAACAATACACATCTCCCCATGCCACCTCCCTGCTCAAACCCTTCCCAACCTTTCCACCACTCTCTGGACAAAGACTAGCTAAGCTGTCTCCAGAGCTCTGTGCACTGCCCCACCAGCCTCCTCTGCCTCGTCTTCAACGGCAGTAAAGCTGAGGCTCCAGCTTTACTGGCCTTCCTTCCTGCTCCTCGAACAGGCCTTTCTACCTCCTGCCTCTGGGCCTTTGCACATGCTGTTCCATCTGCCTAGAACATTCTCCTTGTCCTCTTTGCCTGGTGGACGCTGATTCATCCTTCAGAGTATAGCCTGAGTCATCTCCTCTGGGCAGCCTTCCCTGGCCAGAGAGTCCCTAGATTGAGCTGTGTAGCTGGAAGCTAGTGGAGGCCTCTCCCAGGGAACCTCTAGGTGGAGCTGTAGTTACAGGTGAGTGTGTGATAATCTATAGGTGGTGAGCTCCACCAGGGCAGGAGCTGGGTCTGGGTCAGGGCTGCTTCCATGGTCCACAGCCAGGCCTTGGCCCCTGAGAGATCCTCAGCAACTGCTGGTGGAATGAATGAACAACTGACACAGAGGGACACATTAACCAGCAAGTTAGAATGTTACTGAGGGCCTAACCACAGTCGGCCTGACTTGGAAGGGGCTTGTTTTACAGAAAAGGAACCTGTAGTGGTGGGCTCACGCCTGTCGTCCCAGAACTCTGGGAGACTGAGGCGGGCAGATTGCCTGAGCTCAGGAGTTTGTGACCAGCCTGCGCAACAAGGTGAAATCCTGTCTCTACTAAAATACAAAAAAATTAGCCGAGCATGGCAGTGTGCGCCTGTGGTCCCAGCTACTTAGGAGGCTGAGGCAGGAGAACTGCTTGAACCCAGGAGGCAGAGGTTGTAGTGAGCCAAGATCATGCCACTGCACTCCAGCCTGGGCAATAGAGTAAGATTCCGTCAAAAAAAAAAAAAAAAAAAAAAAAGAAAGAAAGAAAGAAAGAAAAGAAAAATGAGAAGAGAAGAGAAGAGAAACCTGTAGCCCAGAGAGGTCAAGAGACTCGGGCCCAGCCACACAACCAGCCGGAAACTGAAGAGACCCAGCCCCAGCCACATAGCCAACCTGAGATTCTGATGGGTGGAGCAATGGTCAAAAGTCACAGAGACAGTGTAGGGTCCAGGGGGAAGACCAGGAGGACTCCAGCTTCCAATCGTACCCACCATGCCCCTTCCCCACCAGTCTCGTTTTGCAGAGGAGATCACAGAGGCTGTGAGTCATGCAGCCAACACCACACAGTGTGGAGACAGCAGCCGGGCTCCCCCCACCCAACCCAGCCCTGCCCACCCAGTGTGCCAGCTGCCCCTCCTGCCATGGGCACCAGTCTCCGCCACAGGCCAGGCCCTCCCCAGGCCCCCTGGCTGAGCCTTACCTTCTGCTGCGGAAGTAGACATACTCAAAGGGCAGCGTGCAGGGTAGCAGCACGTACGTCAGCACCTGTCCAGGCCCCGAGCGCCAGAAGCGGGCCCACGGGCTGGGGTCCCTCGTACATGCTTTCTTCAGTGCTGCAAGAGAGGCCCCAGCGTGGCCCTGCCCACCTGGAGTCTGTGGACCGGCAACCTGAGCACCCCCATCTCACAAGTAAGAGGCTGCGCTCCCTCCACCTTCTGCAGATGAAGAAACAATACTGAGCCACCCCCCACCACGGGCCAGCAGGTAGCTATGCACTCTTCATTGTCCATGAGACAAGTGGTGTATGCCCTCTCATAGATGAAGAGACTGAGGTTCAGAGTGGAGAAGTGACTTGCCTAAGGACCATCAACAGGAAGTGGCAGGGCCAGGATGGACTTGAAGACTCTCAGGCTCCTGAGCTCTTTCTACCTCTTCTGCCCCTCTGGAAAGTCTGTGGCCTGCCAGGCTGGGACAGATGCTCTCACCACACTCTCTCAATAACAGTAACACGACAGTGTTATTAATACCCACAGCCACAACTGTGACCGCAGCAACCATTTCTTGGGTCCTCTATTCACTGACATGACCAGAGTGGAAGGGACCAGCATCTGGGCTGGAACGGAGCCAGAGCCCAAACCCCAGCTTCCAGACATAGCCCAGGCCACAGCTCAGGCCACCACGTCCACTCTGGCCACTGCCCTCTGGAGACGGGGCATTTGAAGATTCACAGGTAGCACAGGCCAGACACTCTGCTCCACATCCACCTGCCGAGTGTCCTAGGACGAGTCCTAGCTTCCTTCTCTGTAAACTGGGGATCCCGGCAGGATGCTCCTCCCTGGGCAGGCAGGTGAGGATTAGAGATGAGGTTCACAATTCCCTCCCGAGCTGGCGAGGGCACAGCACCCAGGAGTTGGTGCTCCACCCAAGGCAGCTCTCTGGTGCCCCCGTGTGGCTGCAGGGACACTACTGGGTTCCAGAATCCCAAGCTTGGACCTCAGGGGCTGGGCACAGGTCCATGGCCTTTTCTGCATATCCTCGTGCGGCCTCCCGGCATGAAAAGGGGCCCCCTCCTCGTCCCCTTGCCCACCCCACTCTCCCTGGTCTGGCCTCGACCACCATCACTCTCCTCCCAGCCTCCCACCCCTTCAGCTTCTTTGGGTCCACCACCCCCTCCCGTCCACCTCACTCCCTTCTCCCACAGCTTTCAAGGCCACCTGCCCACCCTGCCAGCCTCCCAAGCTCACCTCTGCTGCCTGCCCCTCATGCTGCAGCCACAGGGACCTCCTGGCTCTCCCTCACCAACCCCAGGACCTTTGCATGTGCCAGGCCCTCTCCCCGATGCTCTTTTGCCTCTTGGCCTAGCCAACATCTCCTTTCCAGTTTCACTCAGATGCTGCTCAAACTCATCCCCCACCATCATTGCATGTGCCTGTGGGACCCTGTACTTTCCTGCTGTTGCAGTTGTGACATTTAGTCACAGAGCAGGAAAGCAGACTAAGTGGTTCCGAGTAGAACCCCTGGTTCTGCCATTTGCTACTGTGTGACCTTGGGCAAGTCGCTTAACTTCTCTGTGCTATGGTTTCCTCATCTTTACAATGAGAACAATTCTGTACTATCCTCAGATGGTTGTTGGAAGGATGAAATGAGTTCATTTTCATCTGGGGAATCCAGAACCCTCTGTGTGTGCCTCTCCTATGTCTGTCAACACTCCTGCCCTTTCCGGGGCAGTGGGCAAAGACCTGGCTCTTGCAGGCACAGGCTTGGGTTCAAATCCCCTAGCTGCAGGCTCTGAGCCCTTGGTGAGTCCCTTCCTTTCTCTGAGGTTTGGTTTCCTCATCAGTGAAGTGGGTACAAATAATGCTTAGGCCCAGGGTTGTGGGGAGGAATGAATGATGCCACATGTAAAAAGCCCATAGTACCACACTTGGCATTTAGTAGGTGCTCAGTAAATGAGTCCTGTCCTCTTCCAGACCACGAGTGCCTTCAAGGCAGGGTCCCTGAACCCGGTCCCCTGAGTGCAGGGCCCTGGTAGGTGAGCAAATGCAGGAAGAGTCCCTACCAGCCTCCAGCTCTGGCGAGAGCTGCTCAAAGTTGGGTATGTCCTTGACTTGCACGTGGGGCACTTTCCAGTTGAGACACAGGCCCCTCTTCTGGCATTGGTCACAGCCAGCATCCCAGTTTCCATCAGCCAGGACTGGGGGTTCCTTAGACACCAGTGTCCATAGCACCGGCTCCTTGGTGAGTCCTGGATCAGGGAAGGGAGAGGATAAGTCAGGCATCTGAGCCTCCCCAAGGCGCCCCATGCTGCCCACATCCCTCAGTGCCCAAACCCAGTTCTGGGGATCCACTGTGCTGGGGGATGGATGCATGGCTTATTCCTGATGACTCCCTTCTGCCTTCCCCTGGCCCTGCTCTGCCCACTCCCTGCCCACTTTCAAGTGGCTCATCAGAGCCCAGACCCCAAAGACACAATCCAGAGTTCCAATTCTGGCTCCACCACCTGCAAGCTATGTGACCCAATGCCCTTTGCCTCAGTTTTCCTCTCTGTAAAAAAGGAAAAGTAAGACCTGCCTTATATCGTTGCTCTGAGAATTAAACAAGATAAATACATAAAGCTTAAGCTCACATCTGGGCACATACAAAGCGCTCAGCAAATGCCTCCTGATTGTGTGTTTTTGGTTGCAATGTAGGACTTGAGCACATGAGTTCAGGAGCCAGGCGGCCTGCATCTGAATGTCTACTCCACTAGGTTGAAGAGCACTGTCCTGTGGATGATGTTCAGACTCTCCAGCCCAGACCTCTCTGGCACACCCACAGCCCCATGAACACACACACGCACACACACCTCCTGCCATATTGAGTTATGTGCCCTCAAGGTGCCTGCCTCTGTCCCTTCTCTCTTGTTTTTCCCTCTGCCTAGAATGCCCTCTTCTTTTGCTGGAATCTTCATCTTTGCCGGTGTCTTCATAATGAACTAGTCAAAACCCAGCTTATCTGTCACTGCCTCCAGGAAGCCCTCCTTACCTACCCTCAAGCCCCAGGCTGAGTCCAATGCCTCCTCTGGACTCCCACAACCTTGAGCATCCCGCCATCCCTGCACCCATCTCCCTGGGTTGTCTCTCTCTGGGTCTGTCCCCCTGCACCAGGCTGCGGGCTGTTCAACAGTGGAACTTGTATGTGACTCTTCTCTGAGTCCCCAGTACTCAGCTCAGGTCCAGCACAGAGCAGATGCTGAGGACAACAGTGAGTGAGTCCTAGGTCCCTAGCAGCTCAAAGGCCCAAGAGGCAGGATCCACCTGGCACCATGTGGGACACGATCCCCAGCCACTGTGGGACTGCCACCTACCACGTCTCTCCAGGAACCTCAGGGCATCCAGGTAGCCTTGTCTGCAGTTGTCAGCCACTACCTGCCAACACACAAAGCAAGGGTGGGATGGGCAAGGCCTGGACCTGCCCCTTGAGCAGATGTCACAGGCCAGAGACTTATCTTTAACTGGAGATAGTCCCAGCCCAGCCTATTCTCCCCAAGTGACCATTCAACTGGGCTCAGGGACTCCTGTGGACCTTAGCACTGGGCAGGAGGGGCCAGAGGCCTGCAGGTACATCTGCTTGACTAGTTCTGTCCCTGCAGGCCCATTGCATCTCCCCTCTGAGACACCCGGGCTGCCCTTGCCCCAGCCTTTCCCCTCTCTTGCCTCAGTTTCTGCCTCTGGAAAATGGGATAACAAGGCCTGGGAAGGCTGGGACTTTGGCCCCTTGTAGGGCAGTGGATGGGGGTTCCCTTTGCTCCTTTGATGTTCACCCCCAAGGCAAGACTGAGGTAGGCTGAGGAACCAGGAGCCCCACCTGCCTGTCTGATTAAAGCCCCACTGGTGGCAAAGGGTGCTGTCCCCCTCACACCCTTGCTATGAGACTTCAGCATGACAGTGCCAACTCTCTGAGTGCCTCAGCTTCCTTATCTAGAAAATGCGGCTGGGGTTTACTGCCCACCCAGGGGTGTGGGGAGTACCAGAGTAAATGAGCATGACCTTGTCTCGTGACTTAGAAAGCACTACACAAACCTGAGAGGTAGAAGGGACAGGGAAGAGCCAGGATGTGGTTGGGGCAGAGGAGTGTGTGTGTGTGTGTGTGTGTGTGTGTGTGTGTGTGTTTCTTTCTTTCTTTTTTTGTTTCTTTTTGAGATGGAGTCTCACTCTGTCACCCAGGCTGTAGTGTAATGGCACGATCTCGGCTCACTGCAACCTCCACCTCCCAGGTTCAAGCAATTGTCCTGCTTCAGCTTCCTGAGTAGCTGGAATTACAAGCATGCGCCACCACACCCAGCTAATTTTTGTATTTTTAGTAGAGATGGAGTTTCACCGTGTTGGCCAGGCTGGTCTCAAACTCTTGACCTTAAGTGATCTGCCAGCCTCGGCCTCCCAAAGTGCTGGGATTATAGGCGTTGAGCCACCGCGCCCAGCCAGGAGGAGTGTATTTCAATAATTGTCAAATTACCTATTTTCCAGGAATACCAAGGGGTAAAAAACCCTTCCTTTGTTTTTTTCTTTGCATTTGTGCCTTGCCTCCACAGTGGTTGGTCAATTTGGCCACAGTCAAGGACAGTGGTCAAGAGCGTGGGCCTGAGCCAACTAAAGGTCTGAATCCTGGTTTTACTGCTTCCAGGCCGTGTGACTTTGAACAAGTTGCTTAACCTCTCTCAGCCATAGTATCCTCCCCTGAGAAATGGAAATAACAGTACGTGCCTACAGACCGTGGCCCAGAGGAGCACAGGCAAAGGCCCTGCTCAAAGGCCAGCTCAGCAGAGTTGGCGTGAGTGTGTCCCATTGACCTGGGGCCAGTCCTCACTCATCACTGGCTCAGTGCGGCAAGAACAGTAAGGACACGACTGAACCCCATTAGGATTCAGGTGTTTGGCTTTGAGACTGGGGACATATGTTGTAACTGCCTTGAGGCTCAGGGGGCAGTGTGAGTTAGGAGCACACAAAGTCTGACTCACGGGACCCTTGACCGTGGCCAAGCCTCTAACACCATCACGGGGCCAGACCTACCTCGAGGCTGGGGGGTATGAGGCTTATGAACCCCAGGAAGAAGTTCTTGGTGGAGATTTGGAAGCTGGCGTTGAAGGCGTTCAGCTCATGCAGGTTGGGGGAGGTGCTCTGGGGGCAGATGTCCACTGTCCCATGGAAGGGGGACACTGTGATGGTGGAGGGGCAGTCCGCAAAGGGTAAGTTGTTGCTCAGAGCCCCGTCGATGTAGCGCTGCAATTTGTGGGAAGCAGGTGGGTGGTCCTGCCCTCTCAGAGGGCCTCCCACACTGGCTGCAGCTGGTGACCCTCCAGCTGTCCCTGAGTCACAGGGCCACTCCAGCCCAGGAGGCTGAATGCCCCCTAGGAGCAGGGGGAGGGCCTGGCACACAGTAAGTGCTCAAGGAGCGCTGGTTTCCTCCACCCAAGCACCTCTCCACAGTGTGCACCCTAGGCTGCCCAGAGCACAGAACAGGGTTCCAAAGTGCACTCACCTCCCCTCTGAACTCGGGAGGGATCAGCCCACAGTAGAAAGGAAAGTATAAGGTGCAGACCAAGGCCTAGGAAGAGAAGAGTCAGCGGGAACACAACTGTACATGCTCCTTGCATTCAGAACCTCCCCTGTGCACGGTTTCTAATCCCAACAGCCTGCAAAGGAGGTGTCATCAGTCCCATGTCCAGATGAGGGAGCTGAGGCATCACCTCCCAGCCAAGCTCTCCAAGGGAAGCAGGGATTGGAGCACCTCTGTCTTGACACCCACCTCCTCTTTCTGTGGGTGTGCAGGGAAGGAGGTCAGGTGCGGGCTCCTGAGGAAGCCAAACTGGGGACCCCAAAGAGTGACCCAGAATCCTTGCCTGTGTAGCAGTTGGGATGGGGCCTGGCACATAGTAGGTGCTCAGTACACATTAGCTGCCGTCACTGTTATCAATCTGTGGGAATAAAACTGTCACCTGCATCGCCATCTGGTCAGAGCCAGGATGGGTTCTGCACCTCCCAGACAGAGTTGGGATGCTTCCAAGGGTTCCATGAGACAAAGTCCTATATTCAAAAGTTTGCAAGCTCTAGGTTGGTGGTTCTCAACTAGGAGTGATATTCTCCCCCACAGGACACCTAACAATGTCAGAGACATTTTTGGTTGTCACACTGTGTGCCTGCACTTGAGCATGCACACTTTTGGCAAATGTCAATAGTGTCAGGGTCTATGTGAAGCCTCTTTTTTAGACATCCTATATCATTTCGATACTGGATTGTTCCTGACCTCCTTACTTGGAGATGAGTTCATTATTGATACCACCTGCTCCCCCTCCCCCCACCAATGAGCATAGAAGCCCCAGGGAGGCAAGAGTTTCTGTCTGTTTTGCTCCCTGTTACAGTCACAGTGCCTAGAACAGTGACTGGCCCCAGCCAGACCCTTCTGTGTGCAGCAACCTGGGAAGTCTCCAGACCCACCCTGCCGACCCTCTCTGGGCCTCAGTTTCCTCAGCTACAAACAGGTCCGCCCGCCCTCCCTCCTTTCCGCCCCTGCAGAAACGTCTGCGGGGGAAGTACCCGGATGTCACTCTGGACCAGATGGAGCCCGCCTGCCTGCCGCCCACCAGCCAGGCCTTGGGTCCCGCCCAACCCACCTGGATGAGCTCATCACGGGTGGCGAAGTCAGTGACCAGGAAGTTGCGGCCGTCGGGCCAGCGGGTCAGCGAGATGCCCAGACGCTGGGAGGCCAGGACGTGGGCGTCGGGGGGCAGAGCGTCCTGCAGCTGCCGCTTGATGTGCTCGATGGGCGCGTAGGCTGGGTGCAGGATGCCTAGGCTCAGCCGCTCCACCTGCCTAACCATGCCCAGGAGGTGGGAGCAGCAGAAGTCTGCAGGGGGTGCAGGGAAAGGGAGCCCTCAGCGCCCAGGGATCCTGCGAGCCCCTCCACACCCCCACACCCCCTCCTAGGTGCAATGGGAGAGGGGTCCTCCCCACTCCAGCTCGGAATTTCTGGTCTCGGCCCCGGATTCAAATGATCCGTTCACCTTTTCACTTTTTGCCCCAGCCGACCTGGGAAACAGAGTTTCTGGCTCAGAGCCACGATCCCTCCTCTGCAAATGGGGGTCACCTAGTCCCCAGCCCTCGGGGTTCTCATGGGATTAAATGGGGCCGTGCCAGGGGTAGAGGGCGCAGAGCACAGCGCCAGGCGCCAGCGTCTCTGGGCTCAATTAGCTTCCGTTACGGTGTCCCCGCCCCTTTTCGCCCCCGCAGTCCGGGACTCACCGACCGACTTGCCGCAGAGGATGCTGACTGCGTTGAGCGCCCCAGACGAGGAACCGTAGATGCGGCGGGCGCCCTGGAGGAGGCGCGGGGCGCGCTGGCGCAGGCACTCGGTGGCACCCACGTGGTAGAGACCCAGGTAGCCGGCGCCGGCGAAGGACAGGTTCCAGCTGTCCTCCTCCTCTGAGAAGCCCATGGCGGGTGGACCGGGCGGGATGATCCGGACGAGATGATCCGGACGAGGAACGGTCACTCCGTGACCGCGGATGGGGCCGGGATGCAGCCCTAGACGGGGCTGGGCCCAAATGTGGGCTCTGGAGGGAGCCGGGCTGGGGCTGGTGCTCCCTGCGCCGCCCCCGGGTTGCGTCACGTGAGACCCAGCCAATGAAGTCCCCGGGTCGCGATCAGCCCCCACTCCAGGTGTGCGCCAGGTGTGCCCCAGAAGTGCTCGCGCGTGTGTCTACGCTGGCGCTGCCCCCAGGCGCCCGCCCCGGATCCGCATCGGGTCATAGATTTCTGAGTGACAGGGCAGGGGAGTGGGACTAAATCTTGCCTATCTCTGGTAGTCTGGGCAGATGTTATTCCAGTCCTCATTACGCAAATGAGGCAACTGAGGCGCAGCCCAGGATGGTGACAGCCAGGAAGTGGCAGAGTCGGACCCGGGACATCTGGTCTCTGAGGTCAAACCAGGCTTAAGTCTGCAGCTGTGCTGGTTCCAGGGAGGGACTTGGGGGAAAGGGAGGTCTTGGGGCCAGCCCCAGCTTCCATCCATGTGGGTTTTCCCAGCATCCTCGCTCTCTCCGGGCAGCACTTTTTCAGCCCAATGTGAGGAGTCTTGGATGTGAGGACCTACAGAGGCCTTTCTGCTCTCATGGAACCCTGCACCTCCAAACCTCAAACACGGAGTCACCAGCAACTGTCCAGCCCTAGGGTGGGCCCTCCAGCAGAGACAGTGGGATCCTGGCTGGCAGCAGCCACCCAGTCCCCCAAGTGTGTGAGTAGGGACCAGTGTACTGGCCTGTGGCAGGGGGTGGATTCTGAACCCTGGAGAGGCCAAGGCACTCCTGCAGCCAGGAAGAGCCTCTGAGAGAACTCACCCACAACCCTGTCACCTGGACAGTTGTTCTGGAAATCAAGCGGGGCAGCCGATGAAATTAAGTACCCACAAGAAATCCTCCAATGGATCCACAAGGGTGACCCAGAAGAGACGGCTGATGGTGATATTGCCAGGATGGTGGTCATAGACGACCCCCTGCGAGGGGAATGGGTGAGGGAAACACAGTGGGGCCTTCCACAGACCGTCAGAGGGTCTGGGACTTGGAGAAAGATTAGAGATGTTACTGTGCTGTCTTTGGAGACGGAGAAGGGGCCACATACCAAGGAACACGAAATGTCTCTAAAAGGCAAGGAAATGGGTTCTCCCCCGAGCCTCCGGAAGGAACACAGTTCTGCTGACACTTGCTGATTTTAGCCCAGTGAAACCCATTTTGGGCTTCTGACCTCCCAAACTGTAAGATAACAAATGTGTGTTGTTCTAAGCCACTAAATTTGTGGTAATTTGTTACCGCAGCAATATGGAATTAATAAACACGACCTCTGTAGTATTCTTGACAAAAATGCATAACCAAATATAATTATGAGGGAATATAAATGTAAATTAGGGGACATTCTACCCCGTAACCTGCCTGTCTGTACTCTCCCAAAAAATAAAAAGTTAAGATCATGAAAGACAAAGGCAGATTAAAGGAGACTGAAGAGACACCGCAACGTAATGGAATACACGTGCTATATTCAACCCTGGCTGGGGATGGCAGGGGTGGTGCAGGGAACAAGCCATAAATCACACTATTGGGACAACTGGCAAAATTGAAATATGAGCTGTGAATTAAATTACAGTGCTGCATCCGGCCAGACATGGTGGCTCACACCTGTAATCCCAGCACTTTGGGAGTCCAAGGCAGGCAGATCACTTGAGGCCAGGAGTTCAAGACCAGCCTGAGCCATGCAGTGAGACTCTGTCTCAAAAAAAAAAAAAAAAAAAAAAAAAAAGTACTGTGATTATGTAAGAAAAAGCCCTCACTCTTAGGAAATACACTGATCCATTGAGGAGCGAAGAGGCATGATATCTGCAAACTCGTCACAAATAATTAAGAAAAAAATATATTTGTATCTATATTTATCTATATGTGTACATCTACAGGGAGAAAGCAAATATGGCAAAATGTTAATGATTGGAGAATGTGGGCAAAGGGATTATGAGTATTTGTTTGTTTGTTTGTTGTTTGTTTTGCACCATTCTTGCAATTTCTCGGCAACTGTGAAATTATATCCAAATGAAAGAGAAAAAGGAAAAGAAAGGGCAGGACCGACCCCTGGGAAAAACTGACGGACCCACATTGACAGATAGGAAAAGAAGGAGATGCTGAAACAGGATCCATAGATGGTGATACAAGATGTCAGAGGAGGGCTGGGCGCGGTGGCTCAAGCCTGTAATCCCAGCACTTTGGGAGGCCGAGGCAGGTGGATCACGAGGTCAGGAGATCGAGACCCTCCTGGCTAACACGGTGAAACCCCGTCTCTACTAAAAATACAAAAAACTAGCCGGGCGCGGTGGCGGGCGCCTGTAGTCCCAGCTACTCGGAGGCTGAGGCGGGAGAATGGCGGGAACCCGGGAGGTGGAGCTTGCAGTGAGCCGAGATCGCGCCACTGCACTCCAGCCTGGGGGACAGAGTGAGACTCCGTCTCAAAAAAAAAAAAAAAAAAAAGATGTCAGAGGAAAAACCAGAGCAGGAGGGGAGAGAAGAGGGACCCTACTGAAGCTGGGACCCAGATCTCTTTATTTTTTATTTTTTATTTTTGAGATGGAGTCTTGCTCTGTTGCCCAGGCTGGAGTACAATGGCGTGATCTCAGTTCACTGCAACCTCTGCCTCCCGGGTTCAAGCGATTCTCCTGCCTCAGCCTCCTGAGTAGCTGGGACCACAGGCGCACACCACCATGTCCGGCTAATTTTGTATTTTCAGTAGAGACGGGATTTCACCATGTTGGCCAGGCTGGTCTTGAACTCCTGACCTCAGGTGATCCACCTGCCTCAGCCTCCCAAAGTGCTGGGATTACAGGCATGAGTCACTGCGCCTGGCCTGGGGCCGGGATCTTTAAGAGCCCAGCAGGCCAGGTCGCCTTGGCCATCAGCGAGGAGGACCACCAGTGTGGTGGGGAGTAACGGAGGAGGACAGTTATCTGGAAATCTTTGTTTCTGGGAAGAGGCTGTGGTTTAAACAAATAAGGAGGTCAACAAGTCACATGGCCCAGGCCTTCAGAGAAGAAAGAGGAAGGAGAGGAAGAGGAGGAGAAAGAAGAGGTGGTTGGCATAGCCTAGACCTTGGTAGCAGGCAAACCTGCTCCCTATTGACCTGTAGCTCCTCTCTGTATCCTGGTGGCTCCACCTGGTTTCTAACGCACCAGGATTTAATCTCCACACTGGATCCCAGACTCCAGAGTATGTGGATCCTGGACTCTGCCAGGAGGCCTGGGGCAAGTCACCACCTTGGTCTGGGTTCTGGTTCCCCCACCTGTAAGTCAGGGAAATTGAACTACGTCAGCCCATACCAACAGTTTCGAGAATGCCCCAGGGGTGCCATTTGACAGTTGTCATGTTGACATCCATTGACTGAGAAACTCCTGACTGACTAAGAGCTGCTGTGAATTCAGGAACACTTGAGAAATGGTAAGCAATTGATCTGTCACAAGTACTAGAAAAAAAAAATTTACCCCTGTGTGCACAAAGCATTCTATTGACCTAGAACGCAGACTCTCCTCTGCATATCCGCTGCCCAGTACAGAGCCTGGTGCACCATAGGGTTTGTGAAAGGAGTAAATTGTCCAGATTAACACAAGAGGAAGCAGGCAGGCTGTGGGTCTTTGGAGGTGGAGGGGTGCCTGCCTGCTGATTCATCTCCATGGGACACAGGCACTGGAATTGGAGCACACCCAAGACCCACCTCCATTAGCCAAGGAGAAAAATTTCCTGTGGAATGTTGATCGAAAGGCTGGGACCGCCGGCTCAGAGGCTTTGCCCGAGAGACAGCCAGAGTGGACTTATTCTTGACAAACGGAGTCTGAGGGACAAGTGGGTCCCTCCCTTGGAGGGAGAAACATTCAGCTGGAGCCTTGTAGGCTGTGACCCTGAGCTGCCATTCAGGGACCTGCCAGTCTCTGGGGGAAGCCCAGGCTGGCCCTGGAGCCAGCCCTTTCCGTATATTATGCCCCCTTAAGTGGGACCCCAGACCTTCACTCACTGCACTCATCCCTGAAAGGGCACCCAAGCTGCAGGAATTCTGAGGAGGGGGCTCACTGGAGGCAGGTCAGGGGAAGTGGCCTGGAGGAAGAGTTTGGGCAGGGCCTTGAAGGGAGGAATTGAGGAGGCAGAGATTGGAGGAGGGTGTTTGAAAGCCAAGGCATAGAGGTGGGAATGTGCCGGGCGTGCCCAAGGATTCTATAGGGGACCCATGGGATTAGCATGGAGGCCGTGGAGGAGGGGGATTCCAGACCAGGGGCAGCATAGAGCCCTGGGAAAGCCCTGGAGGGCACAAGTGTGATAGAGAGTGTCTACCTCTGTGCCCTGCCAGGTGACTGGTCCCATGCAGGCAGGTGCCCACTCAGTTCCCACTGAATACGCTGCAGGCAGATCTGGGCACGGGGGCAACCTAGGACCCAGGAAAAGGGAAGCCACCGAGGTTGGGCACGTCCTCGTCCTGACCCCGCGCTGTCACTCAAGTCTTCTCTCCACCTCTCTCCCTGGATGAGGCTGCTCCTAAGCCTTCCCGCAGGCCCCAACGCGTCTTCCCCATGTGTCTGCCCCATGACTACATACCTTCAGCCTTGCCATGGAACCTCCCACCTGGAATGTTCCCTCACCTGTGGCAACCGTCCCCACGCTCCAGCCAGCATCACTGCGCCTTCCCCTGGCTCACCCACTCTCCAAGCCTCACCTACCACTACAGCCTCTGCTCGAACATCCCACCTCCTCCCCACTCCCCTGACCAATCAACTGGAAAGTGTTTTAAAAACCGTGGAGCCCCAAGCACTTGCGTTTGTAGTGATTAGGGCTGTCTGGGATACAATTCTGGCTCCAGCATGTCTTGGCTGGTGACCCTGGATAATTTAACTGATCTTTGCCTCAGTTTTCTCATCTATCAAGTGGGGATAATAACACTACTTACTCCATAAGACCAGTAAGGATTAGAGCTAATGCAAGTAACGTGTTTGGAATAGCGCCCGGCACTGGATAAACACACAAACAATGGCTACTACTGTGATTGTTGTAATCAAGTGGCACACAATCAATGGCAACCACTATGTTATTTATTTATTTAATTTTGAGACAGAGTCTCACTCTGTCACCCAGCCTGGAGTGCAGTGGCACAATCTCGGCTCACTGCAACCACCACCTCCCAGGTTCAAGCAATTATCCTGCCTCAGCCTCCCAAGTAGCTGGGACTACAGGCACGCACCACCACGCCTGGTTAATTTTTGTATTTTTGGTAGAGACAGGGTTTCACCATGTTGCTCAGGCTGGTCTTGAACTCCTGGCCTCAGGTGATCTGCCCACCTCTGCCTCCCAAAGTGCTGGGATTACCGGCACGAGCCACTGCGCCCGTCCCTGTGTTACTGTTTCAATCACATGGCATATATCAATGCTTTCTCATGTGAGCTCCTTGAGGGCCAGGTCCTCCATCTATGCCTGGAAGAAGTGTAGCACAATGTTTGTGGACTGAATGCTCAGCCCACGGCCTGGGTGGGTCATTTTCGGAGGAAGAGGTGGGAGATCTGCTTCTCTTAGCTTCACACCCACCCCTTCCTTGACCCGGGAGTGAAGGACAGCTTGCCCGTAGGCACTGGGTGCAGAAGGCACCCCTGGGACAGGCCAGCCCAGCCTCCCTTCCCACAGAGGTGGGTGGTACCGGGCTTTACTGATCCCACAACAGGGGCAGCATCCTTGCCTCAGAGATCGTGGGCCTGCACAGACTCACCCACCTGGGGGCAGGTACCCCAGGCTATCTCCACTGTGGGCAGGACCCAGCCCCAGCTGCAGGGGGCAATTAGAAACCATGGCTGCCTCTGCTCCAGGAGGGAACCAGGTCACAGCAGGCACAGCCGGGAACACTTCACCCACAGATGTGACTGTGCCGGAGGCAGGCTGAGGCTCCCTGGAGCAGTGGACCACCAGTGTGAGTTCAGGGAGGGAGGAGTTCAGGGGCTGGGAGTTCAGCGGGGACGTGTTCCGGAGGTTTTGGAGAAAAAGTAGCGTTTGAGCAGGGCCTTGGAGGTTGGTCAAGGGTTCACCACGGGGAGAAAGGGGGATGGGCACAGAGGGAAGAGTCTGAGCAAAGGCACCAGGCAGGGAGGAGTAGGGAGGCGTGAGAAGCCAGCCAGCAGGAGGGAGCAGGCATGGCAGTGAGGGCAGGTGGTGACGGGCTGCGGGAGGATGCATAAGGCCTGGAGCCAGGCTGGGTTTCTGTGTACTTGGTACTTCAGGAATTGGGTCTTGCATTTTGGCGTGGGGTGTCTGAGGTCCCCCAGAGACAGCAGGCAGCACAGAGCTCAGGGTGGATGACTGGTCAACGTCAAATGGGAAAACGATCCTGGCTGGTGGCATCACCAGAATGATGGGGCTGGTGGCAAGTCTAGCAGAAAGTATCTGGAAGCATGGCCTTCCCCAGCAGCAGCATCTTCTCAGGGCAGCTGCCCCGGAACCACCAGCCGGACCAAGGTGGGCTCACTTCTGGGGTGGCTTGGGAGGTAGCAGGAAGGGCAGGAGCCTGCAAGGGAAGATGTCAGGAGTTCAGGCTTACTGGCTGTGTGACCCTGGGCAAGTCTCCTACCCTCTCTGTGTCTGCCTGACCTGGCCATCCACAGGACAGTTGTGGGCGAGCTGGTGTCAAGGAAGATGCACCTGGTCCACCTGGTCCTTTGTCATACTGTCCAGGCCTCTGGGCTTCTCATTCGAGGAAATAATGCTAATTCTATTACACCTCCCTAAATCCAAAGCAAACATAACCAAACATACTGGGCCACTCTGAAGCCAGCCTTGCACAGAAGTGTCTCCAAAAGGAAGTGGGGTTTGCCTCCACAGAGCACTGGAGGCCCCTTGCAGGTCCTTCAAGGCAATAGGGGGCAGCAGGTGGGTCCATCCTGGGCCCTGCACTGACATTCTCGGTCTCCCAAACTCCCTGCTACAGGGAGAGGTGACTGGGAGGGGCCTGGGGGCTTCCTGGATGCTGGAAATGCTTGTAGGTTGATCTGATTACATGGTTGTTCACCCGCAAAACATCTTCCCCATGTGAAAGTGATTTCATTCACAATCAATGTACTTGACCAGGTGAATGTCATAACAATTTTTTAAAGCTTAAAAAATAAGCCTTGGGCTGGACATGGTGGCTCACATCTATACTCCCTTCCCTTTGGGAGGCCGAGGTGGGTGGATCACCTGAGGTCAGGAGTTCAAGACCAGCCGGCCAACATGGCAAAACCTCACCTCTACTAAAAATACAAAAATTAGCCAGGCATAGTGTTGCACACCTGTAATCCCAGCTACTCGGGAGGCTGAGGCAGGAGAATCACTTGAACCAGGAAGCAGAGGTCGCAGTGAGCTGAGATCTCACCACTACTCTTAAGCCTGGGTGACAGAGCGAGACTGTACCGCCCCCCAGAAAAAGAAAAAGAAAGAAAAAGTCAATGAATCCTTCACAAACTCTTATGAAAAATAGAGGAAGAAGGAACATTTCCCAACACATCATATGAGGCCAGTGTTACCCCACTACCAAAACCAGACAAAGACATTAGATAAAAAGAAACTTAAAAACCAATATTCCTTATGAATGTAGGGAAAATTCTCAAGAATAGGAGTTCCAGACCAGTCTGGGCAATAAAGCGAGACCCCGTCTCTACAAAAGTAAAAATTAACCAGGTGCACACCTGTGGTCCCAGCTGCTTGAAAGGCTGAGGCGGGAGGATTGCCTGGTCCCAGGAGTTCGAGGCTGCAGTGAGCCGTGATTGCAATCCTGCACTCCCACCTGGGCAACAAAGCGAGACCCCCCATCTTGGAAACAGCAACAACAACAAAAAACCCCTCCCCACCAGTCACATGGTTCTAGCTTGTCCCCTCAAAGCCCCTCCCCTGCCTCCTGGACTCCACCTTTTCCTTTCCGTGTGTCGCTCTGCTCCGACGTTTTCTCCCCAGGTAGAGCACCTGCCTCAGCCCTCCATTACTCCACTCAGTAGAACAGCGGTCCGAGCACGTCATGTTTGGGGCCTGGCCACGCTCACTGATGGGTCACAGACCTCTGGGTGTCACACGCCTCAGTTTCCCCTCTGCAAGTGGAGACGTGGCAGGACGGCCCTCATCGGTTCTCTTCAGGATTGAAAAGGATGAGCGATGTCTATAAAACACTGAGCAGGGTCCCTGGTACATGCTAATTACCACTTAATCTTTTAAAATTCCTGGCGCAATGTGGAGCCTGGCTAAAGTCTGGGGAATTTTAGGTAAGTGGATTCAGTCCCAGCCCCAAAAAAGCTCACTCCTCCAATCTGGGAAACAGGTGCTAATAGCCGGTTTGACTGGTACACAAAATCAGCCAGGGGCCTCAGGGCCTGCTGCTCTGCCCTGTTGGACAATGGGCACCCACGTGTTTGCACTGCAACCCTGGAGAGTGAGGGGAGGGTGTGGAGGTTGAAATGGCCCCTGTTGGGGGAGGGACATGGGGCAGCGCTGGCTCCTGACTGAGGCCCAGGGCACTACCCAACCTCCGCTAACCCAGGGTTTTCTGAGGGCAGGTCT
Source organism: Rhinopithecus roxellana (assembly GCF_007565055.1). Classification (NCBI taxonomy): domain Eukaryota; kingdom Metazoa; phylum Chordata; class Mammalia; order Primates; family Cercopithecidae; genus Rhinopithecus; species Rhinopithecus roxellana. Next base: position 5,864,010 of record NC_044561.1, read on the forward strand.
GGGAAGGCAGGTGCTTGGTACCACCAAGCGGGAAAGGGTGACCGGGCATCCATGGTTTGGTGATAGGGACTGAGGGCTGGTGTTTGCATGGTGGCCTCCAGGAGGCACTAAGGGCCATGTGCATCGTGGCCTGTTCCCCGGACAGCAGAAGCACAAGGATGAGGGGCCACAGCCTGGCACGGAAGGGCCACTCCTGGGACTCCAGCCTGGGCAAGGGAGCGAGACCCTGCCTCTCACCAGGCAGGTGGCTCTAGTTCGTCCTCTCCAAGCCTCTCCTCTGCCTCCTGGACTCCTGGACTCCACCTTTTCTTTCTTGAGAGTCCTTCTACTCATGCCATTTTCTTCCCAGGTAGAGCACCTGCCCGGGTGTTTTTCATTTTGATATAATCTCCCATTTTCAGAAAAGTTGTAAGAATAGTACAGAGTACATGACTACTCTTTGCCAAGATTTCCTGATATTAGCATTTTTATTTAGTTATTTATTTTTAATTTTAATTTAATTTAATTTAATTTTTTTTTGAGATGGAGTCTCACTCTGTCACCCAGGCTGGAGTGCAGTGGCGTGATCTTGGCTCACTGCAACCAACCTCCGCCTCCCGGATTCAAGTCATTCTCTTGTCTCAGCCTCCAGTGCAGGTGGGGTTACAGGCTCGCACCACCATGCCTGGCTAATTTTTTTTTTTTTTGGCGAGGTCAGGGGGACAGAGTCTTGCTCTGTCACCCAGGCTGGAGGGCAGTGGCACAATCTCAGCTCACTGCAACCTCTGCCACCTGGATCCAAGGCAGATTCTTCTGCCTTAGCCTCCCAAGTAGCTGGGAATACAGGCATGTGCCACCACGCCTAGCTAATTTTTGTATTTTTAGTAGAGACGGGATTTCGCCATGTTGGCCAGGCTGGTCTTGAACTCCTGACCTCAGGTGATTGGCCTGCCTTGGCCTTCCAAAGTGCTGGGATTACAGGTGTGAGCCACCATGCCTGGTCCTGATATTAACATTTTAAAATAGGTTTGTTTAATATCAAAAATAATTTTTTAAGTGGGTTCCAGCAGAGATGGGCAAGGCAGGAGCTGTGGGGTGGACGGTACTGCAGGGGCCAGGTGGTAAGTGCAGTGCTGGGGCTTACAGGCCCAGGCGTGGGCGAGCACCAAAGGCCCTGCGTGCTGGAGCTGGGCACTGCCATCAACTTCATGAGATAAGGACAAGGAGTGAAGGGTGGGGCCGGGTGTGCCCAGGAGGGCCCAGATCAGCCACCACCTAACAGGTGGGGAAACTGAGGTGCAGGGAAACTGCTCAGCTGAGATAACATGGAGATTCCCAGTTCCTCCTCCTCCTCTCACTGCCTCCATCCCCGGGAGTGGTAGGACCTCATCTCCCCTGTGCCCTGTCCACCATGCAGGCTTTCTCTGATGCCCTAGGGCACAGGGCCAGGTGGCTGGGCCAGCCCTAGAGCAAGCTACGGACTAGACGAGGCGTCTGTGACATTGTAGACAGAGGCAGCAAAGTCCCAGGGCCTGACACAGCTCACCTTGACAGGTTGGTATTGATCCAGCCCTGCACCCTTGCAGGAGCTGATGCCACAGAACCTTGCACAGCACTTGGTCTGAGTCACGGCTCCCACCCCACTCACTCCAGGACCTGGGCGCCCAAACCCCTTTCCCCACATTCAAGTCCAAATGTCTCCTGACTTCTTTGAACTGCTGCCAGTCTCCTCCTCTGACTAGTCCAGGACTGCAGGCAGCCAGTTCCAGGATGCTGCCAAGTCTGACAACCGTTCCTCCAGCCCATGGTGCCCTAAATGCCAGGACACCAGCTAGCCAGGCCACAAGGCCGGGAGCAACCACTGCCTCAGGTCAGAGGCTCTCCTTGTGATCCGGGTTGAGGGCGGCTTCCCACAGCCCTGGGAAGCTGTTGCCAGCCCAGTGATTTGTGTGAAGCTGGGAGTTGGCCTTTTGGGGAACCAACTTACGTGGCCTGGGAGAGCTGCTCAGGGCCATTCTGGGTTCTGGGAATGCAGCTGAGACCCAGACTGACCACTGCTCTCATGGGAAACCGACCAAAATGAAATGAAAGGAAGAGAATTAAATAAAAGTCAGCAAGAGATGGGTCAGCTAGTGAGAAAAGCTGTAGCAGAGGAGTCATGGAGAGGGAGCTACTCTGTATTTCACAGTGAGGAAGGCTTCTTGGAGGTGGTGTGTTTGAAGCTGGGACCTAAATGACAAATAGGAGATCTGGGGCTACGGCCTCTGCCAGGCAGCAGAAGAAGCAGCAGAAGCAAACATGTTACAGCAGATTGGCTGTTCAAGGAAGCAGGACCCTGTGTGGGGGAGTGATCAGGAGGAGGCGGCCAGGCTGGAGAGATGATGGCTGATGCAGATTGAGTGCGTAATGTCCCAGGAACCCCTGGAAGCACTTTACCCGGGTTAATTTCTTCAGTCCTTGCAGCAAACCAATGCCGTCAGCCCTGCTTTACAGATCGGGAAATAGAGGCACCATGAGATGAAGTAACTTTTTTTTTTTTTTTTTGAGACGGAGTCTGGCTCTGTCACCCAGGCTGGAGTGCTGTGGCCGGATCTCAGCTCACTGCAAGCTCCGCCTCCTGGGTTTACGCCATTCTCCAGCCTCAGCCTCCCGAGTAGCTGGGACTACAGGCGCCCACCACCTCACCCGGCTAGTTTTTTGTATTTTTTAGTAGAGACGGGGTTTCACCATATTAGCCAGGATGGTCTCGATCTCCTGACCTCGTGATCCGCCCATCTCGGCCTCCCAAAGTGCTGGGATTACAGGCTTGAGCCACCGCGCCCGGCCTTTTTTTTTTTTTTTTTTTTTTTTTTTTTTTTGAGACAGAGTCTTGCTGCTCTGTCACCAGGCTAGAGTGCAGTGGTGCGATCTCGGCTCACTGCAACCCCCGCCTCCCGGGTTCAAGCGATTCTCCTGCCTCAGCCTCCCAAGTAGCTGGGACTACAGGCACCTGCCACCACGCCTGGCTAATTTTTTTTTTTTTTTTTTTTTTTTTTTGTATTTTTAGTAGAGACAGGGTTTCACTGTGCTGGCCAGGATGGTCTCTATCTCCTGACCTCATGATCTGCCCGCCTTGGCTTCCCAAAGTGCTGGGATTACAGGCGTGAGCCACAGCGCCCGGCAGAGGTGAAGTAACTTTGTGATCATTAGCTGATTACCTCCTGACAACTCAGGAGGTGAGGTGCTTTTGGGTTAATCTGCATTTCATACTGAGGCCCAGGGAGGTGAAGCAACTTGCCCAAGTTAACCCAGCTGGGAGCTGGCAGGCAGAGTGGCTCCAGTCTGTGCCCCAGGCTGCCACGTGTCCTTTCAGGAGGCCCTGTTGTGCTGGACAGCATTGCACAAGGGCTCTGCGTGGGCTGTCTCCCTCCCCTGGCCCCAGAAGCCCTCTCCTTGCCTGTCTTGGGTGACTGTGTTGCCAGGCAGTCAGCATGGGCTTTGCAAACTGACAGACTAATCTCAGTTCGGTCACTGACAAGGTCAGAGACCTTGAGCAAGTCACTTGACCCTGCCGTGCCTGTGCCTACTGTGTCCCCTCCAAAGCTCGGGTTGAAATTTAATTACCATTGTGACAGTATTAGGACATGGATCCTTTAAAAGATAATGAGGACTGGGCGTGGTGGCTCACACCTGTAATCCTAGCACTTTGGGAGGCCAAGCTGGACGAATCACCTGAGGTCAGGAGTTTGAGACCAGTCTGGCTGACATGGCAAAACCCCACCCCAACTACAAATACAATAGAATTAGCCAGGCGTGGCAGCAGGTGCCTGTAATCCCAGCTACTTAGGAGGCTGAGGCAGGAGAATCGCTTGAACCTGGAAGGTGGTGGTTGCAGCAAGCTGAGATCGCTCCATTGCACTCCAGCCATTATCCTGAGGGTCCGACCTGTCTCGCTCTCCCTTCCTCTCCCTGTACCATGTTATGACGCAGCCAGACATCCCTCACTTGATGTGGCCCCTCAGTCTTGAACTTCCCAGCCTCCAGAACTGTGAGCTAAATAAATTCCTTTTCTTCATAAATGATTCGGTCACAGGTTTTCTGTGATAGCAGCAGAAGACCGACTAAGACAGCACTGCAGTCTCCCCATCCGTGAAACGGAGGTGTTCAGGGCCACCTCTCCCTGAGCAATTGTGAGGACGAGATGAGGGATGTGTCAAGGGTGCTGGGCACAGCGGTGGCCGTCACAACCCAGGACGTGGGGATGGTGACGGTCTGTTTCCCACAGCAGGCTGCTCTACCTCCGGCTGCCAGTCATGACAATAACCAAGCCACCAGCTCCTGGTGCTTTCTGAGGACTTGGCTACAGAGAGCACTTAACCCTCGACACCCCTGCTGAGTGGCAGGCATTTCATACCCACTTAATAGGGAGCTGAGACTCAGAACATTTGCGTTTGCGTAAATAACCCAGGGCCCAGCAGCCAGGAAATGTCAGTGTCAGGATCAGAACAGGGGGCTCAGAAACACTCCAGTCACACTTGCTCTGTGATTCCAGAATCGCGCTTTCCTTTCTGTGTGTCCCCCCTGCACAGGGGCCTGGAAGCCACTAGGCCCCTCACAGAACCTGGGCTCAGATAGGAGCACCCCACAAAGCCTGGACTCCATCCTCCCGGAGGGGGAAAATAAAGCTTCCTGGCTTGGAAGACAAGGAGGAGGGGACAGGGACTGAGCGCAGAGCCCTCTCAGTGCCCAGAGACAGCAACAAGCAGGGGAGAAGCTTGCCCGGGAGTGTTGTCTCCAGCACCCTCTGGGTACCCATCATGAGTAGGGGTGGGCTGGGTGGGGGGCACTCCAGGTAACCGGCCAAGGGCTGTATGGACAGACCACCCCTGGAGCCTGGGTTGCAAAGAGACAGGGCTTCCAGGTGGGGAGGTGCCAAGCCTGGCATTGGCCAGGGTGCTGGACAAGCCATAGTGTGGCCTGGTGGCCCAGTGAGCAGGTAGAAGAGGCCACAGGACAGATAAGGGCAGCCAAGGAGTGGGAGCAGGAACCAGGGCCTTGTCACCCTGCCATCACCTTGCCATCAAGCCCACGAGGACCTGTCACCCTGCCAGGACAGACACCTGAGAGGGGCTTTTTTTTTTTTTTTTTTTTTTTTTTGAGACAAAGTCTCGCTCTGTCGCCGGGGCTGGAGTGCAGGGCCGGATCTCAGCTCACTGCAAGCTCCGCTTCCCGGGTTTACGCCATTCTCCTGCCTCAGCCTCCCGAGTAGCTGGGACTACAGGTGCCCGCCACCTCGCCCGGCTAGTTTTTTGTATTTTTTAGTAGAGACGGGGTTTCACCGTGTTAGCCAGGATGGTCTCAATCTCCTGACCTTGTGATCCACCCGTCTCGGCCTCCCAAAGTGCTGGGATTACAGGCTTGAGCCACTGCGCCCTGCCTCTTCGCGGTTTCTTTAATGGGCATCTGTTTTGTTCATCACCAATGACTCCAGGTCACTTTAAATGGATGTAAGGCTTTTCAGGCTGAGCCCAGTGGCTCATGCCTGTGATCCCAGCACTTTGGGATGCTGCGGCAGGAGAATCTCTTGAGGCCAAAAGTTTGAAATTAAGTAAGTAAATAAATGTAAGACTTTTATAGAAAGATTACTTACGTGTTTCTACATACTGATCCAGATTTTGCAAACAGAAATTCCAGTCGTTTTGGTATGCCTAAATCGTTCAATTTTGTTTCGTTTTGTTTTTCTCTTTGAGACAGGGTCTGGCTCTGTTGCCCAGGCTGGAGTGCAGTGGCATGGTCATGGCTCACTGCAGCCTCGACCTTGTGGATTCAAGTGATCCTCCTCCTGCAACCCACCCCCTGCTTTGACTCACATGCCCGCTGCACCATCCACACCTGTCCCTGTGGTTGACAACATCCTTTGGTGACCTCATCCCCTGGCTCCTTGCCTCTCTTTCTGTCCCTTTCCTGTCCCCATTCATGGAGACCTCAGCATCCACATCCCAGCCTCTCAGGCCTTGAGTTCTTAGATGACCTTGCCCTCCAACCCACCCACTCCCACCCACCTTCGTGTCATACCTTCACTTGGTCACCACCAGTAACTCTTCTGCCCCCAGGATCTCATTACCATCCTCCCTCCAAGGACCCCCAGCTCTTCCTCTACAGGAGAACTTTTCCCCTATCCATTTAGGTTCTATAATCAAGGGTCTGCAAATTAACTGATAATAGACAGATGAGCAGGAAAAAAGACAAAGTTTATCTATGCATGCACAAAGGAGTTACTCAGTAGTGAACACCCACAGGTTAAGGTTTATATACCAGCTTAACAAAGCATGGCAGGGCTGGGAGAAGTTTGGAACTTCAGTAAGGAAATATGGAAGGTTCCATGTTCTGGTAAGACTTCTAATGTTTTCACTTTAAAATCATCTTTATACCCAAACTGTGAGCCCTTCACCAGAGATGCTCCAGTCCCTCTGACACCCCAAGTTCACTGGCCTTACAGGACTCCTACAACCCACAGCCCCCCGAAAGCCCTCCCCTCCCTCATTCCTCAGCTTACATTCATAGCCCCCCATGACACCCTTTCCCCTGCAAACACCTTCAACTCTTCCATCCCTCTTTCCCTCAGTCATGCTACCTGCAAAAAATCCTAGCCCTTTCCAAGTATTCCATGCTGTCTTGAGAACAGGTGGAAGTTGCTGGAGAAAATAACACAACCCTGTGGGCTCTCCTTCAGTGTGTGACCACTGATCTCATGGGGCTCCTCAGCGCTGGTGGACAACCCCACTACACTTCTTGGGTAAATCTGCCCTTTCTCCTTTCACCTTCTCCACCCTCCCTATGTCGCCAGCACCCTCCTCTTCATCTGGTGACCTGGTGACCTTATGCCATGCTTTACAGCGAAAACATACAATCTCATCTCTTGTTTAAAACAGGCCTCTGTGTTCATACCCAGGCCTCAGCCCTCTCAGTCACAATGGATGATTGCTTCCTGGCCTCCGTGCTAGCCCTTGGGCACATTCCTCCTCCCACTGTGCTCCTCTTCCCTAAAGACTGGAGCCAGCAAGAGCTGTTTATCTTTTGCATAATCCAGCTCTTCATCTCTCCCTGGTCTCCCGGTCCCTCCCAGCTCTCCCCATCCCTCCTTGGTCTCTCCATCCCTTCCAGGTCTCCCCATTCCTCCCTGGTCTCTCCATCTGCATACAAACCCACTTTAATGCCTCCACCTTTTAAAAATCCCTCTAATGACCCCATCTCTCCCTCAAACTTCTGCTCCTGTCCCTCCTCCCCTTCACAGGAAACAGAGCCAATGCCCTGACAGTCCCCATTCTCTGCTTGACCCATCCCAAACTGGTGTTTGTCCCAACCTGAGATTGTGTTGTCTGTATTGCCAAAGCCGGTGGGCAGTTACCTGTCCTCGCTGCTCTCTCAAGGCTTCCGTACATCCACCGGCTGCGTTCTCTCCCTGCTTCCTGGCACCTCCTCCCCTTGCAGATGTCCCCATGGATGCTGCCCCAAGACTCTGTCTTCTCTACTTCTTTGCTTCTCTCTTCCACACTTTCCAGTCTCCTGGCTTTAAATATCATCTCTACCCACGACCCTCAAATTGCTGCTCTGGTTTCTCTGAGCTGCAGACCTGAACGTCGACTCTCTGCCTGACCGCTGCACCTGGTTGTCTAACAGGCATCTCCAGCTCAGCATGGCCAAGCAGAACATTAAGGGACTCTCCAGATCTACTGCTCTTGAGCCTTCTCTATCATCATTGTCCTTGCATCTTCTCTTCCCTCACACTCATCCCCAGTCCACCAAGAAGCTCCGTTTTCTCTACCTCCAAAGTCTCTGACATAGTTTGGATGCTGTCCCCTCTAAATCTGATGTTGAATTGTAAATACCAATGTTGAAGGTGGGGGCTGGTGAGAGGTGGTTGGCTCATGGGGGCAGATCCCTCGTGGGTGGGTGCTGTCCTCGAGATAGTGGTTTCTCTCGGGATCTGGTTGTTTAAAGTGTGTGGGATTGTCAGAGGCCTTTGAACCAGAGCAACTCCTCCCTGGATAGGGGCTAGGTAAAATAAGGCTGGAAACTTCATGGGCTGCATTCCCAGATGGTTAAGGTATTCTAAGTCACAGCATGAGACAGGAGGTCAGCACAAGATACAGGTCACAAAGACCTTGCTAATAAAGCAGGTTGCAGTGAAGATGCTGGCTAAAACCCACCAAAACCAGGATGGCCATGAGAGTGACCTCTGGCTGTCCTCACTGCTACACTCCCACCAGCACCATGACAGTTTACAAATGCCATTGCAACACCAGGAAGTTACCCAAAATCGTCTGAAAAAAGGGGGCCATGAATAATCCACCCCTTGTTTAGCATATCATCAAAGAATAACCATAAAAATGGGCAACCAGCAGCCCTCGGGGCTGCTCTGTCTATGGAGTAACCATTCTTTCATTCCTTTACTTTCCTGATAAACTTGCTTTCACTTTACAAACTCGCCCTGAATTCTTTCTTCTGCAAGATCCAAGAACACTGTCTTGGGGTCTGGATCGGGATTCCTTTCCAGTAGCGGCACCTCCCTCCGCCTGTTGCTCCTGCTTTTACCGTGTGACACACCTGCTCCTGCTTCACCATGAGTAAAAGCTTCCTGAGGTCTCACCGGAAGTCAAGCAGATACCAGGGCCATGCTTGTACAGCCTGCAGAATGGTGAGCCAATTCAACCTCTTTTTCTTATAAATTTTCCAGTCTCAAGTTGTTTGTTTGTTTGTTGTTTTTGAGATGGAGTCTTGCTCTGTTACCCAGGCTGGAGTGCAATGGTGCAATCTTGGCTCACTGCAACCTCCACCTCCCAGGTTCAAGTGATTCTCCTGCCTCAGCCTCCCAAGTAGCTGGGATTACAGGCTTATGCCACCGGGCCAAGTCAATTTTTGTATTTTTAGTAGAGACAGGGTTTCTCCATGTTGGCCAGGCCGGTCTCCACCTCCTGACCTCAGGTGACCCACCTACCTTGGTCTCCCAAAGTGCTGGGATCACAGGCGTGAGCCACCGTGCCCGGCCAAATCTCAGGTATTTTTTTGGGGGCTTGCAAATGGCATAACACAGCCTCAACTCCATCCACTTCTCCCCATCTCCAGTTCTACCCCACTAGTCCAAGCTGCCACCTTCTCTGGGCTCCTGCAGTACCCGCTATGTGGTCCTCCTGCTGCCAGTTCCACCTCCAGAGCCCCTTCTTCACAACCCACAAGTCCGACTTCTTCACTCTTCACTTATTCCCATGAGCAATGCGGTGGAACTTTGCAAAATTCTCTGGAGAACTATTTTGTTCATTTGTTGTCTTTTATTTTTTTCCCACAATCCACACACACACACACACACACACACACACACACACACACACATTTTTTAAGACAGAGTCTCTCTCTGTCACCAGGCTGGAGTGCAGTGGTGTGATCTCGGCTCACTGCACCCTCCGACTCCCTGGTTCAAGCAATTCTCCTGTCTCAGCCTCCCAAGTAGCTGGGACTACATGTGCATGCCACCACGCCCAGCTAATTTTTGTATTTTTAGTAGAGACGGGGTTTCACCATGTTGACCAGGATGGTCTCGATCTCCTGACCTTGTGATCCACCCACCTCGGCCTCCCAAAGTGCTGGGATGACAGGCGTGAGCCACCACACCTGACCTGGAAAGGGTATCATTTTAGTGTTCACTCATTCATTCATCACCTGTTGAGAGCTACTGTGGACTAGATTCAGGGATAGAAGTTGAGGACTCTGTACTGAGCAAGACAGACATGGTCTTCACTCTCCTGGAGCTTACAGCCAGGCAGAGAGTCAGCCAGAGAAAGCAATTACTCACGCATTTAATGTGAATCCAATGAATGAGTGCCGTGAAAGGCAAGTTCAGGGGCCAAAAGAGTTTTAATTGGAACTGAGTCAGCAGGGTGTCTTCCCTGAGGAAATGGCAATTTGGTGACAACCTGAGGCCCTAGGAAGTTACAGAACCCAGAAATGGGGGAACCTGGGTCTCAGGGGCAAGCAGGGCTTAGGGGCCTCAAAGACCTTTGAACTTTACCTTGAGAGGAAAAAGGAGTAGGGAGGGACAATATTCGCCTTGCGCCTTGCATGGTAATCAATTTCACAGGGGCCGGGTGGGAGGGGGGCAAGCTCGAGGCAAGGAAACTCATTAAAAGATAAGGAAGGGGGTGTAGCTCAGTGGTAGAGCGCATGCTTTGCATGTATGGCCGGGCGCGGTGGCTCAAGCCTGTAATCCCAGCATTTTGGGAGGCCGAGACGGGTGGATCACGAGGTCAGGAGATCGAGACCATCCTGGCTAACACGGTGAAACCCCGTCTCTACTAAAAAATACAAAAAACTAGCCGGGCGAGGTGGCGGGCGCCTGTAGTCCCAGCTACTCGGGAGGCTGAGGCAGGAGAATGGCGTAAACCCGGGAGGCGGAGCTTGCAGTGAGCTGAGATCCGGCCACTGCACTCCAGCCTGGGCAATAGAGCGAGACTCCGTCTCAAAAAAAAAAAAAAAAAAAAAAAAAAGGTTACTGTAGTAACCTGTAAGAAATGACACCTGCCAGGGATAGTGGCCTTGCAGCAACGGAACACAGGCCTCTGGGTTTATGCAGGATTTCCCAAGGGGTGCAGAGGCACAGCTAATGTTAAGGGAGTGGTTTCCCAAGTTCTTTCCTAGAACCGTCCTCCTGAGACCCTGCCTCTGTAGGAGACCCGAGGTCTGTTCTCTTTCTTCCCCTCCTTCAGCATTGTCCCTTTTCTCCACCACTCAGAAGAAAGGCCTTGCCAGGGGAATGTGGGGCTGGGAAGGGCTAGGGAAGTGGCCATTTAGGTGCAAAACAAAAGGACAATGGAGGCACCAGGGTTGTGTTAGACTCTGTTGCCTGAATAACAAATCCTTTTGCAACTTAAGGGACTTCCAATGCTTTACCTTCCACAAAGCTGAGTGAGATCCTAAATGAGTTTGCAGCTGATAAATCATTAAAAATCTGGCCATTTGAGTATCACTTGAGCCCAGGAGTTCAAGACCAGCCTGGGCAACATGGCAAGATCCTGTCACTAAAAAGTATTTAAAAATTAGTCAGGGATGGTGGCACGTACCTGTGGTCCCAGCTACTTGGGATGCTGGGGTGGGAGGATCACTTGAGCCCAGGAGGCTGAGGCTGACGTGAGCTGGGATCACAGCACTGCAGTCCAGCCTGGGCAACAGAGTGAGATCTTGTCTAAATAAATAAGTAAATCATCATCATCATAATTTTTCTAGACAGATTTCTATGTCGTTTTTGGATAAAGGAGTGACCCTGCTATGACAAACTCTTATTCCCACTCTTTTTTTTATGTGAGTGGCTTCTTAGCATTTGCCTTATAAAAATTAAGTTATAAGCGTGAACCCGGGAGGCGGAGCTTGCAGTGAGCCGAGATCGTGCCACTGCACTCCAGCCTGGGTGACAGAGCCAGACTCCGTCTCAAAAAAAAAGTTATAAATAGAATTAATACTGAGTTCTGTCTCATTCTAGTAAATAAGTAATGCTTGTGTATTGAGAATATTTGTGATGATAACTCAGTCCAGCAGGAATAAATGTTTTAACAGAACCTTTTGATCACAGAAACATTTAAATTTTTCTATTTAGTTTTGTTATAGAGCCACGATCTCTAAAAGCCTTTCAAGCATAAAAAATTTATAAAATTCTGTAATAGAAGTGGATGGCAAAATGAGTTCAAGGACAAAAAAAAAAAAAAAAAGTGATGAGAACATTTTTACTGTTGAAGATGAGCTTGTGTATTTTTAAATGTATACAGTAGGTTTCAAATTACTGGGGAATATTTAACATATATTTAAAAGAGCAATTGAGTTTATACACACACACACACACACACACACACGAACCTGCATTCTTTGCAACTATTTACACTTAAAAATTTTAGGTTGGAGGCAGTGGCTCATGCCTGTAATCCCAATGCTTTGGGAGGCTGAGGTGAAAGGATCCCTTGAGCCAGGGAGTTCAAGACCAGCCTAGGCAACATAGTGAAACCTCATCTCTAATAAAAAAGAAAAGAAAAAAAAATTAGATATTGACAATGTTCAGAAAACACAACCCCAAAATATAGCACCTGGGCATGTTGAATATGTTGAACTGAAGGAATTTGAGAAACAGCAGGTGCAGGAAGACCTCACTGACCTCCACCTTCTCCCCTGAGGCCATAAGATCCTCCAGTGAGAGGGGCCTTTCTTATGCTCAGAGGGAAGGGGCACCCTCACCTCTGAAGATGGAATGATGTCAAAGGAATCAAACCAATAGTCTTGCTAAGCTTTCCCATTTCCCACCCTTGGTTCAGACCCCTTTGTCCACTGAGTTTCCCATGCCTCTCCACCCTACATCAAACCTGGCATCAGAACACTCAGCTTATACGTGTCTTTGGGTCTTTATTTCCTTATGAAGGCTCCCGAGTCATGGAAAACTTATAGTAAATAAACTGGTACGTTTTTCTCTTGTGAATCTAAATTTCATCAGTCCAAACTACAGGGCCCCAGCCAAGGAACCTAAGATGGTGCTATGGTTCGAATGGTTTTGGTCCCTCCAAAACTCACGTGGAAACTTAATCTCCAATGCAATGGTATTGGGAGGTGGGGCCTAATAGGAGTGTTTAAGTCTTGAGGGTGGAGCCTCACGGATGGATTAGTGTTGCTATAAAAAGAGGTCGAGGGAGTGGTTTGTTCACTTTCAATCTTACACCGTGTGAGGATACAGTGTTCCTCCCACTCCCCCTTCCCACTTCCATCTTCTGCAGTGTGAGGACACAGCAAGAAGGCCCTCACCAGACACCAGATGCTGGTGCCTTGGTCTGTGTGAGGACACAGCAAGAAGGCCCTCACCAGACACCAGACGCGGGTGCCTTGGTCTGTGTGCAGACACAGCAAGAAGGCCCTCACCAGACACCAGACGCTGGTGCCTTGGTCTGTGTGAGGACACAGCAAGAGGGCCTTCACCAGACACCAGATGCTAGTGCCTTGATCCCGGTCTTTCCAGCATCCAGACTGTGAGAAATACATTTTTGTTCTTTATAAATTACCCAATTCTTCATAAATTACAGCAGCACAAAATGGACAAAGATAGATGCATAGAAGAAATCTTTTTCCTCCCCTATTTTTATTTTTTTTGAGATGGAGTCTCACTCTGTAGCCCAGGTTGGAATGCAGTGGCACAATCTCAGCTCACTGCAACCTCTGCCTCCCAGGTTCAAACGATCCTCCTGCCTCAACCTCCCAAGTAGCTAGGATTACAGCTGTATGCCACCATGCTTGGCTAATTTTTGTGTTTTTAGTAGAGATGGGGTTTCACCGTATTGGCCAGGCTGGTCTCAAACTCCTGACCTCAAGTGATTCACCCACTTTGGCCCCCAAAAGTTCTGGGATTACAGGCATGAGCCACTACACCCTGCCAATGAAAGTTTTGTGTATTTATTTATTTAATTTTTTTTGAGATGGTAGTCTTGCTCTGCCACCCAGGCTGGAGTGCAGTGGCATAATCTCAGCTCACTGCAACCTCTGCCTCCTGGGTTCAAGCCATTCTCCTGTCTCAACCTCCCCAGTAGCTGTGACTGCAGGTGCACACCACCACACCCAGCTACTTTCTGTATTTTTAGTACAGAATGGGTTTCACCATGTTGGCCAAGTTGGTCTCAAACTCGTGACCTCAAGCAATCCACCCACGTTGGCTTCCCAAAGTGCTGGGATGATAGGCATGAGCCACTGCGCCTGACCTGCTCCCCTATAATATTGATTTTTAAATGCACAAGGGAATACACTGTTTTTTTCCAGAGGTTTTGGGGGCCAGGAGCAAAATTCCTGGAGGCCCGATCCAGATGAGGATAGTGGCAGAGGAGGTGGAGAGAAGCAAATGTTTGGAGGGTCTTTAGGAGGTTGGTCACCAGGGCCTGATGTCAGGCTGGATGTGGGGTGGGAGAGAATGAGGTGGACCAAAGAGGGTGCTTAGGTTACTGACTTAAGGACATGGGGAGGGGTCACTAAGATGGGGAAAATGGCAGAGTTGAAGGTTGGAGAAAGAACGTGATGCTCTCCTAGCTGGGTGTGGTGGCTCACGCCTGTAATCCCAGCTCTCTGGGAGGCCGAGGACACGGGCAGATCAGGAGTTCGAGACCAGCCTGGTCAACACAGTGAAACCGCACCTCTACAAAAATTACAAAAACTAGCCAGGTGTGGTGGTGCACACCTGTAATCCCAGCTACTTGGAAGGTTGAGACAGGAGAATTGCTTGAACCTGGTGAGGCAGAGGTTGCAGTGAGCCAAGATCGTGCCACTGTACTCCAGCCTGGGCGAAAGAGCGAGATTCCTTCTCAAAGAAAAAAGGAAGTTGATGCTCTCCCTCTCCCCTCTCAGTCAGCCACCTGCCCAGCACTACCAGGTTTCAGCGCGTGTCAGAGAGACTTCCAGCTTCCTGCTGTGTTTGGCCCTGTGGTCAGCTGCCCTGCTGACCCTCAGTTTCCTTGGTTCCATGATCCACTCTGCTCAGGAGACATCCAGAGGAACTTACAGCCCCAACATGGCCCCTGCAGGGCCTTTCCCCCTGTGATGACTTGCTGGTCCCATGGGGGCCATCTCCATACCCTCCTCCCTTGTCCCTCTTCCCCCAAACCCATCTCCACTCTGGTGAACTCAGACCCAAGACTTTTGAGCAAGGCTGCTAAAGTGGGGTAGGAAGGCTCCAGATATTCCAGAAAAAGCAGGGGCAAGTTGTCAGGGAGGTTGTAAGATACGGAGTTTGTTTCTGGATGTGTTAACCCGGTCGTGACCACAGCACATGCAGGAAGACAGCCAGGGGCTGTCTCTATTAGAGTAAGACTCTATTAGAGTAAAACATGGGAAGGACTCAGCAGAAGTGCTGGGCAGGCACAGCCACTGTGGCTGCTAAACCCAGCTCTGTGGCCACAGATGCTCTGGACCTAGAGATGGCCCTCGTCACTTGGGGGATGGAAAGCATGGAGTCCAGGCCTTGGCCAGTACTGACTCCATCACCCAGGCTAGAAAGGACAATGTCTGTGTGGAGTATCCTGTGGGGGATGAATAAGGCAGTGCCTACTGGGGACCATGCTGCCTGGGCAGGGGAGAGTCCATCATCATTGACAGACAGGAGGATGCTGGGCCCTAGCAATGTGACCTCTGGTGTGTGTCAGGGAGTGTCCATCTGACTTCACCATGCCCTGCTAATGTGAGCAATTCTCTTCCCCCAGAACCAGGACAGTTGGAGGGAAGGTGTGTAGGACAGGAAACTCCCTGGGTTTTATTCTGGGGACACAGCCAACCTGAGAAGCATCCCAGCCACAAGGACCAGTGCCAATGGGTGCGGACCTGAGGCCTGGATAGAACTGGAGGGGAATTCGTTCACAGATGCAAGAAGGAACCACACGAATGGATGGACCCAACAAGGTCTATACATACAGCAGAATATTATTCAGTCCTAAAAAGGAAGGAAATTCTGACCCCTGATAAAACATGGGTGAACCTCGAGGACATGATGCTCCAAGAAATAAGCCAGACACAAAAGGACAAATGCTGTATGATTCCACTCATGGGGGCTCCTAGAGTAATCAGATTCATAGAGACAGGACGGTGGTTGCCAGGGGCTAGGTGAAGGGGCTTGGGGAGTTAGTGTTTAACAGGTGTTGTTGCAGTTTGGAAAGATGAGAAAGTTGTAGGGATGGATGCTGCTGATGTTTGCACATGATGCGAATGTACTTAATGCAACCGAACTATACATTTAAAATGGTTAAAATGGCAAATTCTATGTCATATATAGTTTACCACAATTTTAAAAGGAAAAAAAAGAGTGCATTGCAGCCAGAGCCAGGACACCGAGCCAAGGATGGAGGTGCAGAGGTGAGGCGAGGCTGGCACTGGGCCCATCAGTGTTCCCTGCCTGTTGCTGCCAGCGTGGGTTGGGAAATGTTGGGCAAGGTGTGTGGAGGTGGGAGGTCCAGGTGCAGCCTGGGGCACTGGGAGGAGCACAGCAGCAGGCAAAGGGCTGCTCTCACGTATGTTCTATCCCCTACCCTGAATCTGGTTTCTATCCCCTTTTTGCCCATGGCTGGAATTAGCCAGTTCTCCCATTGGCAGAAACGTCTCTGTGAATGGATCAAGATGTCCGGCAGTTTGGCAGAGAAGCTGAAATCTCCCACAGAGTCAGTCCTCATGGTGCTACCTTTGGTAACTGGGTGAGGGATGCCAGCTCTCATTTTGCCAGCGGTGCAGGGAGAAGAGGTCAGGCTGACACTGGACACAGTGTGCCCACACAGAGCTGGCATGGTCAGGGGTGGCAACGATCTGTATTGTCAGCTTTAGAGAGGAAATAGACACTAGAGTTCGAGCACCTCCTTGCTCCCCTTCGTGAATGTTGGGGTGGTGTACCATCAATTCTTGTGATTCATAGTGGTTACATTTATAAAGTCTCCACAGACACTGGATCAGCCAAGATTGAGTCATTGCTCCTAGGAGACGGATGGGGTTAGGTTCCATTCAGGCTCTGGGCACATTTTTGTCAACTGATCGATACATAACTTTGTTTTTTGTGTGTTCCTGGTTAAAGACACCTTAATTGATCACCTGTTTTGTTTTTTGTTTGTTTGTTTGTTTGAGACAGAGTGTAACTCTGTCACCCAGGCTGGAGTACAATGGTGCGATCTCTGCTCACCGCAAACTCTGCCTCCTGGGTTCAAGTGGTTCTCTCACCCCAGCCTCCCAAGTAGCGGGGATTACGGGCATCATGCCCAGCCAGTTTTTGTTATTTTGTAGAGATGGGGTTTCACCATGTTGGCCAGGCTGGTCTCAAACTCCTGGCCTCAGGTGATCCATCCGCCTTGGCCTCCCAAAGTGCTGGGATTCCAGGCGTGAGCTACTCCGCCCGGCCGATAACCTGTATATTGTTGATTCATTAACCTTGAACCCACAGCACACAGCACTAGAACTCACACCTGAAGGAGCTTCTCTAATGCATGAACTTTTTGTTTTTATCTGAGACAGGGTCTCCCAAAGTCTGATATTGAAAAGTGGTACTGGATGGGCGCAGTGGTTCACGCCTGTGATCCTAACACTTTGGGAGGCTGAGGCAGGTGGATCACCTGAGGTCAGGGGTTCAAGACCAGCCTGGCCAACATGGTGAAACCCCGTCTCTACTAAAAATACAAAATTAGCCAGACATGGTGGCGCATGCCTGTAATCCCAGCTGCTGGGGAGGCTGAGGCAGGAGAATCACTTGAACCCAGGAGACGGGGGTTGCAGTGAGCCAAGATTGTGCCACTGCACTCCAGCCTGGGTGACAGAGTGAGACTCCGTCTCAAAAAAAAAAAAAGGAAAGTGGTCCTTAGCGTTCGCTTATAGATGTTGCCAATCAATCCCACATCATATCATGAGTACCGGGAACTGGAATTTGAAGACCATGAAGAAATGGGACATTTACGACTCCTGGAAAATAGCACTTCCTTATGCAAGCATCCGTGCCATCTGATGATGATTTGACACATGAATTCACTTTTCCTCCTTCCCAAGTGCCTTAGCCACCAGTCCTCTCCATTATTCCAAGTAGTGTCTATGTCTGATGTGAGCAGGGCACAGCCATAACTCTTTGTACCATGGGCAAGGCAGTCACTTTTCTTTTGAGGGAACAGTTCAAGAGGTACAAAGAAGTCTCCTGGGGCTTGAACACTGAGTTCAAGATAAGCAACGTTTATAACTCTGAGCTGGCAGCCAAGAGCTGGATCCTGATTGCAGATGGGGCTATGTGTAGCAGTGAGAGTGGGAGACACAGAGACAGGGACAGAGAGAGAGAGAGAGAGACAGATGGGATCAGGGATAAGGGCAACACTGCCAGGCACTGTGCTGGGTGCTTTCTGTTCGTCACATTTAACTTCACAATGCCCCTCACACAACTGCTTTCTCCCCCATGGTACAGATATAAAAACTGAAGCTCTGAGAGACGAAATGATGCTTGTAAGGCTTGTGCACTGGCTGTCTGATGCCAAAACTTGCAGTCTCAACCATGATATCATGTGCCTGTCCCACTGGAGGCTGGATGAGGGGCTCAGAGAGCTGGACCATGAAACCCTTGCCCAGCCGAGTTCTCTCTTTTTCTCTGGAAAGTGGGGAGGGCCCCCAGCTGCTGTCTACATGCAGTGAAAAAGAGGGGGTGAGTCCTCAGCCCTGCTCCTGTCCTGCCCACATCTGGGTCACACTGGGGATGACAGATGTCCAGTGTGACTGGCCAAGAATGAGTGCCGGTGGACAGGATACAAATGCCTGTGGCTGGTGGCAGGGTGACTAAATCTCGGGCCTTCAGTCACAGTCTCAAATTCCTGTGCCAGGGCCTGGCCTTCCTGTCATTAGTCCTAAGAGTGGTCATGCAATGCAGGAGGGATGGGTGGGTACAGGAGGCTAGAGGTTCTGACCCCAGCTGTCCCAGCCAGAAGCCTTAGTTCTGCCGCAGCCCGGAGTGTGAGGTAGAGTTGGAGGGCAGTTAGGGCAGGACTGTAGGTAATGCCCCCCTCCAGCAAAGCCAACATGTCAGGAACAGGTGGGACCCCTGTCTGGTTCCCAGCTCTCCTGACTTTCCCCAGGACTTAGGAACTGACCCTGCCTTGCTCTGGGCCTCCATCTACAAAGTGTCTATATGATGAGGCAGTCAGCCCAGGTATTCACTATGACCTGAAGCTCCCATGCCCTGGAACACCCCTGCCCAGAGACAGGAGGCAGCCTTGCTCCCAGCTCTCCTGCCCCTCCAGGCAAGGCAAAAGCAAGGAATGCAGCCGACTGGGGAAGCTCAGGTGAACATGAACCACCCAACCAGTCCAGGTGCTTCTCAGGTGACATTTGGAATCCTAACAGCAATGTCACCTGTTTTACAACACCACCAGTCACTCTGCCATTGAGGACACTGGGCCACAGAAAGGGCGGAGGCCTGACCCCAAAGCTCTCTGCATTCCTCCAGGTCTCAGGGAGAAAGGGAGGGCTTCCTGGTCCACTCCAGTTGGGGTCGGTATGGCCTGGCAGACCCGGGTCCTCCAGTGAGGGGCTCTAGACCAAGGTCTAACTTCTCCCCATGGACTGCTGTGGGCTTGCTCCACCCAGTGCCAGGGGTAGCTCAAGGTCAAGGGGCCTCCTAGGCATCTCCTAAGGGCATGCTACTATCTGAATGTTTGTGTCCCTACTAAAGGTCATCTGTTGAAGTCCTACCCCTTAAGGTGATGGTCTTTGGAGGTGGGGGCCTTTGGAAGGAGATTTGATGAGAAGGTGGCACCCTCATGAATGGGATTGGCGCCCTTATCAAAGAGGCCCAGAGGTGAGGATGTGGCAAGATGGCACCTTCTATGAGCCATGCCTCTCACCAGGGACCAAATCTGCTGGCGTCTTGAACTTGGGCTTTCCAGCCTCCAGAACTGTGAGACAGAGAAATATGCCAGGTGAAGTGGCTCACCCCTGTAATCCCAGCATTTTGGGAGGCTGAGGTGGGCAATCACTTGAGGTCAGGAGTTCTAGACTAGCCTGGCCAACATGATGAAACCCCATCTCTACTAAAAATACAAAAAATTAGTCAGGCGTGGTGGCGCATGCTTGTAATCCCAGCTACTCGGGAGGCTGAGGCAGGCGAATTGCTTGAATCCGGGAGGCAGAGGCTGCAGTGGGCCGAGATCGCGCCATTGCACTCCAGCATCGCAGGGAAAACAAAGAGAGAAATAAATCTCTTGTTTGTAAGCCCCTCCGCTTACCGTATTTCGTTTTTGCACCTGAACAGACTAAGTCGGAGCATCAGGAATCATCTAGCCCTCAGTTTCCCAAACCACTCCCCACTCCCCAGTTCCTACAGGGCCCCGACCCAGCACCCGTCATTCACATTTTTTACTTACAAAGGAAACTTTGAAATGGACACTTCCTGTTACTGTCATTCAATAAAAAAATCCCCAGCACTTGAAGGCAATCATACAGAAAGCCTGCGGCAACGCAGACAGTAGACTCTTCAGGCGGTGGTGCCTGCTTTAGGCTGGCTCTCCCCGGGTCAAAAGGGACTTGATAAAGTGTCAAAGGGATGTTAAGGATCAAGTGGGCACCAACTGCGACTCCCCTCTCACCCCTCGACTTAACGGATGACAAGGAAAACAGAAGGAAGCCGTTTCCCTCCAGGACATGCAGTGTCTTTTAGAATTTTGGAAAAATGCTTTCTCTCGAGTCGCTGGGGGGAGCTCCCAGGCTGGACCCCCCGCACAGGTCCTCCCCCATCGCCCTCCCAGATTCCGTACCCAATCCTCCTCCCAATCCCCGGTCCCCGCTCCATTCCCCTCCCAGACCCCGTGTCCGTCCCCATCCCCCTCCCAGACCCCGTGTCCGTCCCCATCCCCCTCCCAGACCCCGTGCCCGTCCCCATCCCCCTCCCAGACCCCGTGCCCGTCCCCATCCCCCTCCCAGACCCCGTCCCCGCCCCATCCCCCTCCAAGCCCCGCCCAGAAGGGCGTCCTGCCCGCTCATTGGGCCTCCCTCCGGCTCATTTGCATGGTCCGAGGGAGGCGGGGCGGACGTCGCGCGGGGAACGCCCGGGCGGAGACGCGGCGGCCGGGTCTAGAGCACTTGCGGGCGCCGGGCGGAGCTGCTGCGGATCAGGACCCGAGCCGATCCCCGATCCCGACCCCGATCCGGGTGCGCGCCCCCGCCCCCGCCCCGCCATGTACGACGCCGAGCGCGGCTGGAGCTTGTCCTTCGCGGGCTGCGGCTTCCTGGGCTTCTACCACGTCGGGGCGACCCGCTGCCTGAGCGAGCACGCCCCGCACCTCCTCCGCGACGCGCGCATGTTGTTCGGCGCCTCGGCCGGGGCGTTGCACTGCGTCGGCTTCCTCTCCGGGATCCCGCTGGGTGCGTCTGGGGCCGCCGCCCGGGCTCCGCGTGCGGAGGGGGTGCCCCCTAAGTACCCCAGGGGGTCCCCAGGAGTCGCGGGGCCCCAGGAGGAGCGGGCACCGGACGCGGACATGGCGGGGTGCATCCCGAGGGTCCCCTCTGGGGCAGATGCTTCCTGCGGGGGCGCTGTTCTCTGGGCGCGGGAAGGGGGCGTTGGAACCCCGAGAGGTCCGGGCCAAGCCTGGGGCTCTCGCGCGTCCCCACCCCTACCCTCATCAGGAGCCAGTGCATGAAGGGAGCCCCTTGCCTCCGGATTGAGAGTCGGGGCGTCTCGGAGCCACGGGGAGTAGGGAGCAGGACCTGGGGCGGAGGGTCGTGCTGGCCCCTGCGGACTCCGGGTCCCCGGTGTCCTCTCGGGAGATGCTGGGCGGGCTGAGCTGCTGAGGGGCCGACTTGCCCTGGGCCGGACCAAGAGTGGGGCTTTGGCCGGTGCCCCGGTGTGGGTTCCTTCCCTCCGGGGATTGAGGGACTCAAGACATCCCGCGCCTGCGCTCTCTTTAGGTCGCATCCCAGCCTTCTGGGGACTGGGCAGCCTCCCAGAAGGGCGACCCTGGGCATCCTCCAGGACAGGCTAACTGGAGTCTGGTGGGGAGGGGTACCTTGAAAGAGGAAAGGTGTTCCCACCTCCTCCAGTGTTTGGGACCCTTCCTGGGGGCTGGAGTGCATCCCTGGACACCCCCCAATCCCATCCTCTCCTCTAGTCTCCACTGACCTAGGCCCACCCTCCCCTCTCCAGCTCAGTACTCCTGGAAGTGAGATCCTGTGCATTTGAATCTTGTCCTAATGAAGCGTTTGTCCATGTGGATACCTGTGTGTGTGTGTGGTGGGGGTGCAGACGGAGGGTTTGTTTCTCGGTAGCCTGAACTACTAGGGTGTGGTATCCTTCCCGGGAATTTGCCTGCCACAGTCCTGGAGGTGGGGAGGGGGTTGTGAGCCAGTGGGCAGGGGCTGGGGCAAGTAGCATTGTGGAGCTATTGACACCAGAGGTCCCCAGGCAGGAGATCATGCTCCCATCAGCCCCGTTTTATTTGGGCTTCCTTAACAATGGACTCTTTGCCCTGCCTGCCGGAGCCAGCAGGGAGTGACTGTTCAGTGGTGAGGAAGCCCGTGCTGGTAGAGGAAGCCCTGCCATTGGGTAGGAGCAGTGAGCAGCCCCTGGGCTGACTGGGAGGTGGGGATTAGGGATTAGACAGTCCTGGCTGTCTGCCTTCCCCTAAGCCATGGGGAGAGGAGCAAAGGGCAGGAAGTGTGGCCTCCAGGAGGATTAGGCTAGCCACATGACCATTTGCACACCCTGGGGTTTAGCAATTTGCACACCCTGGGGTTTAGCAACAATAAAAGTCAGCTTTTGTATCCCAAGGTGGCCTGTGGACACCCACATGGACAAATGTTTACACTGGGACAGAATTCAAATGCAGTGATCCCGGGAGCCTAAAATACACTCACTCTGGTATAGAAAGGATTCCTTACTGGGCAGAGGACAGGTGCAGCCTGGGGCTTTCCCTGGCAGGACACAGGGAGGCTCAGGAACCACCAAGTCCCTGGAAGGTGGATCTGGAGATGTTGGCAGGAGCCACTCCCTGTGTTCCAGGGTTCCAGGTTCCTGCTTTAACCCTGTCTCACAGGGGGCTGTGCACTTGGGGACTGCTGAGCGTGTCCCAGGAGCTGCATCCTGGACACAGCTCCTCAGTGCATCTGAGCTGAGGCTAACTTGACAGAAGGGACAGGCAGAACCTGCCCAGCCATGTGCAATTCCACCACTCTGGCCATGCTTGGAGAATCGGCTCAGGGAAGGAGAGCTGTGAATCAAGATCAGATCTGGGTCAGGACAGGCTGGAGCATGCCTGTCCCTGTGCTTCCGAAGATTTATGGCTGGCCAGGGATCAGGCTGGGAGGGGCGGTCTTGCATGCCAGGAGAGTGGCCAGTAAGTGAGGTCACATCTCCTGCACCTGACAGCATTAAGGCCATCTAGCCAAAGCTCTGATGCTGGTATGTTCCTGGCCTCTGACTTTGTGGGGCATTGAGGTGAGGCCTGCTCACCTGGGCTTCTGGAAGTGAGAGATTCATTCCTGTGGCTGAGGCCTACAGCAGCGCTGTCTGGTAGGAATATACTGGAAGCCATGATGTCATTGTGCATTTCCTAGAAGCCATGTTGAATAAAGTAAAAGACACAGGTAGAATTAATTTCACTGAGGTCAATATATCCAAAATAATATCATTTTCACATCTATTCAATATAAAAATGCACTAATGAGATATTTCATACTAAGCCGCTGAAATCCAGTTTGTATCTTACACATCTCAGTTCGGACGAGCCACATTTCAAGGGTGTGATAACCACATATGGCTACCATAGTAGACAGTACCGGTCTAGACAAAGGTTGGTGGCATCCTTGCTGTCTGGTTTCTGGCCTTGCCAAAAGTATTGCCATCTCAGTGTGGTACATTCTTTTATGTATGTGTCTCCTGTCCCCAGAGCAGACTCTGCAGGTCCTCTCAGATCTTGTCCGGAAGGCCAGGAGTCGGAACATTGGCATCTTCCATCCATCCTTCAACATAGGCAAGTTCCTCCGACAGGATCTCTACAAATACCTCCCGGCCAATGTTCACCAGCTCATCTCTGGCAAAATATGCATCTCACTCACCAGAGTGTCTGATGGGGAAAACGTTCTGGTGTCTGACTTTCAGTCCAAAGACGAAGTCGTGGATGTAAGCAGTTTGCTTATCCGGATCTTATCAAGTGAGAAAAGCTGTTTTCAGATGGGTGCGGTGGCTCATGCCTGTCATCGCAGCACTTTGGGAGGCCGAAGCGGGTGGGTTGCTTGAGTCCAGCAGTTCAAGACCAACATGATGAAACCCAATCTCTACAAAAAATACAGAAAAATTGGCTGGGCATGGTGTTGTGGGCCCATAGTCCCAGCTGCTAGGGAGGCTGAGGCAGGAGAATTGCTTGAGTCTGGGAGGTGGAGGTTGCAGTAAGTCATGATCAAGCCACTATACTCCATCCCGGGTGACAGTGAGATGCTGTCTCAAAAAAAAAAAAAAAAAAAAGACTTTTGTTTTGGAAGCAACACAGGCAGTTGTAGGCCCCCTGTGCCACAGTGATATAAACTCTGTATGTCTCCATTGATTTGGTCCATAATGTTTGTAAACCCTGAGTGTTCCAGGGCAGTTTCTTTTCTTCACTTTTTTTCTCTTTTTTTGTGGGGCGGGGGCGGGCATGGTGCAGGGTCTTGTTCTGTCTCCCAGGCTGGAGTGCAGTGGTGCAATCGCAACCTCTCAAGTAGCTGGGACTACAGGCACAGGCCACCACACCCTGCTAATGTTTGTACTTTTTGTAGAGACAGGGTTTTGCCCTGTTGCCAGGCTGGTCCCAAACTCCTGCACCCAAGTAATCTGCCCCCCTCAGCCTGGCAATTACAATTTCAAATAATTCCTCTC
The DNA here is from genome assembly GCF_007565055.1 of Rhinopithecus roxellana. Taxonomy (NCBI): domain Eukaryota; kingdom Metazoa; phylum Chordata; class Mammalia; order Primates; family Cercopithecidae; genus Rhinopithecus; species Rhinopithecus roxellana. The sequence continues at coordinate 5,888,374 of NC_044561.1, forward strand.
TTTCCTTCAACACTTGGCTCATGACCGCCCAGTCCAAGGAACCTGTCCTGCAGGCGTGCCTCTCCCGAGCTTTCTCTATGCATCTTCCATAATGAAGATGCCTTCTCAATGGAAACCCCACGATGGTGGGAACGTGCCTTATTTGCCTGTATCCTCAGGGTCTAGCAGAGAGAAGATAATTTGCAATACCAAAACACCATTTAATTTGGCTGATGCTTTCATAAACGCTCCTTGGATGAAGGACTCCATTTTACGTAACAGGTCTGTGCAAGACAGCAGCCTGGCGCATCTAACCAGCAGCCAGTTTCATCCTCTGTTTAACCTTGTTTGCAGGAGTTTTCTCTAAACAGCCAGCACTTGTCTGTTCCCACACGGGTCTGTTCTCCCGGTGAATCAGCGTCGTGCCTGCTGACTGCTCTGTAGCGTGGCGCTTCGCAAAGTGTGATCCTGGGACCAGCAGAGCAGCAGCTCCTGGGAGCTCATTGGAATGGCAGACCCTCAGGCCCCACCTCGGACCTGCTGCTTGCGAATTCTGGGGAGGGACACAGAATCTCTGGTTCCACAAACTCTTGGGAGAGTCTAATGAACACCGGCATTTGAACAGCACTGATCAAATGCCTTTCAGTCCATGAGTCAACAACCCTTGGTGGTGTCTGTGGTGAGCCAGTGTGACTCCCGTGGGGAGCAAGGAGAGGAAGTTGGAGTTCACTGACAGTGTTGTTAAGGGGCTTATGCAATAGATGAGACCCATGGGCCTGAAGTCCGAGCGTGTATGTTGGTTCCCCGTTCTTTCAACCCATGGATTAACCTACTCTGTGCAAAGGGCATTTTCAGGTTTGTTGCCCTGCTCACTTGGAGAAGGCTGATGAAGGACCACAAAAATTACAAGGGTGCTCTTGCCTATAACTTCTCTCTCTGTTGCTTTCACAGGCCTTGATATGTTCCTGCTTCATCCCTTTCTACAGTGGCCTTATCCCTCCTTCCTTCAGAGGCGTGGTAAGTTAGCTTTCTCTGCTAGGGCTGAGTCCTGGGGGCTTTCTGTCTAAAGCGTGCTCACACATCTCCTGACTGCAAGGCGCTAGTGTCAGCACCTCAGGGTCTGTCTGGTGGTGGAGCCCCGTGCCTCGCTGCCTTTCAGACAGAGTAGCCATAGCTGACCCTACTTCCAGGCTACCTGGGCAACAAAACTTACTTCATGTGTAGTTAATTATCTGGCTATCTGTAAGGTAAACTGGCTGGTTCACTTAATCTGCACCGTAAGCATCAGGTAGCTTCTCTGTAACCTAGTTAAACTACGTAATGTTGGCCGGGCACGGTGGCTCATGTCTGTAATCCCAGCACTTCCAGCTCAAAGAAAAAAAAAGAAAAGATAAATAAAGTATATGACGTTGAAGAATCTGTTACCCCTGGAAGGTGGAGCTTTACTTTTAGGGGGAACTATAACAGTCATATATATATATATGTATTTTTTATATAAAAAATAAAAAATTTTTCAAATAAAAATTTTTTTATACAAAAAATACATATATATATATGTATTTTGTTTTTTGAAATGGAGTCTGGCTCTCTTGCCTAGGCTGGAGTGCAGTGGTGCGATCTTGGCTCCCTGCAACCTCCACCTCCCAGGTTCAAGCAATTCTCCTGCCTCAGCCTCCTGAGTAGCTGGGATTACAGGTGCCTGCCATCACGCCCAGCTAATTTTTTTGTTTTTAGCAGAGACAGGGTTTCATCATATTGGCCAGGCTGGTCCCCAACTCCTGACCTCAGGTGATCCACCCGCCTCGGCCTCCCAAAGTGCTGAGATTACAGGCGTGAGCCACTGCGCCTGGCCAACAGTCATATATGTTCTAAACAGCAACAAAAATCTGTAAGCCTGGTCTAACCTAGATTTGTGCTTTGTTTTGTTTGGCCACTTTGTGATGCACAGGAGGAAGTTTAGGCTATAAAATACTAGTCCTTTAGGGTCATTTTTGAACTCACAAGAGCAGCAGCAGAACCTCTGATGCAATTCTGTATGTTAGCACCAGCAGAGCCACGTGGCAGAGGGACTTGCATTGGGAGCCTCCCCTTGCAGGCCATGTGCTCCTGTGCGCTACCTTATGGGTCCCCACAACCGAGGGGAGATGTGAGTATTCATCACATGTGGCTGTGGGGAACTTGAAAGTCATACTTGCCCAAGGAGCACGGCCAGGGAATTTGTGCCCAGGTCACTCTCTGCTCCTCCGTCAGAACAGGGCATGTCTTGGTTCACTGCAGGGCGGCTCTTCTCATTCTCTGTAGTTTGGGGTCCAGGATAGTGGTCCACAGAGCCACTGGAGTGCCCAGCCACCGAGTGACCAAAGCACGTTTTGGATTTCCGACGTTGCCACAACATGGTTGGGCATCAGCAGGACCCCAACCCCTTGGTATGCTGTGGCTTTATGTGGGTATTTCCTCTTTCCCAGAACTCAGTAGGAGTCCCAGAACCCAGCAGCACCGTAGTGATGCCCTCTGGCTCCCCAGTGCACGGTTCTGGCTTTCCTTCCTGGTGGAGAGTTTCAAGCCCTCTGGGTCCTACTCTGTCCTTTTCAGCCCATGGCTTTGGTCAGAAGCTGCTGGCAGTGTTCAGATTTGGCTGAGTTCAGTGAATATGTGCATTGGCCATGCCAATTTCTGAGCCATGCCAGGGGGATGGAGATGCCGAAGCGGGAGTGTTTGTTCTGCAGGCTCTGGACCAGGCACTGGGTCTGTGCCAGCTTACTTGCTAGTCTTGCATCCTCCCCAAACCCCCACTGGGGATGTCTGGCCACGTCAGAAGACAGTTTGGGTTGTCAAAACTGGGGGAGTGCCACTGGCATCTGGTATAGAGGCCCGGGATCCTGCATCATCACCCATTGAGTGCGCTCATAGAAATCCTGCTGACAATTAGAACCCATTATTCTTTTTTTTTTTTTTTTTTTTTTTTGAGACGGAGTCTCGCTCTGTCACCCAGGCTGGAGTGCAGTGGCCAGATCTCAGCTCACTGCAAGCTCTGCCTCCCGGGTTCACACCATTCTCCTGCCTCAGCCTCCCGAGTAGCTGGGACTATAGGCGCCGCCACCTCGCCCGGCTCGTTTTTTGTATTTTTAGTAGAGACGGGGTTTCACCGTGTTAGCCAGGATGGTCTCGATCTCCTGACCTCGTGATCCGCCCGTCTCGGCCTCCCAAAGTGCTGGGATTACAGGCTTGAGCCACTGCGCCCGGCCGAACCCATTATTCTTGAAATTCAACACAAACAAATTGAAAACATTACTGTGTACGTACCATGTGCTAATCAATTGCACCACTGGAGCTCCTGAATTCAAAACATTACTATAAAGTTCAAAACGCATGGAAAAGTTCTACATGGCAGGAGAATATTTGGGCTTCAGACTACCCCTTGAATGAAAATGATCCACCAGTTGCCTTCCTCCTTGGCCTTCACTCCAGATTCCCGGCATTTCATTCTGTGTACCTTTATGCTAGTGAGGTTTTTGTTTGTTTTTTTAGACAGAGTCTCACTCTATCGCATAGGCCTGTAGTGCAGTGGCGTGATCTCAGCTCACTGCAACCCTCGGCTCCTGGGTTCAAGCGATTCTCATGCCTCAGCCTCCTGAGCAGCTGAGATTACAAGCACGCACCCCCATGCCCACCTAATTTTTGTATTTTTAGTAGAGATGGGGTTTCACCATGTTGCCCAGGCCGTTCTCGAACTCCTGACCGCAAGTGATCCACATGCCTCAGCCTTCCAAAGTGCTGGGATTACAGGCGTGAGTCACCATGCCTGGCTGCTAGTGAGGTTTTTGATTCCTTGCTACATCTGCCCTAGACATTGTGCAGCTACGATTTTAGAAATGTTGCTGTGTAAACTCCTGATCGTTTCTGGACTCCAGGCAAGAATCTTGATGGCTAAGATGTGGCTGAACATGTCTGATTCCCTCCTGGACCTGTTTTAGGCCAAACTCTGCTCTGAAATTCCTCTGTGTGGAAGGGCGGGCTGGGGAGAGCCTCCCGGCTGGAATCTTTTGGAGGCCTTTCTCTGTGGGCATCTGATGGCTGGCTCTGGTGTCTGGCTGGAAATCATTGTAAACACAAGTTTCACAGGTGCAGGCTCTATCCAAATTGTAGCAAAAGCTGCCTGCCCCAGGTGAGCTATGGGCAATAAGGTGGTTTAAGGATATAGATGAAGGAAAACTCACCCTTAGAATGATTTATCCAAAATGCTGCTATGTTATGGGTTACAGGACATTTTCTGAGGTCCCAGGTTCATTTTTTCATGTGTGTCTCAGAAGTCCCTCCAGGTCTTGGTTCTAATTGTCAAACATGGAGGGAGACAGGCTCATGGGTTAAAAGGTCTTGTCCCAGATTTGTGTATCCTCCTTGCAAGCAGCAAAGGGGGCTGGATTTGAACTCATGACCATCTTTCCCCTTTGGGTTTCTATCACACTGTGCCCCCAGTGCACTGAGCACCCCCTAGTTCATATGGTCCCCTTAGGTACATTACATGGGCACTCCTATAGGTGCCCATCTGGCCCTAGGACTTGGCCAACACAACATGGACTCCAGTCTCCATCTGCCTCTTTGCCAGGCAATTTTGTGCAGTGCACACACTGTACAACAGTAGACAGCAACCCTGAGAGCTAGAGTAGAGCCTGTCCCAGCACAGGAATGCTCAGTAAGGATTTGTCGCAGGAGCGATTCCAAAGCCAATGTCCTCCCTCCATATCAGCCTGTTTGCGGCTCTGAGGAGCTCTGCCCACATGTGAAAGCTTGTTAAGCAGTTAAGCACTAACCCAGAGCTTCAGACGGTGCCAGTCCCTTTTTTCCCTTCTTTAAAAGCGGTATGTGGATGGAGGAGCGAGTGACAACGTACCCTTCATTGATGCCAAAACAACCATCACCGTGTCGCCCTTCTATGGGGAGTACGACATCTGCCCTAAAGTCAAGTCCACGAACTTTCTTCACGTGGACATCACCAAGCTCAGCCTACGCCTCTGCACAGGGAACCTCTACCTTCTCTCTAGAGCGATTGTCCCCCCGGATCTCAAGGTGAGTTGGCAGTGAGGAGGCAGGTGTTCTGGGGTGCTGCTCTTCTTTGCCTTCCTGATTGCCAGGAACTACCAGTTGCTCTCTGCACAATCAAACAGAAATAGACCTTGTCATTGATGGTTAATGGAAATAAAAGGCACATGTCCCAGAAGCTCAGATGAGGCACCACCCTGATTATGGGAATCACCTGGGAACATATACCCAGCCCTAAAACTCAGATCCACTTCCCAGGCTGTGGCTATACAGTCGGGGGTGCAGCATAGGCATTAGGATTTTTTATTTCTTTAGTTATAAAGATTTTTTTTTTTCTTTTTGAGACAAGGTCTTGCTCTGTCACTCAGGCTGGAGTGCAGTGGTGCAATCATAGCTCACTGAAGCCTCAGACTCCTGGGTTCAAGCCGTCCTCCCACCTCAGCCTCCTGAGTAGCTGGGACCCACAGGCATATACCACCACACCTGGCTAATTTTTAAAATTTTTTGTAGAGTGTTGCCAGGCTGGTCTCACACTCCTAGCCTCAAGCAATTCTCCCACCCCAGCCTCCCAAAGTGTTGGGATTACAGGCATGAGCCATTGTACCCAGCCACTAAGATGATTCTTATTTGGAAACATGGTCAAGAACAACTGCATTCGGTAGTTATAACCTTTTTTTGATTGTGGTTGTTTTAGTTTGCCTTACCACTCTACCATAGTAAGAAATTTACAGACCATGTACAGCAACCCTTGGTGCTCCTGGAGAGAAAGAATGAAGGCTATGCAATACAATGCATGTCCACAGTCCAAGGGAGAGGGAAGGCTGTCTAACAGGATTGGTTTTCTCGTGTGCTTTATAAGATGAGTAGAAGAGATGGCAATTGGGACAGGCTGCAAAATTTGTTAGGGTGGAGGTTTATTCCAGGATCAAGGGAGCCCAAGAAACAAGCTCCTGCCAGGTGCAGTGGCTCACACCTGTAATCCCAGCACTTTGGGAGGCTGAGGCAGGCAGATCACTTGAGGTCAGGAGTTTGAGACCAGCCTGGCCAACATGGTGAAACCCCGTCTCTATGAAAAATACAAAAATTAACCAGGCATGGTGGCAGGCACCTGTAATCCCAGCTACTAGGGAGGCTGAGGCAGGAAAATGGCTTGAACCTCAGAAGCGGAGGTTACAGTGAGCCAAGATCGCGCCACTGTACTCCAGCGTCTGGGCAACAGCAAGACTCTGTCTCAAAAAAAAAAAAAAAAAAAAAAAAAAAACCGGAAAAGAAGCTCCTGCCTGCTGAGATGCCTGCAAAGTCTCTGTGGAGGGTGACATTCTAGCCGAGACCTGCAGGGAACTGTCTCCTGGGAGTACAGAGCCCTTTGCTCAGCTTCTAGGTGGCTTAGTCCCCGCCAGCCAGCAGGCTCAGAGCTTGCACGATTCTTTAGTGCCCTCTGCGGTCTTCCAGTGATGCTTAAATAAATGGTGCTTGATGTCTGCCCGCTGTAGTCCCCTTGCTTGCTTTGCTCACAGGTGCTGGGAGAGATATGCCTTCGAGGATATTTGGACGCGTTCAGGTTCTTGGAAGAGAAGGGTATGTATGGGCTGGGAGGATCAGACGTGCCCTTTTGACGAGTATTTACTAGCAGTCTTGGTAAAGACTGAGATTTGCCTTAGTTCTAACACTTCGTGCCCAACGCCTTCCCTGTGTTGTGCAACCTACTCATGAACCTGGGAGATAGGAAATCTTGGTCCCATTTTACAGATGGGCAAACAGAAGCTTGGAGAGGAGAGCAAGCAGCACACAGCCCTCACTGAGGGGCAGAGCCGAGATCTGAACTGGGATATCGTGACTCCAGGGCCCTCTCCCTCCGTAGGGTCCCGTTATCTGAAGGCAGTTTTTCTTTCCAGCTCGACCTCTTGTGATCCTTTAGTTTAACAAGGGCTGAAGTTAAAGAGTTTCTGTGCCTGGACCCCAAATGAAGCAATCAGATTTCTCATCTCCAGTCAGGTGTGGGTCCAAGCCCACTAGACCTAGTTTGTTCTTCCCAGAGCAAATTTCTGCCTTTAAGTCATCCTGGCTTGTCGGGACTGGGGGAGTTCTGCTCTAGGAAATATTAGAGTGGAAGGAAAAAGATGTGTTGGGAGCTGTTTTTCTTTAATACTAAGAGTTGGCTGATATATTGTTCTTGTGAATTTGTCGTTGGCCAAGACCAAGGAGACTGTATTTGTAAGAACACATGTGGCTTTATCTGCTCAGAAAATGTTCATTGCTGTGTGCTAGGGATACTGCAGCGAACACAGAGGTGTGGCCCTTGCCAGCCTTGTGAGAGAAGTGAGCAGATAAGTAAGCAGAAGGGTGATGCTGTGTCAATGGGAAAATACAGGTGCCAATGAGAAGACACAGGTGTCAAGGAGAAGACACAGGATGCTGGAGGCTCATGCAGGATGGATCTCCAAGGCCCAAGGGAAGAAGGGCCTCTCGGAGGGCATGAATCCACATTAAGACTTTGGGGATAAGTAGGAGAGCCTTAGGCACAGAGGCCATGAATGTGAGGCCTGCGGGACACAGAGAGGATGGCATGAAGGCCTGTGCAGCTGGAGGGGTGGGGATGGGGACACCAAGAGATGGCTAGAGGAGTGGGGGTGGGGACGCTAAGAGATGGCTGGAGAAGAGAGGGTCAGGAATGGTGAAAAACGGGAGAGGAGGGCAGGCTGAGCCTTTGAAACAGGGGGATTGCATCCCACAGCAGTAGGGAGCCATTGAGGGCTGCTGCAGTAGGAGTGAGGGGATCAGAGGAGGGCTTTGGAAGCCCCCTGGCTGCGGGACAGGAAGGGAGAGACCAGCATCTATCTAGGAGGCCAGTGAGGCAGCCAGAGGCTCCACCAGGATCAGGGCTGTGAGGGTCATGAGGAGGAAACCAATTTGAAGCAGTCCAGGGGAATAGGACTTGGAAATAACCGATGGGACATTTGGGGAGAGGAAGACAAAAGAGCGTAGTCCCGGCTTCTGGCTTAGCAGTTGCACAAAGGGGAGAGGGGGAGCTGCGCCCACGGGTTGAGGGTTGAGGACATTAGGAGGGAGCTGGTTTGGCAGGACAAGCTGGTGTGCCAGAGATGCTGGAAGCAACATCTCCCTGAGAACCTGGCAACATTCCTAAGGGAAAATGACATCTCAGAGGGTAAGGAGGGCATCCGATAGAGCCTGGAAAGAGCCGGGGCAAGCATGATATGTGAGGTTATCTTGGGGAGCAAAGCTCAGGCATTGAGGAGCAGCCCCTGGTCTTTTCAACCTGAGGTTGGAAGCCAGAGTTGGGCCAGGTGCAGCTGTGGTTGTCTGAAGCTCCCCTCCCCCGGCCCAGTGTGCCAAAGCGGTAAGAGCAGGGGCCACTCACTGGTGCTGGTGGCTGAGTTCCAGCACCCAGGACAGGGCCTGGCACATACTGGTGCCCAATCCTCGCTTGCTGGGTGCTTCTTCCAAGGCCGTGTGATGGAAGAGTACCCTCTTTGACATCAGACCCGGCTTCAAATCCCGGCTCTGCTATGTACTGGCTGCGTGGCTTTAGACAAGTCTCTTAACCTCTGTGCTTCTGATTTCTCAGCTGAAAAATGGAGATGATGATAATGGTTGCTGTAAGGCCTGATGGTGAAGCACGTAGCTCAGGGCCTGGGAGGCGGGTGTAACCAGTGGTTTAGTTGTTATAAATAAACAGTAACCCTCGCCTTTGCACCTCATGAATCCAGACGTGGAGATGGAGCCCACACAGCTAGCAGGAGCCAAGCTCACGTGTGTTCTGCTTTAAAGCCCTACACTCCTGTCTCCGGGCGACAAACACCTGCGCTCGTTCTCCTCCCTTCCCCTCTTCCCCTTGCATTTGGCTAACAACAGGCCAGCTGCCTGCCTCCCTGCAGTTCAGTGGATGGGTGGGTAATGATCACCACTCCCCACATTCACCTGGTGGGCTTGTTTTCCCTGCTCTTCACAGGCATCTGCAACAGGCCCCAGCGGGGCCTGAAGTCATCCTCAGAAGGGATGGATTCTGAGGTCGCTGCGCCCGGCTGGGAAAACACAAGTCTGGATTCTTCCCTGGAGCCAGCTGCCTTGGCTGTGAGGCTGGATGGAGACGAGCTGCTAGACCACCTGCGTCTCAGCATCCTGCCCTGGGATGAGAGCATCCTGGACACCCTCTCGCCAGAGCTCGCTACAGGTACCCCCTCCTCAGGCTGGGCACGGGCAGCACCTTGTTTTCTTTCTTGCGTGTTATGGAGGAAGATGGTACTGCCACATGGGAGCGATAGGGCGAGGCGACCGGGACAGGCTGCCGGGAACATCTCCTTCCATGTGTACAGCCTGGTCTGCTGCTATCACTCCCAGCACAGCCCCCCAATCCTGGCACCTTGCTGAGTCTCCCCATGGGGTCATGACCAGGAGGAAAACAGACTCCAGCTGAGCCCCTTGGGGTTCTCCACACAGGCTCCTCCTGCAGCAGCTGGGCCCTCTGTACCCCTTCCCAACCCTGTCTTCCCAACATGGCACCTGAGCTCCTGCCAACCTGGATTTCATGGGCCCCAAGGATGGGGGTCCTGCCTCTGGGACTTGGCCCATTACTTGAGCTCCTTTCCGGTTGCCACCCTCCACCTGTCCAGCCATCTCAAGGCTCCTTTCTGGAGGCCTCTCCTAATTTCTCCCTTCCCCTAAACCCACAATTTTGAACCTCCATAGAACGGTGCTGTATTTTATAATGTCATCAAATATTGAATGGACAGACAGTGCTATGGTCCAAATGATTGTGTCCCCCCCGGGATTTATCTGTTGAAATTCTAACCCCCAAGATGATGGTCTTAAGAGGTGGGGCCTTTGGGAGGAGATTAGGTCATGAGGAAAGGGCTATCATGAATGGGATTGGTGCCCTTATTGAAGAGACCCAAGAGAGGTCCCTGTCCCTTCTACCATGTGAGGACACAGAAGGTGGTGTCTATGAAGAAGCAGGTCCTCACCAGACACCAATACATCTGCTGCCCCTTGATCTGGGACCTCACAGCCTCTAGAACTCTGAAAAATTGATGTTTGTTGTTTTATAAGCCACTCAGTTGGTGGCGTTTTGTTAGAGTAGCCTGAACACGGACCAAGTAAGACAGAAGAACCTACAAACCAGCTATGGAGTCAGGCATTTGGAGAAATTAAAAAATGAGTCAGACATAGCTCCTTGTTCTTGAGGTACCAACACCTAGGAGATGGGAGACAGCAGCTGCCCAGGTGCATTAGGTTGTTCTTGCATTGCTATAAAGAAATCCCTGAGACTGGGTAACTCATAAAGAAGGAGATTGAATTGGCTCAGAGTTGCACAGGCTGGACAGGAAGCATGGTGCTGGCATCTGCTCAGCTTCTGGGAAGGCCGCAGGAAACTTACAATCATGGCAGAAGGCGAAGGGGAAACATGCACATCCCATGGCTGGAGCAGGAGTGAGAGAGAGAGGGAAATAGAGAGAAGGTGCCATATGCTTTTGAACAACCAGAGCTCACGAGAACACACTCACTATCAAGAGAACAGCACCAGTGGGGAAATCGGTCCTCACAATCCAATCACCTCCCACCAGGCCCTGCCTCCAACACTGGGAATTACAGTTCCACATGAGGTGTGGGCAGGGACACACATCCAAACCATATCACCAGATTAATATGATTTGAGGCACCACGAGGTCATTAAAGAGGGGTAATAAAAGACTGGGGCTCCAGGAAGAAAGCTCTGGAATCCAGCAGAGGGTCAAGGACCCGCTTGTAAAGCTGGTGGTGCCCTAGAAGTTCCTAAGAGAACATAGATGCTAGTGACGTTTAATGTAGCTGTTTTTTGTTTTGGTTTTGTTTTTTGAGACAGAGTCTTGCTCTGTCGCCCAGGCTGGAGTGTGCAGTGGCATAATCTTGGCTCACTGGAGCCTCCACCTCCCAGGTTCAAATGATCCTCATGCCTCAGCTACCTGAGTTGCTGGGATTACAGGCATACACCACCACGCCTGGCTAATTTTTGTGTTTTGAGTACAGACAGGGTTTCGCCATGTTGGCCAGGCTGGTCTCGAACTCCTGACCTCAAGTGATCCACCGACTTTGGCCTCCCAAAGTGCTGGGATTACAGGCATGAGCCACCATGCCAAGCCTGATGTAGCTGTTTCTGTGCACATTATTTGCTGTGGGGTATATTCAGATTTCTTTTATTTATTTATTTATTTATTTATTATTTTTTATTTTTTTATTATTATACTTTAAGTTCTAGGGTACATGTGCATAACGTGCAGGTTTGTTACATATGTATACTTATGCCATGTTGGTGTGCTGCACCCATCAACTCGTCAGCACCCATCAATTCATCATTTATATCATGTATAACTCCCCAATGCAATCCCTCCCTCCTCCCCCCTCCCCATGATAGGCCCCAGTGTGTGATGTTCCCCTTCCCGAGTCCAAGTGATCTCATTGTTCAGTTCCCACCTATGAGTGAGAACATGCGGTGTTTGGTTTTCTCTTCTTGTGATGGTTTGCTAAGAATGATGGTTTCCAGCTGCATCCATGTCCCTACAAAGGACGCAAACTCATCCTTTTTTATGGCTGCATAGTATTCCATGGTGTATATGTGCCACATTTTCTTAATCCAGTCTGTCACAGATGGACATTTGGGTTGATTCCAAGTCTTTGCTATTGTGAATAGTGCCGCAATAAACGAAGATTAATTCAAGATGGATTAGAGACTTAAATGTTAGACCTAATACCATAAAAACCCTAGAAGAAAATCTAGGTAGTACCATTCAGGACATAGGCATGGGCAAGGACTTCATGTCTAAAACACCAAAAGCAACGGCAGCAAAAGCCAAAATTGACAAATGGGATCTAATTAAACTAAAGAGCTTTTGCACAGCAAAAGAAACTACCATCAGAGTGAACAGGCAACCTACGGAATGGGAGAAAATTTTTGCAACCTACTCATCTGACAAAGGGCTAATATCCAGAATCTACAAAGAACTCAAACAAATATACAAGAAAAAAACAAATAACCCCATCAAAAAGTGGGGAAAGGATATGAACAGACATTTCTCAAAAGAAGATATTCATACAGCCAACAGACACATGAAAAAATATTCAGATTTCTTAATACAAGATGATGCTTTGCCTCATGACTTACACACCATTTTCTATTTAATTTCAGCTATGATATTGGAAATGGACATGTCTTTTCAAGGAAAATAAAAGCAGGCTTTCTGGAATGGTGACTTCCAAACATATTTGTCAATTTAAAGGAGCTGGGAGTGGGGACCCTATGTCCTGTAAGCACTCTCAGGGCTGTTCTGGGCTGTGTGCCCTGCTTCAGCTTCACACTGCCCTTGCTGTGAAGGGAGCAGCCTGGGCCAGGGTGGTGGCTCACACCTGTAATCCTAGCACTTTGGGAGGCTGAGGTGGGTGGATCACCTGAGGTCAGGAGTTCGAGACCAGCCTGGCCAACATGGTGAAACCCCCATCTCTACTAAAAACACAAAAAATTATGTGGGCATGATGGCAGGTGTCTGTAATCCCAGCTACTTGGGAGACTGAGACAGAAGAATTGCTTGAACCCAGGAGGCAGAGGTTGCGGTGAGCCGAGATCACGCCACTGCACTCCAGCCTGGGCAACAGGAGCAAGACTCTGTCTGAAAAAAAAAAAGAAAAGAGCAGCCTGGCAAACCCCACCTCGTCTATTCTGTGAGTGCCTCCAACCCTTTGGCTGCCAGGACGGGCATATTTCATGGAAATGCTAAGCACCAACAGAGTAAAGTGGTTTGTTTTTTCACACTGTTGGGAGATAATAGCTCCAAATTGTCTTTTTCAGCAGTGAGTGAAGCAATGAAAGACAAAGGTGGATACATGAGCAAGATTTGCAACTTGCTACCCATTAGGATAATGTCTTATGTGATGCTGCCCTGTACCCTGCCTGTGGAGTCTGCCATTGCGATTGTCCAGAGGTGAGCTTTTAGGTGGCTCTGTGTCTTCCTCACAGGGTTGATATGAGGATGAAACAGGATGACAGATGATGGTGGCACGTAGTCTGGGGCCTGGATTTTCCTGCAGCAGATCACAGCTCACAGTCTACATGCAATGCCCCTGAACGTTGCCTGCCTGTCCTCAAGCCACACAGGTACCTGTAACTCAGTGCAAGCCCAGAAACTCCCTGTGGGAACTCCTGGAGCTGTCAGTGGCCTCACATAGCAGCTGGTCCAGTCTCTTGTGATGGCCTGAGGAAACGGGCCTGGAAGGCTTGGGGTCACCGCTCTGAGGTCACAGAGATGCCTAGTAGACGGGTCAGGCCTGGAAGCAGGATCCTTGCTGCCTCTTTGAGCTATTTCCATTTAAAATCACATGAAGGGGCCGGGCACGGTGGCTCAAGCCTGTAATCCCAGCACTTTGGGAGGCTGAGGCGGGCGGATCACGAGGTCAGGAGATCGAGACCGTCCTGGCTAACATGGTGAAACCCCGTCTCTACTAAAAAATACAAAAAACTAGCCAGGCGAGGTGGCGGGCGCCTGTAGTCCCAGCTACTTGGGAGGCTGAAGCAGGAGAATGGCGTGAACCCGGGAGGCGGAGCTTGCAGTGAGCTGAGATCCGGCCACTGTACTCCAGCCCGGGCCACAGAGCGAGACTCCGTCTCAAAAAAAAAAAAAAAAAAAAAAAAAAAAAAAAAAAAAAAATCACATGAAGGCCGGCGTGGTGCCTCACGGCTGTAATCCCAGCATTTTGGGAGGCCAAGATGGGTGGATCACATGAGGTCAGGAGTTTGAGACCAGCCTGGCCAACATGGTGAAATGCCATCTCTACTAAAAATACAAAAATTAGCAGAGCATGGTGGCACATGCCTGTACTCCCAGCTACTTGGGGGACTGAGGCAGGAGAATCGCTTGAGCCTGGGAGGCAGAGGTTGTAGTGAGACAAGACTGTACCACTGCACTGCAGCCTGGGTGACAGGAGAGAAACCCTATCTCAAAATAAAATGAAATGTAATGAAATGAATAAAATAACAAATCAAGTCACGGCCGGGCGCAGTGGCTCATACCTGTAATCCCAGCACTTTGGGAGGCTGAGGTGGGTGGATAATGAGGTCAGGAGTTCAAGACCAGCCTGGCCAACATGGTGAAACCCCGTCTCTACTAAAAATACAAAAATAGTGGTGTGTCCCTGTAATCCCAGCTACTCGGAAGGCTAAGGCAGGAGAATTGCTTGAACCGGGACCTGGGAGGCAGAGGTTGCAGTCAGCCGAGATCATGCCACTGCACTCCAGCCTGGGCTACAGAGCAAGACTCTGACTCAAAAAAAAAAAAAAAAAAAAAAAAAAAAAAAAAAAAAATCAAAAAAAAATCAAATCACATGAAAGTAGGAGAACATAGGGAATTCCATCTTTCGTTCTAGGCATATATGATTCAGAGCCAGCAGTTAGGAGAACACAGTGTGGTGCTCCTAGAACTTATTGATTGGGTTTCCTCTGATTGGGCTTCCTCTGATTGGGCTTTCTGTGATTGGGTTTCCTCTGATTGGGCCTGCTCTGATTGGGCTTCCTCTGATTGGGCTTCCTCTGATTGGGCTGTCTCTGATTGGGTTTCCTCTGATTGGGCCTGCTCTGATTGGGCTTTCTGTGATTGGGTTTCCTCTGATTGGGCCTGCTCTGATTGGGCTTCCTCTGATTGGGCTTCCTCTGATTGGGCTTTCTCTGATTGGGTTTCCTCTGATTGGGCTTTCTCTGCTTGGGCTTTCTGTGATTGGGTTTCCTCTGATTGGGCCTGCTCTGATTGGGCTTCCTCTGATTGGGCTTCCTCTGATTGGGCTTTCTCTGATTGGGTTTCCTCTGATTGGGCCTGCTCTGATTGGGCTTTCTCTGATTGGGCTTCCTCTGATTGGGCTTCCTCTGCTTGGGCTTCCTCTGATTGGGCTTCCTCTGATTGGGCTTTCTCTGATTGGGCTTCCTCTGATTGGGCTTTCTCTGATTGGGCTTCCTCTGCTTGGGCTTTCTCTGATTGGGCTTTCTCTGATTGGGCTTCCTCTGATTGGGCTTCCTCTGAAACCAGGGAGAGCAGAATGGTCGGAGCTTGGCTCAGCAGTCAGACTGCTCTTCTTCAAATCCTGGCTGCACTGCTTACCACAGGCTTCACTGACTCCAGATGACTGAATCCACCTCTCTGCACTTCAGCTTCCCATCTAGAGAGATCACCTGGAGCAGAGGGTGGTCAGGAGACTCAGTCTGGTTACTGAGTCACAGTGCAGGAGTACTCATCCCATAGTAAGCATCCAGCAAGTGATCTTGATTTCTATTTTTGGGTAATAATGATGATAGTAAAATTAGAGACAGATAAAAGGTATAGGCTTTAGACCAGGGCACTGCAATTTCTAAGCTGTGTGACCTCAGGCAAGTTACTCGACTTCTCTGAGCCTCAGTGGTTTCATCTGCAATATATGGATAGGAAAACCAACCTCGGTGGGTTGTCTGACAATGGAGGGCACTTGATTGAAAAAAAATTACCCTGGTCTGACTGAAAGAAAAAAATTGAGCTAATATAGGCATCAGGAATGGGACTGCATGGGCCTGCAGGGAGTCCAGGGAAGGGGGAACAAAGAGCCTGAAGGTGTGAGGAGGTGTGAGTGCTGACCTGTCTACTACGAAGAGGCTGCTAAGCCTCCTGTGGACGTGGCTCTGGACTTGGCAGTTGAACACCTGAGCTGTTAAAATAACCTCAGATCCTGTGTTCTTCAAGGGTTAGGATTCTGATTCCTGCCGAAATGCTTCTGAAAGGGAGGAAATGAGCCAGCCCATCCCCCGTTGCTTTTTAAGATCATCGGGAAGTTCCGGTCTTGCCGTTTGTCCCTGGACCACTCCTAGGTCCTCCGTGCCCCACCTCCTTCTGGGTGTGTCCTGGGCTGTCCACCACACAGTTGCATCCTGCCATCTCCCCTCCTGGAGCCACTGTGCCATCCATGGATCCGTAGCTTCATTTTTCTTGGCTTTTCCCTGGTTTTTCTGGAGCAGAGCCTCTAGTAAACTCCCAAGGAAGTACACATTTGACTTTGTGTGTGTTGGGAAACGTGCTTTTTTTTCTATCCCATCTCAGTAATAGGTTGGCCATGTCTAGAATTGTAGGTTGAAAATCATTTCCTCTCAGAATATTGGTTAGTGAGAAGCCTGGGACTGAAACAGTCACATTCTCACTTCTTTGCAGGTAGGTGCACTTAGGACTTTCTATCCCTTATAATCTGAAATGTCATATGTCTTGGTGTAAGTCCTTATTTATTCAGCTGGACAAGTACTGGAGACTCCTTCAGTCAAAGCCTTCTCCAGCTCTGGGAAATTATCTTCTATTCTTATTTCTGTTTTTCCTTACCTTCCATTTTCTTTTTTCTTTTCTTTTCTTTTTTTTTCTTTTGAGACAGGGTATTACTGTGGTGCCCAGGCTGGAATGCAGTGACATGACCGTGGTTCACTGCAGCCTGAACCTCCCAGGCTCAAGTGATCTTCCCACCTCAACTTCCTAAGTAGCCAGGACTATAAATAAGCACGTCACCACACCCAACAAATTTTTTAAAAAAATTTTGTAAGACAGAGTCTTACTCTGTTGCCCAGACTTTTTCTTCCTCTTCCTGGGGCTCTTATTAGGAAGATGTTTGACTTCCTGGGTTGGATTCCTGTCTCCGTGTCTAACTTTCTCTCTTTGCCATATTTTTTATTACTCTTTGTCTTTTTGCCTCTGCTCTGACAGGTTTCCTCAAATTTTGTCTTCTGGTCCTATCCTACAGTTTTTACTTTCAGCAAATATAATTTAATCTCCAAGAGTACTCTCTTGTTCTCTGCTTGTTCTTTTTACTTAGCATTCTGTTCTTGTTTTATGGATGTAACATTCTCTTGGAATATTTGCTGTTCTCCGGATCATCCCTTCTCCATTTCTTCTTGGGCTAGTTTTTCTGTTTCTTCATCTTTTTTATGCTACTTATTCTCAGCATGTGCTTGTTGGGGTTTTTTCCATATAGCAACAGAGGACTTGGAGCTCAGGGTGAAAAGGGTAGGTGCATCACCTGGCAGAGCTCCCAGACAGTGACAGGCAGGCTGCTGGAAGGATGTCTGTCTGGGGGTGCTACTGCTTTCCTAGAAGCCCTTCCTTTCCCTGGAGGTGGTTGAACTGTAGGGTTTTGTCCTGATGGTGAACACTGGCTCCCCATGCTCTGCCTGTTTCATCGCCAGCCCCCTCCCCTTCTGCCTGGAGTCCAGTAACCTGCTGAAATATCTTGCTCATTGGTGAGCCCCTGCTCCTTCCTCATTGCTCTTGCAGATTTATCACTTCTTGTAAGGCCGCGCTTGTTCTCAGGGATTTTCTTTGTGCCACACCGTGGGAAACACGAGGTGGTTGCATGCTGCATTCCTGAGCATTTGTTTCACTCATGTCCTTACACATAGATTTGTGTGGGTGTTTACTTTGTTTTTAGCAAATTAGTCTGGTATGTCCTTTGATCCTTTTTTTTTTTTTTTTAGACTGAGTCTCACTCTGTCGTCCAGGCTGGAGTGCAATGGCACAATCTCGGCTTACTGCAAGCTCTGCCTCCCGGGTTCATGCCATTCTCCTGCCTCAGCCTCCCGAGTAGCTGGGACTATGGGAGCCCGCCACCACACCCAGTGAATTTTTTTGTATTTGTAGTAGAGAGACGGGGTTTCACCGTGTTAGCCAGGATGGTCTCGATCTCCTGACCTCATGATCTGCCCATCTTGGCTTCCCAAAGTGCTGAGATTACAGGTGTGAGCCACCGCGTACAGCTTTTTTTTTTTTTTTTTTTTTTTTTTTGAGATGAAGTCTTGCTGTGTCCTACAGGCTGGAGTGCGATGTCACTATCTCAGTTCACTGCAACCTCCACCTCCTGGGCTCAAGAGATTCTCCTGCCTCAGCCTCTGGAGTAGCTGGGATTACAGATGTGTACCACCACACCTGGCTCACTTTTCTATTTTTAGTAGAGGTGGGGTTTGGCATGTTGGCCAGGCTGATCTTGAACTTCTGACCTCGTCATCTGCCTGCCTCGGCCTCCCAAAGTGCTGGGATTACAGGTGTGAGCCACCACGCCTGGCCCTGATTAGTCTTTTAATGCCCAGTCCCTCCTTCAAAAGCCAGCTCCATTCTCCCACTGGCCTTCCTAGATTCCTTCTCCACTCCCCAGGATCAGCCTCCTCCTCCCCACCCCACTACTGCCGGCGGGGGGATGTCTGTGTTCAGGCATTTATCAGAGACCCTGAGGTGGGGGTCCTTTGTGTGTCTGGGGGATGGAGAGTCTAGAGGAGGTAGTGGCCACACCTCTCCATGGTGCCCCTGCTGGGCTCACATGTGACCAAGCTCAGCAAACCGTGAGGCAGGGGACGGTCTTGACCATGAGAGCCCTTACAGCAGCTGCCATGGGCCTCAGCTCCTCTCCGAGCTGGGAAGAGCCCTGAAAAGCCAAGGTGTTTTGTTTTGTTTTTGTTTTTGTTTTCCTTTATTTCAGTGTAAGTCCTTTGAGCTTTCTTGAACCAGAAGTGGCCTCATTTTGCTTTAGAGATTTCAGATGGGCTCATCCTTGTCCTGTCATCCCAGATCCACCTGCTGGGAAGTCGTCAGATTGGAGATGATGTTGGCAGCTTTTGTAAACAAAGGGTAGTGTTGTAAGCTGTTGTGTCTGCCTATGTGTGTGTTTGTGTACTTGGTCTTATCTCTGCAGACTGGTGACATGGCTTCCGGATATGCCCGACGATGTCCAGTGGCTGCAGTGGGTGACCTCACAGGTCTTCACTCGAGTGCTGATGTGTCTCCTTCCCACCTCCAGGTAAATACTTTGGCTGTGGGTGTGTGAGCCGGACGGGCACCTCTCTCATCTGATGAGGCCTCACATGACATTCTAGAAATAGTTGGCTGAATGCCAAGCAAGGAGCTTGCCCTTGGGTTTGGGGACACTGTCTCATGTGAGGTGGCTGAATCAGTCAGAGGTCCCAGTGCACCTGCTGAGAGCTGTCACCCAGGCCAACCTGCACCGGGGCCTGGGAAGCCTTCCTGTCGGATGAGTCTCTTTGAGTGCAGCATTGATGGTGGAGGAACAGAGAGGCTGCAGATAAGTAGGGAAAGGTGCTTCAGGCAGAGTAGCCAGGGTGAGGGCCGGGGAGTGTCAGATAGCACTGTGGTGCCTGCGGGAAGGAGCTCTGGTGCCCATGGCACAGGAAGAAGGTGGGGCCCTGGAGGGGCAGGGCTAGCAGAGCTCCTTGGAGCATGTGGCTGGGTGCCTGGGGATGCAAGCTCCCTGTCCTCCACCCTCTGTTGTACTGAGTCCACAGTCTCTGGGGTGAAGCCCAGCAGTCTGCGTCGACAGGCCCCGGGGTGCCGCTACTGCCTGAATTCTGAAAACTGAGCTGGAGCTCAGGGCCTGGCTTCTGTGACCAGGGTTGGGCGTTATCCTGAAAATCATAGGCCTTAGTTTCCTCACTTGGCCAACAGGGGCAATCACTGTTCCCTCACTGGGTTTCCGTGAGCTTCTGAGAGCCCATAGCATGGTACTTGGCACATGCTGGGCATCAGGAGGTATGGCCTCTTTTGCTGTTGTTGTTATTATTGGTAGACACAGAAGGATTTAAAAGTAGGGGAATGCGAAGATCTGATTGGCTAGGGAAGAGGGCAGTAGTGGCCAAGTAGAGGATGGATCCTGGGCCCTGGCTGGCAGCAGGCAGCAAGGGGGGCTGCCAGGGCCCAGGCAGGGATGATCTGTAGACTGAGAGGCTTTCTTAGGCTCTCGGACAGGAGGAGGTGTTGGTTCCAAGTCCTGAGGAGTAGGGGCAGCCCTGGTGACTGGTGGTCAGTGGTGCCAGAGGGTGGTAGGACACCCTGGGGGGCAAGCAGGTTTGTGTGGAGGAAACCAATAGGCCCCTTCAGGGATTCGTTGTTGGGCGACACCTATGGGAGGGGTCCACCAGGGGGAGGGGTCCAGGTAGCTGGGAGGGCCAAGGGCTTGGAAGACCTAGATGGTGACATCAGCCCAGCACTGAGGGCTGGAAGAAGCTGTGTCTCTGGCTGTGGCTGTATTCCCAGAGTGTGTGTGATGGTGCCCTCGACTGGCCGGCAGTGTGGGTCCATCGTAGCCCAGACTGCACACTGTAGCAGTGGGAATGGCCGCTAAGCCAACCTTCTCCATGTGTTTCAGGTCCCAAACGCCAGTGAGCAGCCAACAGGCCTCCCCATGCAAACCTGAGCAGGACTGGCACTGCTGGACTCCCTGCTCCCCCAAGGACTGTCCTGCAGAGGCCAAAGCAGAGGCTACCCCACGGTCCATCCTCAGGTCCAGCCTGAACTTCTTCTTGGGCAATAAAGTACCTGCTGGTGCTGAGGGGCTCTCCACCTTTCCCAGTTTTTCACTGGAGAAGAGTTTGTGAGTCATTTGAGGAGGCGAGTCTGGGAGATTCTTTCAGAGGTGCTAAAGCTTCCCATCTTTGTGCAGCTACCTCCGCATTGCCGTGTAATGACCCATGCCTGTGACGTGGAGGATCCCAGCCTCTGAGCTGAGTTGGTTTTATGAAAAGCTAGGAAGCAATCTTTGGTCTGTGCAGCAGTCCAGCACTGAAGTCTAATACGTCAGCACGCGTTAGTTCAGCTGGTTGAGAAATGACACCAGGAAGCCCAGCGCAGAGTGTCCCTAACTGACCATTTCATGGCCCTATTAATGGTCAGACTGCTCCAGTGTGAGGTTCTTAGAATGACCAGTGTTTGGACGGGTGGGGGCCTTGTGATGGGGGGTGGGCTGGCCTATGTGTGATCTTGTGGGGTGGAAGGAAGAGAATAGCATGACCCCACCTCCCCATGCCGTGGGAAGGGGTGCACTGGGTCCCCAAGAAGGACACTGCCTGTCAGGTAGCCTGCAAATATAATAACCTTGACAACTAAAAACCTCTCCATGGAGGTGGGGGGTACCAAGATGATAACCGATTTACATTTTAGAGCATCTTTTTCACCTAACTAAAATAATGTTTAAAGAGTTTTGTATAAAAATGTAAGGAAGAGTTGTTATCTGTTGAATTTTGTATTATGTGAATCAGTGAGATGTTAATAAGCCTTAAAAAAGAAAAAAAATCAGCCAGGCGCTGTGGCACACGCCTGTAATCCCAGCACTTTGGAAGGCCAAGGTGGGCAGATCACCTGACGTCAGGAGTTCAAGACCAGTCTGGCCAACATGGCAAAACCCCGTCTCTACTAAAAATTAGCTGGGCGTGGTGGTATGTGCCTGTAATCCCAGCTATTCGGGAGGCTGAGGCAGGAGAATGGCCTGAAGCCGGAAGGCAGAGCTTGCAGTGAGCCGAGATCATGCCACTGCACTCCAGCCTGGGTGACAGCGACTCCATCTCAAAAAAAAAAAAAAAAAAAAGTTACAAGTTTCTTTTCCCAAGTTTCCCAATAGGCGTTCTGTTAGCACCACATCTTCAGTCATTAGCAGATATAACTAAACTTTAACAGTATTTTCTTTTCTTTTTTTTGAGATGGAGTTTTGCTCTCGTGGCCCAGGCTGGAATGCAGTGGCGCAGTCTCCGTGCCCAGCCAACAGTATTTTCTAATAACCAATATATTTCCATATGCACAGATGTATACATGGGTGTTGTGATTGTCATCAGGAAAAAATATATTAAATGG
Source organism: Rhinopithecus roxellana (assembly GCF_007565055.1). Taxonomy (NCBI): domain Eukaryota; kingdom Metazoa; phylum Chordata; class Mammalia; order Primates; family Cercopithecidae; genus Rhinopithecus; species Rhinopithecus roxellana. The sequence continues at coordinate 5,910,057 of NC_044561.1, forward strand.
CTGATGGGATACCATGGGACTTATTTTCTTTCTGCTTTTAAAAATTATTAAATCTGGGTGCAGTGGCTCATGCCGGTAATCCCAGCATTTTGGGAGGCCAAGGTGGGCAGATCACCTGAGGTCAGGAGTTCGGGACCAGCCTGGCCAACATGGTGAAACTCCGTCTCTACTAAAAACACAAAAATTCGCCAGGCATGGTGGCAGGTGCCTGTAATCCCAGCTGCTGGGTTGGCTGAGGCAGGAGAATCGCTTGAACCCAGGAGGCGGTGGTTGCAGCGAGCCAAGATTGTGCCACTGCACTCCAGCCTGGGTGACAAAGTGAGATTCTGTCTCAAAAAAAAAAAAAAAAATTCCATCTTCTTTCTTATTTTTTTTTTTTTTTTTTGAGACGGAGTCTTGCTCTGTCGCCCGGGCTGGAGTGCAGTGGCCGGATCTCAGCTCACTGCAAGCTCCGCCTCCCGGGTTTATGCCATTCTCCTGCCTCAGCCTCCGGAGTAGCTGGGACTACAGGCGCCCGCCACCTCGCCCGGCTATTTTTTTGGTATTTTTAGTAGAGACGGGGTTTCACCGTGTTAGCCAGGATGGTCTCGATCTCCTGACCTCGTGATCCGCCCGTCTCGGCCTCCCAAAGTGCTGGGATTACAGGCTTGAGCCACCGCGCCCGGCCCTTTCTTATTTTTTTATTACTAAAATTATTTTTAGTAGAAACAGGGCCTTGCTATGTTACCCATGCTGATCTTGAACTCATTGGCTTAAGCAGTCTTCCTGCCTTAGCCTCCCAAAGTGCTGGGATTACAGGCATGAGCCACCATGCGTGGACCCCCGCCTTCTTAAAATGAGCATTTGTTTTTTTCCAAATGTGTACCAAGATAAGGAAATCAGGAAGTGTAATACTCTTTTTTTTTTTTTTTTTTTTTTTTTTTTTTGAGACGGAGTCTCGCTCTGTCGCCCAGGCTGGAGTGCAGTGGCCAGGATCTCAGCTCACTGCAAGCTCCGCCTCCCGGGTTTACCGCCATTCTCCTGCCTCAGCCTCCGAGTAGCTGGGACTACAGGCGCCCGCCACCTCGCCCAGCTAGTTTTTTGTATTTTTTAGTAGAGACGGGGTTTCACAGTGTTAGCCAGGATGGTCTCGATCTCCTGACCTCGTGATCCGCCCATCTCGGCCTCCCAAAGTGCTGGGATTACAGGCTTGAGCCACCGCGCCCGGCCAGGAAGTGTAATACTCTTGTAGAAATGGCCAAGGTCTCCCACCCCACCTGTGCCTCAGATGCTACCCAATCCCGCCTTCTCTGCACCTCCAAGAAGGCACCCTTTGCTTAGGCCTCCCTCTCTTCCTGAACCACCTCTGGAAGTTTCTTATCAGCCTATGAATGCATTCTTATTTCTTCTTATCAAATAAAGCCTTCCCTCTAATTTATGGCACAATTATGCTTTGGAATCCACCCTCAGGACTAATCAGTATGTAGTATATTACATGTCAGGGAGCAACATTCTTTTTTTTTTTTTTTTTTTTTTGAGGCAGGGTCTCGCTCTGTCATCCAGGCTAGAGTGCAGTGGTGCAATCATAGCTCACTGCAGCCTCAACTTCCTGGGGTCAAGCCATCTTCCCACCTCAGTCTCCCAAGTAGCTGGAGCCACAGAGGTACGCTACCACACCCAGCTAGTTTTTTTTGTAGAGACAGGGTCTTGCCGTGTTGCCCAGACTGGTCTCCAACTCCTGGGCTCAAGTGATCCTCCTGCCTTGGCCTCCCAAAGTGCTAGGATTACAGGTGTGAGCTGCCATGCCTGGTCCAACATTCTTCATTTGGTAAACAGCAAAACTTACTGCAGAGTATGAGCCTGATTTTATTTAAAAAAAAAAAAAAGTGTGTAGGTGAGTATATGTATCTGTGTGTATATAAAAAGACTGAAAGAGGGCTGGGCACGGTAGCTCATGCCTGTAGTCCCAGCACTTTGGGAGGCTGAGGGGGGCGGATCACTTGAAGTCAGGAGTTCGAGACCAGCCTGGGTGAAACCCCATCTCTAGTAAAAAAAATACAAAAATGAGCTGGGCATGGTGGTGGGCACCTGTAATCCCAGCAATTAGGGAGGCTAAGGCGGGAGAATCACTTAAACCTGGGAGGCGGAGGTTGCAGTGACCCAAGATGCAGTGAGATTCCATCTCAAAAAAAAAAAAAAAAAAAAAAAAAAGACTATAAAGATATATATCAAAACCCTTATGGCAGTTATCATTAGGCTGTTATTTGTAATTGTATTTTATTTGTCATGCTTGTATGTGTTGCCCAAGTTTCTATGGTGAACAGTATGCATTACTTTCAGCATGAGAAAATAACTCCTAATAAATGTGATTCTTAAAGGGCTCTCCCCGTCTCCATCCTTTCCAAGGAGCCCCCATATGCCCTGCCTCCCTCACAGCCAAGCTCCTCTAGGACAGGCCTCCCTAGGGGGTTACGGCCTCGCTCCTTGGACGGCCCTGCCGCAGCCCAGGGGCTCTTTCCAGGGCAGTAGGGACCAAACCCTCCTAGAATCCCCCTGCTTCCTCAACCCCAGACTCTCAGGCACCCTGTCTCCATCCTGGACACCGAGCTTGTCACTTGTCACCAAGGCCCAGCCGCAGCCACTGTGCAGAGTGTGCACAGCCATCTCTGGGAAGGCTGTGCTCCCCCTGAGGACCTGGGTCCTCAGCCTCTGACTGTGGTGGGATTTGGGGCCACCTACCCACCTTCTGGCTCCACTCAACACCAGCAACCCCTCAACATCAAGCCCTCCAGCTCACAGCACCTCAGCTCTGCAGCTCCCAAGCCACCCAAGCCTGGAGCTGGGGACTCGGAGATCCCCCTCACCCCAACTCCAGCTGGTCCCAGTGCTGCCTCCGCTGTCATCTCTGGAATCTGGTCTTTTGTCCCCAGCCCACCGCTGCCAGGGTCAGCCCTGGTACTTTCTACCTGGGTTGCTGCATCAGCTTCCCTCTGGGGGCCAAGGCCTGTTTTCAGCCTTGGGCCCATCTGCTCTCCACATTCCTGCTGGGCAAGCTGAGGCCCCGCCACACCCCCAGCACCCTCCTGTGCCCCAAGCCTCCCTGGCCAGTACACCCCCTCCAGCCCATGAAGCCCTGCCAGCAGCTCAGAGCCTCTCCCTGGAGTCACCCTGCTTCCTGAGTGGACCCACGTTGCTGCTGGGCAAGCTGAGGCCCCGCCACAAACCCAGCGCCTTCCTGTGCCCCAGACTCCCTCCCAGCACACCCTCTCTAGCTCCTGCAGTCCCACCAGCAGCTCAGAGCTTCTTCCCTGAGTCACCCTGTTCCCCGAGGGGACCTCCACCCAGGGAATGCCCTTCCAGGCTCCTCTCACTGATTCACCTTCAGTCCTCAGAGGTCCAGTGCTGGGTGATAGAGGCAATGAGATGAGCCCCTCACCTCAGGGCGCTCAGCCCCTGGGAAGGTGACGAACAAGGGCACCCCAAGGGGTGTCCCAAACTAATAGGTGGATGACTCCAGTGGGAAGATCCAGTCTCCCCTCCCCATGGCCGATTAAATTTGGGGTGGTTTTTATTTATTGTTTTTTGAGGCAAGGTCTTGCTTTGTTGCTCAGGCTGCAGTGCAGTGGCACAATCACAGCTCACTGCAGCCTTCACCTCCTGGGCTCAAGCAATCCTCCTGCTTCAGCTTCCTGAGGAGGTTTTAATTAAATAAATTAAAAGCTAATTTATTATTATTATTATCATCATCATCATCATCATTTTGGTAGAGATGGGGTATCACTATTTTCCAGGCTGATTTTGAACTCCTGGACTCAAGCAATCCTCTTGCTTCAGCCTCCGGAGTAGCTGGGACTACAGGTGCATGCTACTATGCCCAGCTATTTTTTTTTTTAAATTTTTTTTTGTAGTGATGGGGTCTGTTTCCTAGACGGATGTTGAACTCCTGGGTTCAAGCAATCCTCCTGCCTCGGCCTCCCAAAGTGCTGAGATTATAGGTATGAGCCATTGCACTCAGCCAGGATTTTATTAAGGAAACTAGCTTAGTCACTAAACTGCACTTCTAATTCTGATTGGATGAGATTAGCACTTTGTAAACCAGGTTTTCTGGGATGCTGGGTTTTTCTAGCTGGTATTATCGTATAAGATAGGCTGGGTTATGCTGCATTAACGAGCAAAACCCAAAAGGTTTATTTCTCATTCGTGCTGTATGTCCAGGAGACATGGCTGGGCTTCACTCCCAGACCCAAACTGTAGCTGCTCCACCATTGGGGGATCGCTGATTGCCATGGCATGATGAGAGAAATATGGTTCTTAAAGGTTCTCATTCAGAGTGACACATATCTCTTCTGCTCACAATATGTTGACTAAAGAAAGTCACATGGACGGGAGCAGGGAGATGCAATCCTCCTGTGCCCAAAAGAGGAGCACAAGAAACACTGTTGAATAGCACGGCCAAAGGCCACAGAAAAATCTCCAAAGTCAAAAATCTATATGATCCAATAAATTCAATAAATACTGGGTTAAAGAGAAGGAAACCAGTATATGCACTGTCGGACTTCTCAGTCTTCAATATATTGTATGCATTGTAACCATCACAGACAGCCTTTAATATATACATTTTTAACTATCACAGAGAGTCTTCAATATATTATATACATTATAACCATCACAGCCTTTAATGTATTATATACATTATAATTATCACAGCTTTTAGCTTTTAATATATTATATACATTGTAACTATCACAGACTTTAATATATACCTTGTAACCATCAGTCTTTACTATATACATTGTAATCATCACAGCCTTTAATATATTATACACTGTAACTACCACAGCCTTTCATATATACATTGTAACTATCACAGCCTTTAATATATTATACATTGTAACTACCACAGCCTTTCATATATACATTGTAACTATCACAGCCTTTAATATGTTATACATTGTAACTACCACAGCCTTTCATATATACAGTGTAACTATCACAGCATTTAATATATTATACATTGTAACTACCACAGCCTTTCATATATACATTGTAACTATCACAGCCTTTAATATGTTATACATTGTAACTACCACAGCCTTTCATATATACATTGTAACTATCACAGCCTTTAATATGTTATACATTGTAACTACCACAGCCTTTCATATATACAGTGTAACTATCACAGCATTTAATATATTATACATTGTAACTACCACAGCCTTTCATATATACATTGTAACTATCACAGCCTTTAATATGTTATACATTGTAACTACCACAGCCTTTCATATATACATTGTAACTATCACAGCCTTTAATATGTTATACATTGTAACTACCACAGCCTTTCATATATACAGTGTAACTATCACAGCCTTTAATATGTTATACATTGTAACTACCACAGCCTTTCATATATACAGTGTAACTATCACAGCCTTTAATATGTTATACATTGTAACTACCACAGCCTTTCATATATACATTGTAACTATCACAGCATTTAATATATTATACATTGTAACTACCACAGCCTTTCATATATACAGTGTAACTATCACAGCCTTTAATATGTTATACATTGTAACTACCACAGCCTTTCATATATACATTGTAACTATCACAGCCTTTAATATGTTATACATTGTAACTACCACAGCCTTTCATATATACATTGTAACTATCACAGCCTTTAATATGTTATACATTGTAACTACCACAGCCTTTCATATATACAGTGTAACTATCACAGCATTTAATATATTATACATTGTAACTACCACAGCCTTTCATATATACATTGTAACTATCACAGCCTTTAATATGTTATACATTGTAACTACCACAGCCTTTCATATATACAGTGTAACTATCACAGCATTTAATATACATTGTAACTAACAGCCTTTCATATATTATATACATTGTAACTACCACAGCCTTTAATATACATTGTAACTACCACAGCCTTTCATACATTATATACATTGTAACTATCAGTCTTTAATATAGCATATACACTGTAACTACCACAGCCTTTAATATATTATATACATTGTAACTATCACTGCCTTTATTATATACATTATAAACATCACAGCCTTCACTATATTATATACATTATAACCATCACAAACAGCCTTTAATATATACATTATAACTATCACAGCCTTTATTATGTACATTGTAACTACCACAGCCTTTAACATATCCATTGTAATTACCACATCCTTTAATATATTATATACATTGTAACTATCACAGATAGCCTTTAATATATACATTGTAACTACCAGACAGCCTTTAATATATTATATACATTGTAACTATCACAGATAGCCTTTAATATATACATTGTAACTACCAGCCTTTAATATATTATATACTTTGTAACTATCACAGATAGCCTTTAATATATACATTGTAACTACCACAGACAGCCTTTAATATATACATTGTAACTACCACAGATAGCTTTTAACATATACATTGTAACTATCACAGGTAGCCTTTAACATCTACACTGTAACTATCACAGGTAGTCTTTAACATATACATTGTAACTATCACAGGTAGCCTTTAACATATTATGTACATTGTAACTACCACGCCTTTAATGTATCCATTGTAACTCTCACAGCCTTTAATACATACATTGTAACTACCACATCCTTTAATATATTATATACATTGTAACGATCACAGATAGCCTTTAATATATACATTGTAACTACCACAGACAGCCTTTAATATATTATATACATTGTAACTACCACAGATAGCCTTTAACATCTACATTGTAACTATCACAGGTAGCCCTTAACGTCTACATTGTAACTATCACAGGTAGCCCTTAACGTCTACATTGTAACTATCACAGGTAGCCTTTAACGTCTACATTGTAACTATCACAGGTAGCCTTTAACGTCTACATTGTAACTATCACAGGTAGCCTTTAACGTCTACATTGTAACTATCACAGGTAGCCTTTAACGTCTACATTGTAACTATCACAGGCAGCCTTTAATATATACATTGTAAGTATCACAGAGAGCCTTAAATATATACATTGTAACTATCACAGACAGCCCTTTGTTTGAGGGTAAAGCATGTGACTTTGTTTTCCTCCTGTGCCCTCTGCCATCCTCCAGGGCCTCACACACAATAGGCTCTCAAATACTGCAACTATCTTGCACTCTGTAGGGCAACTTCATGGCTTATCCTTTACAAGTGGCATACTCAGAAGAATAACGAGGAAGAAAGTGTAAGAAAAGAGAGTTGTTTGGGCAAAGAAAATCTGGTTGATTCGATGTTTACTGTGTGCCAGGCCCCACATTTGATCTCATGAGGTCCTCGGACCTTATGCCTTAGGCTATCATTCCCATTTTACAGATAAGGAAATTGAGGCTCAGGAAACTGGCAGAATGAGGAAAGGGCAGGGGCCTGGCTGGTGCTAGGTTCTGTCTCTTTCCAGGCAAGAAGGGGCATGTGGACTCGAATATTTATCTCCGGGATGTTGGAGGCCTAGAGTGCTGCTATTTAAATGGAAAGGGTGTCAGGGTTTCTGGGAGGGAGTAAGGGGAGAGAAGAAAAGATGCTTCTGTTATCAGGAGGGAGTGGCAACATGCATGATACTGAAGCTGCCTCTTTTCCTATTCTGTCTCTTGTTTCTTTCAATATACTTAACACAACGCGTGGCTGATCTTTATTATACCTTTTTCTTTTCTCTTCTATTCTCTTTTCTTTTTGGGGGCAGGGGAGCTGTTTTGCCACCAAAACCTAAGCCCATGGCCATCTTCTTCACCGATATGACTGGTTATCATGTAAGCACCTAGAGGACCCTCGCCCATAATTACTGGCTGAAGGTGAACGAATAACGGTCATTATCTAGTGCCCACCGTGTGCCCGACCCTGTGCCGGGAGCTTTGCTTTCCGTCTCTCCAGTAGGCCCTTTTAAGGAACCCCGAGAAGGAAACATGACCATCGTCTTCATTTTGACGATTGTGAGTGGGGGTTCCAATGACTTGAAGGAAAGGAACCAGGGAACCAATCCGGGTTTGTGTAGCAGATGCCGGTGAGACCCGACTACCGCAGGCCGGGGGTGGCCGGACCCGGGGTCTCCCCGCTGAGCCTCGGGGCTTCACCGGCGCGTGCGGACAAGCACAGCACTCTCGAGGTCGGGGTGCCAGGAGGGCTAAGAGCAGCAGGACTCGCGTGACACCCAACAGCTGGCCTGATCTCTTTCAGGCGCCAGCGCCAGACGCCAGCCTCCCAGCGGACCCTCTCGCAGACCCACCTTCACCGCGCCCTCCAGGCGTCCTCCCCGAACCCTCCACGCACCCTCCACGCGCCTTTCCCGCACAGTCCAAGCGACAGCAGCTTAGCGGATGTCAGTGAACGCTCTTCGCTTGCGCAGTCAAGACGTCCTCCGCGTCCGTGTGAACATCCGGGTCACAGGCTCATAAGGACCAATGAGCGAAGGAACCGCGGGCTAGGGGGCGGGGAGAAGGCGGGACATCATGGCCGCCCCCAGTGCTCCGCGTCCGGGGGCTTGTGGGAGTTACCTTGACCTGCAGCTCCGCCACCGCGGACCAGCCTTCTGCCCTCAGCAGCAGACGGTCGGTCCCGCCCGGGCAGCTCTGCGAGGGGGCGGCTGGAGAGGAAACCATGGGGACTGTGCACGCCCGGGTAAGAGGCCCAGCGACCCGCGGGCTGCGAGGCCTCTGGGCCAGCAGGGCAGACGGGCGCCGCTGGGAGACGCTGTCGTGGCTGCGCCCGGGTTCCCCGGGAGAGAGGGTGCCGAGGGTTCCGGGCTGGGTGGAGGAGGCCGAAAAGATGTCGCCTCAGGCCAGCGAGTCTCTCAGACCTTCTAGCAGGAACCTGATACTCAGGAGGGACGAGACTTGCTCAAGGTCACTCAGCGAGTCGGTGGCCCAAAGGACTTGCGAACTTTCTGTGATGTCTTAGACCGCAGGGAATGTGCTTTTTCTTTGCATGATTTTAAGTTTTCTGTTTTTACTGGTCACTTCCAGCTTTTTCCCGCTCAGCCGCTGCTGGAGCCGTTGTAGCCTCCTAAAGCAACAAGAATCCTTTGAAGTCTTCTAACTCAAACCTCGCTAGGGGTCCTATTTTCTCCTGTTTAACGTGCAAAAGACGGAACCGCTCCCTGCCTTGCTTTTTTGAAGCGGAGGTAGTAATAATACCTACCTCGCCTGGCTTTAGAGCGAATTAAAAGACAATGCATGTGAATACTTGGGTGCCTGGCGCCTAACTAACTATACTGGTTGCCAAACTCCTCTTGTTTATCCTAATCTTAAATAAGGGCCAGATAATGAGTGACTTCTCCAAAGTCACATAGTTACTGCTTCCAAATGGCCTAAAACCTCAAATTTCCTGAGTCTCAGCCCCAACACTACTTTTCTACTACAGCTTGGATTGTTTGACTTGACCTACATAGACGTTTTCAGTAGTTCCCCATTAACTTCCAAAAAAATTTAGCACAGAAGTTGCAGCCTGGCATCCATAATTGGACTTAACTTCCCTTTATATGTCTTCCATTCAGATCAAACACCGTTTCTCTTCTGACATCTCTTTGTGTAACTGTAATAGGTCTGTTGCTCAGTGTGCTCGGTAAGTCAATACACTGAGACACTGGGTTACAGCAGAGTTTCAGTTGCAGGGCCGCTGAACGAGGAGATGGGAAAACAGAGGAAACCTCGAATCCATCTCTTTCAGGAGTTTGGACCTAGTATTTTTGCTGAAGTGTGGAGATCCTCGATTGATGGAAGAGTGCAGGGTGAAGTTATGGGACAGGGAGATGAGGAAACTTCTCATGCTGATTCTATTCCTCTCTTGGGGGAAGGAGTCTTCAAACTGGTTGACAGCGTCAGTTTTGCTGGAATTCAAGATCTGAAAAACATCTAAAGCAACTCTTAAGCAAAAGCCTTATGATTCTGATTTTAGAAATCCTATCTAAAATCAATGGGGAAGCAAATAGTGTCTGTGATTTTTGGTTACAAGGAAGTAGGTCAAAGTGCAACCTGAGCTCTTCCTACCATCTTGGCTCCTGTGGAGGCTTGCTGGGAACAGGACTTCTGAAAGGAAATGTGTGTGGAAGGCTGTGGTCCAAGGCCATTTTTGCTGGCTGTAAGCGGAGTCTGGAACCAAAGTGAGCATATAGCTCTTCTTAAAATTGAAGGTGTTTATGCCTGAGATGAAACAGGATTCTATTTGGGCAAGAGATATGCTCATGTATACAAAGCAAAGAACAACATAGTGACTCCTGGCGGCAAACCAAACAAAGCCAGAGTAATCTAGGAAAAGGTAACTTGGGCCCACGGAAACAGTGGCCAAATTCTGAAGCAGTCTTCCTGCTTAGGCTATTGGACACAGAATCTGAGTAATGCTGTACCCCTCAAGGATTTAAACTAATGAAATGTCAATATATCAATGTGGATTTGTGCTCTTGAAAAAAAAAAGGCAACCTAATGAATGGTTAATTATAACTACATTTCTTTTGAGATGCAGTCTCACTGTGTTGGCCATGCTGGAGTGCAATGGTGCGATCTCTGCTCACTGCAACCTCTGCCTCCCAGGTTCAAGTGATTCTCCTGCTTCAGCCTTCCATGTAGCTGGGATTACAGGCGCCTGCCACCACAGCTGGCTAATTTTTGTATTTTTAATAGAGAGGGGGGTGTCACCATGTTGGCCAGGCTGGGTCTCGAACTCCTGACCTCTGGTGATTTACCTGCCTTGGCCTCCCAAAGTGCTGAGATTACAGGCATGAGCCACTGCACCCAGTCAATTATAACTACATATCTGTCCAGAATTCTTGTTAGTCCTGTAAGAATGGCTTCATTTGGACCACACTATTGCACTCCATTCCCTTCCCGTCACCCATATTCAGCATCAAAATATTCCCATCTTTTAGAACTCTGTTCTGAAAGCTCTTTATCTCTCATGCATTTGGATGAGCTTCTGCCTTTCCGTGCCATTTCCTTTGGTGCCATTTACATTTTGCCTTCTTTTGGGTCTGTTTGCATTTTCGTCTTATCCTTTGATCCTAAGTTTCTAGATGTGATGGTAGGAACTGCGTCTCCTTGGCTTGCATCCCCTGTGGCATCTTGAACAAAGTAATCACTCGTTATTTATTCAGCTCTTATTTATTGATGGCCTGCTATGTGCCTAGTATTGTGATAGGTGCTAGGGATACAGGGAAAAAAGTATCTGCCTTTATGGAGCTCTTTTTTTTTTTTTTTTTTTTTGAGATGGAGTCTTGCTCTGTCGCCTAGGCTGGAGTACAGTGGCGTCATCTCGGCTCACTGCAACCTCTACCTCCCAGTTTCAAGTGTTCTACTGCCTCAGCCTCCCGAATAGCTGGGACTACAGGCGTGTGCCACCATACCCAGCTAATTGTTGTATTTTTAGTAGAGACGGGGTTTTGCCATGTTGGCCAGGATGGTCTAAATCTCCTGACCTCATGATCCACCCTCCTTGGCCTCCCAAAGTGCTGGGATTACAGGCATGAGCCACTGAGCCGGGCCTGTGGAGCTCTTTTTACATTAAAATTGGTGTTCCTTTGATTAGTGTATTGAGAAAAAGTGTTTTCAGTTTTTTTATTTGAACTTTTCATCCCACTAGCCAGTGTCTTTCAAACTTTTTGATCAAGGCTCACAGTAAGAAAGCATTTGCCGTTTACCACCTAGTACTCATGCTTATGTCAAACAAAATTTTGTGCAGTCATACTTATTACTATATGTTATATATTGGGTTATAGTTTCAGTTTTCTTTCTTTCTTTCTTTTCTTTTTTTTTTTTTTTTTTTGAGATGGAGTCTTGCTCTCTGTCCCAGGATGGAGTGCAGTGGCGTGATCTTGGCTCACTGCAACCTCTGCCTCCTGGGTTCAAGTGATTCTTCTACCTCAGCCCCCACCAAGTAACTGGGATTATGGGCACGTGCCACCACACCCAGCTAACTTTTGTATTTTTACTTGAGATGGGGTTTCACTGTGTTGGCCAGGCTGGTCTTGAACGCCTGACCTCAGGTGATCCACCCGCCTCAGCCTCCCAAAGTGCTGGGATTTCAGGCATGAGCCACCGCGTCTGGCCTGTTGTTATGTTTCCTATTGGATTCTAGTCTATCTCGCTTTAAAGATGCTGTTCATAATGTGGGGAAAAGAAAGAAAGATCAGCCTGTTACTATGTTTATATAGAAAGAAGTAGACATAAGAGACTCCATTTTGTTCTGTATTTGAGATGCTGTTAATCTGTGACCCTACCCCCAACCTTGTCCTTGCAAGAGACATGTGCTATGGTGACTCAAGGTTTAAAGGATTTTGGGCTGTGCAGGGTGTGCTTTGTTAAACAAGTGCCCGAAGGCAGCTTGCTGGTTAAAAGTCATCACCATTCTCTTAATCTCAAGTACCCAGGGATACGCACACTGCCAAAGGTCGCAGGGACCTCTGCCTAGGAAAGCTAGGTATTGTCCAAGGTTTCTCCCCATGTGATAGTCTGAAATATGGCCTCATGGGAAGGGAAAGACCTGATCATCCCCCAGCCTGACACCCGTGCAGGGTCTGTGCTGAGGAGGACTAGTACAAGAGGAAAGAAGGCCTCTTGGCGGTTGTTAGCAGTTGAGATAGAGAAAAGCATCTGTCTCCTGCCCATCCTGGGCAATGGAACATCTCGGTATAAAACCTGATTGTATGTTCTGTTTACTGAGAAAGGAGAAAACCGCCTTAGGGCGAAAGGCGGGACTTCCTAGCGCAATGCTGCTCTTTATGCACTAAAAAGGTTTATGGAGATGTTTACATATGCATATCAAGGCACAGCACTTTTCCTTAAACTTATTCATGTCACAGAGAACTTTATTCATATGTCTTACTGCTGACTTTCTCCCTACAATGATCCTATTATCCTGCCACTTCCTTTTCTTTAAGATGGTAAAGATAATTATCAATAAATACTAAAGGAACTCAGAGACCTGTGCCGGCGTGGGTTCTCTGCATGCTGAGTGCCGGTTCCCTGGGCCCACTTTTTCTTTCTCTATACTTTGTCTCTATGTCTCATTTCTTTTCTCAAGTCTCTCATTCCACCTAACGAGAAACGCCCACAGGTGTGGAGGGGTAGGCCACCCCTTCACATAATTCATTCAACTTATTTCATGTCCCATACCCACTGCTTTGCACATGGTGCTCAATACAACTTATTGACTGACTGGTAGACTGATCTGCTTCAAGGTTAAAGGCTACATCCAAATATTTATTTATTTTTTTATATTACGCGCGCGCGCACACACACACACACACGCACACTTTTTTTTTTTTTTGGAGACAGAGTGTCTCTCTGTGGCCCAGGCTGGAGGCTGGAGTGCAGTGGCCGGATCTCAGCTCACTGTAACCTCCGCCTCCCGGGTTCACGCCATCCTCCTGCCTCAGCCTCCCGAGTAGCTGGGACTACAGGCGCCCGCCACCGCACCCGGCTAGTTTTTTGTATTTTTTAGTAGAGACGGGGTTTCACCGTGTTAGCCAGGATGGTCTCGATCTCCTGACCTCGTGATCCGCCCGTTTCGGCCTCCCAAAGTGCTGGGATTACAGGCTTGAGCCACCGTGCCCGGCGCCCCCCCACCCCCAACTTTTTAATAGAAGCAGGATCTCACTATGTTGCCCAGGCTGGTCTCAAACTCCTGGGCTCAAGTGATCCTCCCACCTGGGCCTCCCAGAGTGCAAGTGCTAGGATTACAGACACGAGCTACTGTGCCTGGCTCAAATATTTATTTTAGTGCATTTTACCAAACACTCATCCCATGACTATTCTTCTAGGCATAGAATTTATGGGATGTAAATTCTATGAGGATGAGGTTCTTTTTTTTTTTTTTTTTTTTTTTTTTTTGAGACTGAGTCTCGCTCTATCGCCCAGGCTGGAGTGCAGTGGCCGGATCTCAGCTCACTGCAAGCTCTGCCTCCCGGGTTTATGCCATTCTCCTGCCTCAGCCTCCCGAGTAGCTGGGACTATAGGCGCCCGCCACCTCGCCCGGCTAGTTTTTTGTATTTTTTAGTAGAGACGGGGTTTCACGGTGTTAGCCAGGATGGTCTCGATCTCCTGACCTCGTGATCCACCCGTCTCGGCCTCCCAAAGTGCTGGGATTACAGGCTTGAGCCACCGCGCCCGGCGAGGATGAGGTTCTTATAAGTGCTTGTTACATAGTAGGATCTTAATATTTGGTGAACGAATGAATCTTTATTAGTAACACAGTTACTAATATTTTGATTAAACTATATTTACAGGGTATTAATCCTATAATGACTTTAGGGTTTAGAGATAATAGAAAAATAGACTTAAGATGTATGAATAGGTGTAAGAGGTTGTAACTGTGAAACCTCAAAGAGGTCATCTCTTAAAGTCTGGATTTTAGATTAAAGGATACAGATGGGCCTGGCAGATCTTCGGTGAACCTTGTTTTGTGCTTAGAGATTTTAGGAAGTGCAGTGGAATTTTTTCAGCATAACGGGATATAAACCTTTTCCCAGATAAAGCAGTTTTGCTAAGCGTTCAGATTAAGATGAGTATGTGCACATAATCTACTTTGTTCATATTTTTGAGAAATAGAATTCCAGTTTGAAAATATTGCACAACAAAAATGAAGATAATGATAGGAAATTATCTGTTCTTTGCCTGACATTATCTTCCTCACCCACAAGGACCTGGTCTTGGTCACTGCTGTGAACCCAGCACCCAGCACACAGTGGGCTTTCAGTACTGATTTGTTAAATGAAAGAATGGAAAAGTTGTTCATTCCTCATTCCACAAATATTTATTGAGTACTTTTGAGGTGCCAGGACAGGTGAAAATAAGAAACAGGCTGAGCGCAGTGGCTCACACCTGTAATCCCAGCACTTTGGGAGGCCGAGGGGGGTGGATCACCTTGAGGTCAGGAGTTCAAGACCAGCCTAGCCAACATGGTGAAACCCTGTTTCTACTAAAAATACAAAAGTTAGCCAGGTATAGAGGGATGCCCCTGTAATCCCAGCTGGCTGGGAGGCTGAGACAGGAGAATGGCTTGAACACGGGAGGTGGAGGTTGCAGTGAGCCGAGATCATGCCATTGCATTCCAGCCTGGGCCACAGAGCAAGACTCTGTCTCAAAAGAGAAAAAGAAACAGAAGGGGTACCTGTGAAGGTCACAGACTTCAAATATCAAGAGGTGTCCCTGTGAGAGAGGGACTGATTCTTCCTCAAGAAGCCAGGAATGACTTGCAGAAGACGACATTGAGGTGAATCTTGAAGCTTCATAGGGGCAACTTATTCTGGAAGAGGGGGCAAGGTATGCAGAAGCCTCAATGTGCAGGTGGAGCAGATGGTGGAGATGGAAACCGGAGTAGCAGATGCAGGCCTTATGGCAGAGTTCCTTGTGCCCTGCTAAGGAATCTAGTTGGATGCTGTTCCTGTAGGTACTTTTGAGGACCATCAGAGGCTTTTAGGGCAGGGAAGGGAAAGGGAATATGGTACTGGCAGGTCAGTTACCTTTCCAAGGAAAAGTGGATAGTGGCCCAGAGGCCCCACCGCTGCACATTTGCAGATGTTAAACACACACTTTAAAAGTGCCTAATTGTAGAGAATTCATGGAGCAGGGAAATCGATATCGGTTCACATAGTTTTCTCCAAACTTGCCTATTTGTAACAATCGCCTGGTGCCACACTAGACTTTCTGTGTCCATCTTTGAGAGGTGACTGGTAATCCCTGTGTGGTTAAGCAAGTGTCCTAGAGACTTAGGGTCAAGCAAACATAGGAACAAATAAGAATTGAATAAATAGTGTGTGTTAAATATGTAAGTATATATTAATACAATGTATACATAAGTATTTTTATTTTTGAGACGGAGTCTTGCTCTGTTGCCTAGGCTAGAGTGCAGTGGAGTGATCTTAGCTCACTGCAACCTCTGCCTCCTGGGTTCAAGTGATTCTCCCACCTCACCCTTCCAAGTAGTTGGAATTACAGGCACACACCACCACACCCTGGCTACGTTTTGTATTTTTTTAGTGGAGACGGAGTTTCACCATGTTGGCCAGGCTGGTCTTGAACTCCTGACCTCAGGTGATCTGCCCACTTCGGCCTCCCAAAGTTCTGGGATTACAGGTGTGAGCCGCTGCGCCTGGCCTGTTATTTTAAAATGGAGATGAGACCTCTTTGTGTTGCCCAGGATGATCTTGAACTCTTGGGCTCAAGCAGTCCTCCCATCTGGGCCTCTCAAAGTGCTGGGATTACAGGTGTGAGCCACCATACTTGACCTTTCTTTATTTTTTATTTTTACTATTGTTACTATTTTTAGTAGAGATGAAGTGTCCTATATTGCCCAGGCTGGTCTCAAACTCCTAGGCTCAAGTGATTACGTGTGTGTGTGTGTGTGTGTAATATTATGTTTACTTAGATGTTTCTCAACTACACTCCAGTAAACCCATCGTAAGTTGAAAATGTGTCTAATACACATACCCTACAGAACATCATGGCTTAGCCTAGCCTACTTTAAACGTGCTCAGAACACTTACATTAGCCTACAGTTGGGTAAAATCATCTAACACAAAGCCTATTTTCTAATAAAGTATTGAAGATCTCATGTAGTTTCTTGAGTACTATAAGTGAAAATCAGAATGGCTGTGTAGGTGCTCGGAGTGCAGTTCCTACTGAATGCATGTGGCTTTCGCATCATTGTAAAGTCAAAACTGTAAGTTGAAGCATTGTTAAGTCGGAGACTGTCTTGATAGATAGATAGATAGATAGATAGATAGATAGATAGATATAGATAGATAGATAAAATGTCTTCCTGGAAATATTAGACAAGACACAGCCTATGGAATGCTTATTCAGAAGTTGCTTTAATATTTTGAGGTAATATCAATTCAGATTGTAGAAAGAGACTGCTTTCGAGTCCAATTTATGAGCATATGCGGTTCCCTTTAATGTGAATGAGACTTTCCAAAATGAAAAAACCTGTCAGGGTCTACATAAAATGTTTTCTTAGTGATTTGGTTTGTCAATATAGCTATCCTAAAATCTATACAATTTTAATAACAAAAATTAGGATGCTTTCTATAACAACAGGAGAGCAAATTATTTTCCTTTTTTTTTCCCCCGGTAAATGTCTTTGTGGCATTTTATTTTTTAATGATTTTTAAACTTCCATTGGGCCTCATGTGTCCAGAATTAGGTTGAGCATAATCCTTCGTTCATGATATGTCATCATGGATTTGTACATGACCCTTTGGTTAGTTAATTTTTTTTTTTTTTTTAGAGATGGGGTCTTGCTGTGTTGCCCAGGCTGGTCCCAAACTCCTAGCCTCAAGTGATCCTTTCTCCTTGGCCTCCCAGAGTGCTGGGATTACAGGCATGGGCCACCGCACTACCCCTGCCCTTCCCTGTTAATTAGTTTTTATCTTTTATTTAGTGACCACCAGTGAGTTAACCACCATGCCAAGAACTTGCTCATTAGCAATAGCTGACAGCACCTTTGTCCTGCCTGGTCCCTATCCTGCCCCTACCTCTACTTGAAGGAAACAACTACTGAATTTCTGGACACAAATTCTGGACACAAAAATTGTGTCTAAAGACACAACTCAAAGGTAAGTGTGTGTATATATGTGACAAAGTCGTTTATCTGTGGCCTCTCCCTCCCTGTCAGAGTTTGGAGCCTCTTCCATCAAGTGGACCTGATTTTGGAGGATTAGGAGAAGAAGCTGAATTTGTTGAAGTTGAACCTGAAACTAAACAGGAAATTCTTGAAAACAAAGATGTGAGTTTTCCGTTGAAGGTCTTGATGTGATTGTTAGTAGAAACATTCACTTCCGTAAACCACTGGGGAGATGCAAAGGAATTAACCTGTTTCCGTGCCTTTATCAAAGAAGAGTTTGTACCACCTACAGCTAAAAAGACTGATGACTCTTAGAAAAACAGTTTCTATTTTTAAAGAAGTTGCTCTTCCTTGGTGATTTTTATGTGGGAGGTTTAGACAAACACACTTTTGTGTTTATGAAAAAAACAAAAATATTTCAAGGACAAACTCAAGCTATACTTAAATTTATATTTCCATTCCCTACTCCCAGAAGAAAGACTGTGGGTCTCAAATGAAACCTTTCCTAAGTTTTTTAACTTTGAAATTTAAATACACTTTTCCAGTTCTTGAAGAGTTTGCTCTCTAGTGAGACTGAGAGGCGAGGGCCAATTTGAGTCAACGTTTATTGTGCCTTTCTGAAATCCCTGCAGGGTCTTTAGAAGATGCATACAGTTTTTTTTTTTTTTTTAATTTTTAAATATTTTTTGAGATGAAGTCTCACTCTGTCACCCAGGCTGGAGTGCGGTGGTGCAATCCTGGCTTATTGCAACCTCTGCCCCTTGGGTTCAACCGTTTCTCCTGCCTCAGCCTCCCAAGTAGCTGGGACTACAGGTGTGCACCACCACACCTGGCTAATTTTTCTGTGCGTGGTTATTAAATCAAGGGTCATAGCCAGCATTCATTCACAGGCCAGTGCTCAGGGTGTGTGTTGGGAAGGACAGAGGGGTTGTCTGTGGCCTGCCTGGGTTTAGGGCTCACCTGGTCCTGGGTCATCTGGCTGAGAGAATTTGTAGCTCTTGTTCACAGAAAGCACAGACCCAGCAAAGGGGAAGTCACAGTGACCAGTTTTTTGAAAAGATGTGAAAGATGGTAAAGTCCAGAAGTAAGAAGTGTGGGTTATTAAACTTGAAGAAAACCTTGACATTAATTAAACTTTGTCATTGTCTTTAGTTTTGACACCTAATCTCTTTGCCTTGTGTCATACCTAATACTGTCCCTGTGTGACTTTTAGGTGGTTGTTCAGCATGTTCATTTTGATGGACTTGGAAGGACTAAAGATGATATCATCATTTGTGAAATTGGAGATGTTTTCAAGGCCAAAAACCTAATTGAGGTAGGTGTGGTCTCTACGTGTGGGCTTTCCCAGTCTTTTCTGAGGGACTTATAAACCTCCCTATGTGGAACCACAGAGCACCCTCTGCCCCCGGCCTCTGTGCCCATCTGCCTCCTACTCCACAGGGAGCCTTGGCACCCCCAAGCTGAACCCCCTGAGTTCCTGCGTTGCCTCCTACAGACTCCAAGTATTTGCATTTGCCTTTTCCTCCTGTCTCTTATCCTGGAGAAAGAAGTGTCTGTCCTCTTGTGTTCCTCGCAGCTCTCCCAGCGCCGTGATGGGAGCCGATGGGGTTAGTGCACAGCCGTTCCCAGGCACTGTGCTGAGTTCCTGAGAGCGCACTCTCCCTTGCCGACCTCGTGGGGTGGGCGCTCATCTGGGACACACTCCGTGTCTCCTCAGGGCCCTGGCTCTGTCTGGAGCACTCTCCTTCCTGCACTGTACCCCTTTCTCGTCTCCACTGTGGGTTCCCTCTGCCTTTCTGCCCTTGGGACCACATTGAACATGCCCGGACAGAGGTCACCAGCAACTTCTTTGTGGCCGGGTCCAGCTGGCTCCTTTCAGTCTTCACTTTACTTGGCCTTTCAGCAGTGTTTGGCACTGTGGACCATTCCCACTTAAAAAAAAAAAAAGAAACTTTTTTTTTTTTTTTTTTTTTGGAGATAGAGTCTTGCTCTGTTGCCCAGGCTGGAGTGCAGTGGCACGATCTCAGCTCATTGAAACCTCTGCCTCCCAGGTTCAAAGGATTCTTGCACCTCAGTCTTCCAAGTAGCTGGGATTACAGGTCCGCGCCACCACACCTGGCTAATTTTGTCGTATTTTTAGTAGAGATGGGGTTTTGCCATGTTGGCCAGGCTGGTCTTCAACTCCTGGCCTCAAGCGATCCACCTGCCTTGGCCTGCCAAAATACTGGGATTACAGGCATGAGCCACCGTGCCCGGCCAGATTTATATTTTTTAAAAATTAAAGTAATGTAAGCACAGTAAGAAGGAAGCATAGAAAATCAAATGGTACAGAAGGGTATTGAAATGGAAAGGACACATTTCCCTACCCTGGCCAACCCCAGTCCCCTCTCCAGAGGTAACGTGGCTAACAGTTTCTTAGATATGTTGTACAAGTGTATAAACATGTATGTTCCTTAAACAGTAATGCCATTCTCTACATTTTTTTCTTTTCTGACATAAATTATGGAGATCTTTTCACATCAGTACATACCAATCTGTTGGCTATGTGGTACCTCGTTGTACACACTTTCTAACTTTTTTTTTTCTGAGACAGGGTCTTGCTCTGGTGCAAGTCTTGCTCAGGCTGGAGTCCAGTGGTGTGAGCACAGCTGACTGCAGCCTCAACCTCTTGGGTTCAAGCAATCCTCCCACCTCAGCCTCCTGAGTAGCCAGGACTGCAGGCACACATCACCATGCCTAGTTAATTTAAAAAATTTTTTTGTAGAGATGGGGTTTTGCCATGTTGTCCAGGCTGATCTCGAACTCCTGGCACAAGTGGTCCTCCCAACTTGCCCTTCCAAAGTGCTGGGATTACAGCATAAGCCACTTCACCTGGCCCTCTATATTTTATTATAAACAGTTTTCCATTGATGGGCATTTAAATTAATTTTCAGTCTTACAAACAATGCTGTACTAAACATCTTAGTGTGTCTTTGTGTACATTGACAGTGTGTTTTAGGATAAATTCCTAGAAGTGGGATTCCTGGGTCAAAGTGTGTGCACTCTGCAGTGTTCACTGATGCAGCCGTATGGCTCTGCAAAGAGGCTGCACAAGTCTACTCTCTTACAGTAGTCCATGAGACCGTCTCTTTCCCAAAATTGGGTGTTACCGTGATTTTTAAATTCTTGCCATCTTGTTAAAAGAAAAATACTATCTCATTGTTTTAAATTGCATTTGTTTAATTATGAATGAGACCCAGCATTTTTTTTTTCTCTTTATTGGTCATTCATATCTCTTTCGTGAATTAACCTGGCATCTTCTATCTTCCACCAGGTTGTTCGGCTTTTGTTTATTTGCAAGAGCTCTTTGCATATTGAAGAAATGATCGCTTTGTAGCCTCTGCTGAATGCATCTGTCCTGCTTTGTTATTTGCCTTTTGAATGTGTCTGTCCCTCCTCTTCCTTGCACTTTGCTCTTCCCTGGGCTTTGGTGACCATTTTCCCGGGTTGCTTTCCATCTCATCACAGTCATTCGCAGGCTCCATTGTCGGCTCCTTTTCCCTGTGAGCCTCCTTAAGTGTTGCTTTTCCACAAGGATCAGCCTCCTGTGTGATCTCAGCCACATCCCAGGTTTCAGTTACAGCCTGAATGCAGAGGGCTCCCCATGCTCTATTTCTAGCTAGCTCCTCTGTGTTGAGCTGTAGCCCTGACTATGCAACTGCCAACTAAACATTTCCTCATGGCATTGCCACAGCCGTCTCCAGCTCCATGGGGCTGAGATCTGAAGTCGTCTCTTTTCCATCCGTCTGCCCTGCCTGTCTTGCCATCTCTATTCCTGACTTCTCTAATGGTGTTCAGCATTAGCCCAGTGCTAAGCCCCGAGCTGCAGTTTTAGTAGCCTCTTTGTTCTTCTCATGTGCTCTACCTAGGCAGTGGCGGTGTCCTCTGGCCCCCTGCCTATGAAATGTCTCCAGGGTCTGTCCTCCCCTCCAGTCCCATGGCCCGCACCGGGCCTGCCTTCACCCCAGCCCCTGAAGCTGCTGCCAGAGCACCCCCTGCATCCTTCAGGCTTCTCCCATCGGGGCAGAATTCCGAATTCGTCCGTGTGATCCTTTCTTTCTCACCAGGAAATGTGATCCCTTATCTCTCCTGCTGACAGTTCTGCAGTGACTCCCTTTCACCTGCAGGGTGGAATCTCAACTTTCCTTATCACATGAGGGTCTTTCCTTCTCTGTGTCCTCAGCACTTGCCTGCCTTACCTTCCTTGTACCTGCCCTTCCAACAAGAATGGGCTCCGTGCATCAGAAGGAACTGCTGTTCTCAGTGAAGAAAGGACACGAAGTCGAACATTTCTAACAGTAGTCAGAGATGGTTAGAAAGGCCGGGCGCAGCGGCTCACGCCTGGCATCCCAGCACTTTGGGAGGCCGAGGCAGGTGGATCACCTGAGGTCAGGGGTTCGAGACCAGCCTGGCCAACGTGGTGAAATCCTGTGTCTACTAAACATACAAAAACTGTTAGCTTGGTGTGGTGGTACATGCCTGCAATCCCAGCTACTCAGAAGGTCGAGGCAGGAGAATGGCTTGAACCTGGGAGGCAGAGCTTGCAGTGAGCCGAGATCACATTTTTGTACTACAGCCCGGGTGGCAGAACGAAACTCTGTCTCAAAAAAAAAAAAAAAAAAAACAGGAAAAAAGAAAAAAAAAAGAAAATAAAGAAATGAATAGAAAATGGAAACACCACAAAAAGGTGTGCGTTTCTTCCTCAAAGGGAGATCTGAAAGAAATGAAAAGGCAGGCACACACATGTGTCTTTCTTCTGGGTTAATTGTGTTGTTTATATGAAGGCGATTATGTGATGCACACTCTTGATGCTGAGGCTTGGTTTTGCGCTTGTGAATGGGCATTTTTGTTGCCCCTGGGGGGCTTTTCCCTTCTGTCGTGTGGCGGGTCTTGGTAGTACTCTCTGCTCAGTGATCTGACTTAGCACCAAATGGTAAACTACCAGCCTCGCCATGTGGCTGCCATTTTCTGTTTCTGTGTCTTAGAAGAATATATTACCTGCTTTTTTCTGCATTTTATAGGTAATGCGGAAATCTCACGAAGCCCGTGAAAAATTGCTCCGTCTTGGAATTTTTAGACAAGTGGATGTTTTGATTGACACATGTCAAGGTACATATTGTGATGTAGTATCTTTATAATTCCCTTTCTGTCCATCACAGAAAAGCTGTTTCTGTGGCCGGATGCAGATGTGGGCAGCAGAGCACCCCTCCCTGCTGTGTAGAACCTGAAAGCTGATCAAACAGGTAGTCCTTGAGTTAGCAGTCTCAGGGAAGGGACTGGATTTTTTGTTTGTTTTTGGAGAGAGGTCTTGCTCTATTGCCCAGGCTGGTCTGGAATTGTTGTATTCAAGCGATCTTCCTGCCTCAGCCTCCTGAGTAGCTGGGATTACAGGTGCGGGCCTGAATTTTTGTATGAGGCCGGGGAGGAATGGTGAACTTTGAGGATACTGTTGTGTAAACCCCCGGACTGCACGGGGGCCTGAGAATGACTCTCAAGCAGGGTGCCAGGCTTTGTTCATATAGCCCAGCGCAGCACTGTGCAGACCTCATCTCGGCGTGTGCTTTCAAAAGAGGAGGGAATCCAATTTCCATTTTAGTTTTTGCTCATTTTCTTGTTGCTGTGTGATACTGGGCACGTTTCTCAACATTTCTTCTTTGGCTAGTGAGCACCTGCATGGAGGCTGGCCCTGTGCAGGCCCCAGAGCCAGACACAGCAGCACACGGGGCGTGGTCTCCTTCTGCCGGGCTTCGGTCATAGCAGCACACAGGGCATGGTCTCCTCCTGAAGGGGCTTCGGTCAGTGGGGCTAGGTTGGGGGCAGACCAGTAAGTGATGGCAGCACAGTCGCTATGCTGTGCTGTAAGAGGCTGAAGGAGGAAACAGCTTCACCTGGCCAGGGCATTAGAGGGGGATCAGAGAGGGTGTCACCAAAGGGGTGATGTCTGAGCTGAGACCTAGAAGATGCATCTAAGCGAGTATGGGGAGAAGGGCTGAGTCAGTCTGGGGAGAAGGACTGGTAGTGAGGTGGAGTGAAGCGTGTTCTGGGGACGGGGATAGCATTGACCAGGCCCACGCCAGAGGGAGAGTGGCTCACTGGGTGGACCACAAGTGTAGGAAGAGCTGGAGTGCAGGTCAGGGGAATGGAGTGCCGGAAGATAAGGAAGAAAAGCTGTTAGGAGCCCAGACCATGGCGAGCCTAACACGGCACGGTAGAGTTCTCACTTTAGTCTGAATTCAGCAGACATCGTTGAAAAATAAATAGTTTGGAATGAATCTGTGAATAAGTAAACTATTCAGAATTGAATGGGGGGTAATTTTGCGAAGGCCTAGATAAGACAATGTAGGAAAATGCTTGCAAAAGATAAGATGCTAGATAAACGAAGGACATTTTCATTATTTGGAATGTAGTTTCAGCCAACACTAACAGAGACCTCAAAAAACAGTGGCTTAGACAAGAGAGAAGTCTCCATCTCTCCACACAGCTGGGAGACTGCCAAGGGCTGGTGTGGTGCTGCGTTCCCTGAGGTCACCTTGGGCTGGCGTGGTTTCCTGTGGTTCCCTGGGGTCACCTTGGGCCAGTGTGGTGCCTTGTTCTCTGAAGTCACCTTGGGCTAGTGTGGTTTCCTGAGGTCACTTTGGGCTGGTGTGGTCCTTCATTCCCTGAGGTCACCCTGGGCTGGTGTATTTTCTCCCATGGTGTCTTGTTGCTTTGTCATCCCTAGGGTCCCCGAGTCCCTCTGGTGGCTGAGCACCAGCATCGGGGAGGAGCACAGGGGGTTGAAAGGGCTTACCCCTCCCTTTAAGCACCTGTCCTACACGGCACTGCTCTCATCCCATTGGCCAGGACTTAATCACTTGGCCACACCTAGGTGCAAGGGAGGCTGGGAAGTAAAGCCTGGGTGGCTAGGTACTCTGCTAAAAATCAAGGATTCAATTACCATTAAAACAGGGGTTCTCAGGCCAGGCGTGTAGCTCATGCCTGTAATTCCAGCACTTCTGGAGGCCGAGGCAAGTGGATCACGAGGTCAGGAGTTCAAGACCAGCCTGGTCAAGGTACGGAAACCCTGTCTCTACTAAAAATACAAAAATTAGCTGGGCGTAGTGGCGCACGCCTGTAATCCCAGCTACTCGGGAGGCTGAGGCAGGAAAATCACTTGAACTCGGGAGGCAGAGGTTGCAGTGAGCTGAGATTGCGTCACTGCACTCCAGCCTGGGTGACAGAGCAAGACTCTGTCTCAAAACAAAAACAAACAAACAAAAACCAGGGGTTCTCAGAGTGTGGGCCTGGACCAGCTGTGCTACTGTCACCTGTTGGAAATATGATGACACCGAAGAAGGAACTCTGGGGGCGGGGATGAGAGCGGCCTGTGGCAAATGAGCCAGCTGTGTGGTTCTGATGTGTGCTCAAGCTGGGGAACTACTGGACTAATGAAAGGGAAGAGATAGCGGGAGACAACCTCTCCACACTTCAGAGTCCTGGAATACTAACACTAGTACCCACGCGGCCCTGCAGGAAGCGGTTATCTGCATATAACCATTAGATCCTCACAGAACCCTGGTGAAGTGTCATTACGATTAAAAAAAAAAAATACAGGTTGAGTATCCCTTATCCGAAATGTTTGGAACCAGAAGTGTTTTGCATTTTGGATCTTTTTGGATTTTGGAATATTTGCATTGTACCTGTGAACATTCCTAACCGCTAAATCCGAAATCCAAAATGCTCCAGTGAGCATTTCCTTTAAGTGTCATGTCAGTGCTCAAAAAGTTTTAGATTTGGAATGCTCAACCTGTATTTTCCAGCTAGTGAAACCAAGGCTCAGAGAGGCTTAAGTAACTTGCCCAGGGCAAACAAGTGAGTGAGACACTTCCGGTACCCAAGACCCGACCCACTCACTACCTGGGATGCAAGTTATCTCCTTGTAGCAAAGGTAGATTTTTTTTTTTTTTTTTTTAGAGAGAAGTTCTCGCCCCGTCATTCGGGCTAGAGTGCGGTAGCAGTCATAGCTCACTGCACCCTCCAACTGCTGGCTCGAGTTTTGTTGGAGGCATTTGTTTTTCGCTCTCTCCTGTCCCTGTTGTAAACGTGCCCTTGTAGGTGGTCAGCTGGTCCACCTCTGCAGAGGCTCTCCACCTAGGCTGCATGTTAGGATAACATGCAGGAGCTTAGATGGCTTAGGGCAGGGAAGCTCCTCCGTGTGGACTGTGATGATGGATCCGTGTCACTGTAACAGGCAGCAGCACGTGTGACCCCTAATGTCAACTCTGGACTTGAGTTAATAATTGGTGTGAGTATTGGTTTATCATTTGTGACAAATGAACCACACATGTGAGGTGTTAGTGTGTGTCAGGGTAAGGAGAGGTTCATGGAAACTCTGTGCTTTTCGCTTTATCTTTTTTTTTCCCCCAACCCGCCATTGCTGGCCCCAATTCTTTATCTTTCTGTGAGCCTAGAGCTGCTCTAAGAAATAAAGTCCACTAAATAAAAAATTAAAAAAAAAAAAAAGAGAGAAAGAAAGAAAAGATGGTGCCAGGCGCAGGGTCTCATGCCTGTGATCCCAGCACTTTGGGAGGCCAAGGCGGGCAGATCACAAGGTCAGGAGTTCGAGACCAGCCTGGCCAACATGGCGAAACCCCATCTCTACTAAACAAACAAAAAATATTAGCCGGGTGTGGCAGCAGGTGCCTGAGGCTACTCCAGCTACTCCGGAGGCTGAGGCAGGAGAATTGCTTGAAGCTGGGAGGTAGAGGTTGCGGTGAGCTGAGATCACACCTCTGTACTCCATCCTGGGTGATGGAACGAGGCTGCATCTCGAAAAAAAAGAAAAGACGGTACTGAGGCTCCGTCATAGACCTGTTGGGCCTGACTTTTTAGAGCGTTATCTGGGCATCTTCGTATTTTGACAGTTGCCCAGATGCATCTAGATGTCCAGCCAGGACTGAGCACCCCTACTGTGTGAAAGGCAGGAGTCACCTTTCCTTCCTGTGAGAGGCCACGCACTCCTACGGAGACCAGCCCACTCCGCACAAGGCATCCCAGTGCCATGGTGGGTCACGAGGTGCTTGCTTCCAGCTCAGACCCAAATCACACCTGGTGTGGGGGAGGACAGACGTGCCTCTTACACACAGTAACACAGTAAACAATCTCACGTTTATCTTCAAGGGTTACTGACATCCTTATTGTCATGTGATTTCCACATTTTCATGTCAGTTGGATTGAGACCCCAAATATTTTCAAGGACCTCTCTAATGGCAGAACAGATTCCTTTAGCAAATATTGTTTGCTTAAGTGTGCTTAAGCGAATAATGCTACTTACAGTTATCTCCTTGTAGCAAAGGTAGATTTTTTTTTTTTTTTTAGAGACAAGTTCTCGCCCCGTCATTCGGGCTAGAGTGCAGTAGCAGTCATAGCTCACTGCACCCTCCAACTGCTGGCTCAAGTGATCTTCTCACCTCAGCCTCTCAAATAGTTGAGACTATATGTGCTCGCTGCCACATCTGGCTAATTTTTAACATTTTTTAGAGACAGGGTCTTGGTATGTTGCCAGGGCTGGTCTTGAACTCCCGGCCTGAAAGTGATCCTCCCACCTCATCCTCCCAAAGCACTGTGATTACAGACCTGAGTTGCCATGCGCAGCCCTGTTTATTGATATATTCTACCAGAGAAACCAGAAACATTATTTTTTGGTGTAGAGGTGTGCAATATTTTGATTTTGTTGGGAGCTTTCTTTTAAACATTCTCATGATGATATTATTTTCCAAAGGAGATTGTAAAATAGAATGAACCTTCAGATAGCTTTTTGTCTTCTTTAGCAATGGGAACCCAAAGTAAAATAACATCCTAGCTGTCTTATTGTTTAATATTTTTTATTTAGGTGATGATGCACTTCCAAATGGGTTAGACGTTACCTTTGAAGTAACTGAATTAAGGAGATTAACCGGCAGTTATAACACCATGGTTGGAAACAATGAAGGCAGTATGGTATGCTACAGGCTTTTTATTTTCTTATATTGGAACTTTGATTGGGAACTTGTACACTGTGACTGCATTCTAAAAGCTGATAATAGTTTCAAAATTCGGTCATTTCGTTTACCTTAATCTGTTGTTATTTGTGGTTTCTCTTTAGTCACCCTAGAATTGGTGATAATATGTTTTGGGTTGTTTGATAACAATGTTAACGTCAGTAATTAGGAATGATTTGGAGAATGTTCATATTAATAGTCTCTTGTTCAAATTCCTTTAAACTGTAAATCTGTAGAACTTAACATTCTTGAGCTTCACAGGTGGCAAGGTTAGCTTGTCCTTTGCATTAATCAGGTTTGAATGCAGGATGTGAGCACTCAGCAGCGGCATGTTTTAAAGAATGAAAAGACTAGATCTGTAGTTAGCATTTTCCTTCTGTTTTTACAAAACTCCCTTTGCTAGCATAGTCTTTATCCAAAGTTCGCATTCCTTCAATTTAGATCACTACTATGTTACTATGTTTTGGTTTGTTTTGTTTTTTTCCCTCCTAGGTACTTGGCCTCAAGCTCCCTAATCTTCTTGGTCGTGCAGAGAAGGTGACCTTTCAGTTTTCCTATGGAACAAAAGAAACTTCGTATGGCCTGTCCTTCTTCAAACCACGGCCCGGAAACTTCGAAAGAAAGTAGGAAGCCCAGCAGATCATTGAGTACACTGGCCTGATAGAAAAGTTAAAATAGATGGCTTATTTGTGAAAAGAACCATGACAGAATCAGCTGCCACTTCCGCAGTGACCACATGCTGTAGATTTCCTCTTGAAGAGGAACCCCATGGGCGTAGTGTTGTATCTGTTGATTTAAATGTGTGCAAGTTCTAATCACTGTTTCAGCTTTTAAAGCTCTATCCCATTGTCTCCTAGTTTCTCTGTAAACTTATATAAAGTTACTGGACAGTTCCCTTGGAGCTCACTGCGGGAGACGGACAGAGGAATGTCAGCTGAGTACAGTGTGAGTAGCATTTCAGTCCTTCCCTCTGGGCTTGGGGGGAAACAGGGTGCCTTTTTCATTGATTCCCAAAGGCAGCAAGAGGGCAGCATGGGGACCACAGGCCCTCTGCCCTTCACACCAGCTACTTCTTGGCTGGGTACCTCTTCTCTAGCCAAGTACAGGCTGCCAGGAGCCCAAGAGTGGCTGATGCCAGTGTTAGCAGCTCCTTAACCTGGTTCTGACTACCTGAGGCACATCGGTTGTCCTTCCCCGTATGTGTGGAGACCGACAGTTTCTCATAGTCAGCAGAGTTGGTCAGATCACTGGAAGGTTTTTGTTTTTGTTTCTTTTTTTTTTTTGAGACAGAGGTTTGCTGTTCTTGTCGCCGAGGCTGGAGTACAATGGCACGATCTCAGCTCACTGCAACCTCCACCTCCCGGGTTCAAGTGATTCTCCTGCTTCAGCCTCCCAAGTAGCTGGGACTACAGGTGTGCACCACCATGTCCAGCTAATTTTTGTATGTTTAGTAGAGATACAGGTTTCATTATGTTGGCCAGGCTGGTCTCGAACTCCTGACCTCAAGTGATCTGCCCATCTCAGCCTCCCAAAGTGCTGGGATTACAGGCGTGAGTCACTGCGCCTGGTCTGGAAGGTTTCATTTTTGGTTCACACCTAAGTTTACACCTAGAAAGGTATGATTAAATACCACCATTGGAATTCATACCATTTGGCCTTTTTGGGGCTTTATGATAACCTGCTCTTTTTTCCCCTTCCTTTCTCCACTGTTCCTGACTCCTCTTGTTCTGGGCTTTGGTTCATGCGGAGAGCCCTGAGATAAAATACTATGTAAGAGTCAGTCCCCACGTGTGGTCTTCAGACCAGCAGCATCGGCCTCAGCTGTGGGCTTGCTAGAAACGCACATTCATGGGTCCCACCTTGAGCTGCCAAATCCGACTCACAGGGAGTGGGGCTCGGGAAGCTTTGAGCATGCTCTCCTTCCAAGAACCCAAACAGAAGCCCTGGAGGCGATCGCCTGGGCTTGGACTCCCCGTCTCCCTTAGGGCTGTGCGACCTCAGGCAAATGACTCATCTGTGAAATGAAGGACAGGAACGTGCGGCCCTAGGCCATTGTGGGGCTTGGACGAGAGGTGTGGTAAAACTCCTGATGCGGCTCATGGCGCAGTGTAGGTGCTTGAGGTGCGTTAGTGTCCTGCGCCTCTGGGCCTTGCAGACCAAGGCCATGAGAACTCGGAGCATGCAGAGGCGGGCCAGGTAGACTCCAGGTTTGAGATGGAGACGGGAGAATCTGGGCACATTTGCAGTTTCATTTCCTTCTCTCCAGATTTTCTTGTCTGGAAGGGAACAGCCCTCAGACACCCTTCTGCTTCGATACCGTCGTTGGATGCCCTCTGGTGGGGCCGTGGAGGGGACATCCGGGGCACATGCTGCTCTCTGCAGCCCGCAGTGCTCCAGCAGGTCTCCATGTGCCTGTGTGCGCCCGCAGTGCTCAGGCTCCTGGGAGCTTAGCCACCCTTCTCCCTGGTGTCGTGCTTCATCTCTTTCTAAGCCTTTTTAAAGAGCAGATTTTTAGGAGAGTAGAAATACCTTATTTTTTCACAAGGAATAGCAGAGATGAAAGACACCAAAGTGTAGTCTCGGCCCTGGGGCGGGTGCAGGTAGAGCAGAGGAGGAAAGGGGAGGGCAGAGACCTTGTCACTGGCAGCCCTGAAACTGAGCTCCTGGAGGTACAGACCACATCATACTGAGTGGTATCCTTGGGGCCCATGTCAGGTCTTCTAAGGAATGAAGAAATGATTTAGGAAGCTCTATACCTCCCACAGGCATTTGGGAAAGTGCCTGAGTCCTAGGTGGCCCTAAGTGTAGAGATGGTGGCTGTGCAGGCTGCCCCTCCTGTACCGGCTCCCCAGTGCCTCTGGCACAGTGTCCTGTGGGTGCTGAGGTGGGTACCTCTCACCATGAGGGCGGGATAGAGGCCCCACTCACCCAGTGGCCTGGAGTTCAATTGCAAGCCTGAGGGCTAGAGAGTGCCCAGCATGGGATACCTCCTGGGGAGTATGGGGTGGCCTGGCCTCCTCGTAAGAGTTAAATCACTGTCCCACCACTTCCCAAAGCCACCGAACATCGTTCACTGTTCAGAAAACATTTCTCCGAGACAGAAATCTAAGATGAGCTGTCCTGGCATCAGGAAAGAGAGTGTCAGGCTGGGAAGCAGGTCCTACCTGCTTGGACCCCAGAATTCACCCAGCTCAGGCCTCTGCTGCAGGAAGGATCCTCTTGCCTCCCACAGAACTCTTTTCTCTGCCGCCTTCTCTCTGGGCTTGTGCAAGTTGCTGGGTTGCAAGGCCTGGCTTCAGACAGGGTCAGGTGGACCAGGTGGGGTGCGTGCCATCAGATCGTCTTAGATGTCTTACCCCTTACAAAGAAGCGGGAAAGAGACGGTGCCTGTCGATGAAACAGCTGCCTGCAGCCCTCAGACCAGCCCTGTCCCTTACCTGGGGTACAGTCCTGCTACTTAGAGCAGTATTGCCTTTGGTTGTTCACAACTTTCCCGCTTTCTTCCTTTGCCCTTCTTCCCTCTGGTTTTCTCTTCCCCTTCTTCTCTTCTTCCCCTTCTCCCTCTCTCTCATCATTTACAAAAAATTATTTTAGGTATTTAGTTCATTGTTTCATGATGCCTCATTCCAGAAAATGATTTGCAACAACTTCCTAAGTACATGTGGTCCGGAAAGATGTCTCATTTCTGTGTTGCAGTTTCCCATATGGAAGACCAGCCACACCGTCAAATGGGAAGGCGTGTGGCGAGAACTGGGCTGCCTCTCCAGGACGGCGTCATTTGCTGTTCGAAAAGAAAGCGGACATTCACTGAAATCATCTCTTTCGGTAACCGTGTCTCTTAGTTGGAGTAAATAATTTTGTTGATGGAACCATGCTATGCCTTGGAAAAACAGTCTTTGCCGATATCGGGGCTGACTGAGAAGCGTCGCCCAGACGGAGTGTCCACAGTGGCGGCCCCTGCTCCCCGAAGGCTTGTGGTGTCCTGCCCCGTGTTGTCCTTTCCAAATAATGTCAGTGGTAACAGGAAGAGGCGTGCTTCAGAGCTGACTGGAATTTCAGCTTTCAAAAAGGAGGAACCTGGTTGAGCTGACTTAGGCCAGGGCAGTCGAGCTCCTTGAGAGAATGAACCCAGTGGCGGGTGTTCAACGCCCACATAGTGAGCAGGAATCGTTTATTCAGTTGAAGCTCAAGTCTCAGTGTGGACGTCTCAGTGTCCTCCTATGTAAGATAGGGACGGTCACCCTCACTTCCTCCAAGGGCTCTGTGAACATGGAATGACGTGATAGTTGTAGAGTGCTGGCGTGGTGGCCCGCGTGCTGTGAGTGCTCATGGTTGTCTGATAGAACTGCTGGAAGTGAAAATACCCCACTTCAAATTTCTTTCAGCACGCCATGGTCATCGATTCTCGGAATTCTTCCATCTTACCAAGAAGAGGTGCTTTGCTGAAAGTTAACCAGGTAGTGTTGTTTCACCTGTGACCCCGCAGGGGGAGGGGAGCCAGCTTTGGACGGTAAAGTCCCGGTGGGCTGGGTGGCCCTGGGGATGGGCAGTCCCACAGAGTAATTGCACGTGCAGTATCGCTTGTGAGGGTCGCCAGCTCCACTCTCAGGGCTTCGAGCCCGGGAATTGTTCCCTATCCCCTGCAGTTCAGTCTTGTGCCTTCACAGAACCCAAGGTGGGGGTAAGGCTGTGGCATCCTTGATGAGGGTCTGTAATAGGCCAGGAGGAGGGCTGTGACTTGGTGTTACCCGGGAGAGAGTGCCCGAAGGCAGGGATCATCCCTCAACGGCTGCAGAGCAGGTGCAGGTGCATCGTGGCAGCAGGAGGTGCTGGAGGAATGGTCTTCACCACCTTAGAGGAGTGTGCGTCTCTGCTGGTGTTGGAGGCAGGCTGTTAGTCCGTCTTTGGGTTGCCCTCTTGTTGGAGGCCGGGGCATAGTTCTTTACCATAAGGTACCTACAAGGTGCAGGCACAGTGAAGAGCCCACCTTGGTGGCTTGAGAGTGAGGGCAGTAGGGGCTGCACTGAACCCTGAGGCTTCCCCGAGCAGCTACCCTCGCTCCGGCCAGTGGTGGTTAGGTGTTGTCAAGCAGGGCAAAAGCCCAGGGGTGCCTGACCTTCAGTTTCAGAGGAGCAACTAGAAATCAGGTTTTTATACAAAATAGCTCACATTGTGAAAGGTCAGCTGAGTTTTTCCCCAAACGCTGATAAAGCCAACGAGCCGAGCCGCCCGTGCTGAGCTCTGTGTTCAGACACTTGGGTTGCCAGTGCGCCCCGC
Organism: Rhinopithecus roxellana; assembly: GCF_007565055.1. NCBI lineage: Eukaryota > Metazoa > Chordata > Mammalia > Primates > Cercopithecidae > Rhinopithecus > Rhinopithecus roxellana. The sequence goes on from NC_044561.1 coordinate 5,942,993, forward strand.
ACACAGCCAGGGGGCGGCCTCGGCATCGCTTGGATCTGCTGATCCTCCATCCCAGTCTGTCCACTGTTGCTGTCCGCAACAATTAGGGTGTGGCTTCTAGGAGACAGAACTTTCTGTTGCCTTTTAAAAAAATACAAAACAGCAAAATTAAATCCTGATGCAAAAACATGATTCTGTAGCTCCTGTAATAAGTCCGTTTGCTGCCTTCGACCTGAGCGCTCTTTCCCTGCAGGAACTGGCAGGCTACACTGGCGGGGATGTGCGCTTCATCAAAGAAGATTTTGAACTTCAGTTGAACAAGCAACTCATATTTGATTCGGTGAGTATCTAATGGATGCTGGCACCTGCACTGTCAGCCCTTACTTTGGGGATCTTACCACAGAATCTTAGCTCCTGAATATCTAAAGCACAGAGTGGAAGCCTGAGCGGTGATGCTTAACCTTTGATATTTCCAGTTTAGCCAGATTTGCAGGCAGTCTGGGGAGAAGCGATCATT